>NC_054385.1:89487752-90087752 GCF_017654675.1 Xenopus laevis
TAAGCTGTTACCAGTCCCCTAGAACAGAGATTGATTTGATGTTCTGATTATGTGTTAAACTATGACAACAACCAAAACACACAAAGGCTTTGCGATTGGGTTCATCACAGCCTCCTGCCTCCATTTTGGTTTTGATGCGGGTATCATACCAGTCTTTTCTAGACACAGAGGACATCCAATGTTACCCTAACAGTTTCAAGTGTGTGTAAGGCTTATTAAATTGAATGTACTCGTACTGTATAATGCAATGTTTGGCAGCCCAAGTAATTTACATCAGTTTGTTAATGTCAGTTCAGTAATGTTATGCTTTGTATCTACTGCTTATTTGAAATCTTTCTCAGGGCCAAATAACTAAACTATGTACTGAAATGCTAAGTTTATTTGTTATTTTCTAAAACCATAGGGATGATCTAGATCTGGCTGGTCCAGGAGTTATGTTGACACATTGCGACATACTAATTCTGATTAGTGACATTAAATAAGAATGTTTTGTAATTTCTGATTTTTATGGAGTTTACATTAGTTCCATCATGACCTGCTTTGTAACCAACTCTAATAAAACTGTTCAGAATGATTTTGCTTGTGTCAAATACTTAGTCCAATACCATTCAATGTTAAATATAGTTAATTTTACGTCTTATTCTTAAACAGAGCAGTTTTTGTTGTTTTTTTGTTTTTACTTCCAAATCTCCGCTTCAAAGATGCCATAAATGTCAGTTTTGTTTTAGGATCTTTGTCTGCCACCCAAGTGGGTGGTTAAGATTATACAGTCTTTCAGCAGTTCTATCAGCCATGCATGTATCTACAGCCAAATGTGACCTTTGGCCAGTGGGATTTTCTATGCTTCCTGAACTATATCCGAAATAGTCTCGATATCATGTATCATTCAGTGACACTGCTCAGAATTGGCCGTTTGCATTCCATGTATGGCCAGTGCACCTTTACTGAATGTATTTACAAGTATTAAGACTTGCACAGAGCGGTTTTCGAACTAATAGTGTTCTGTATAAAAACAAAGGAATTTCAGCATGTTTAATATGAAATGTGGCCTATAAGTACTTTGCATTTTATTTTAACGTAAACATGGAATTCTGTGATCTTTCTCATACAAATTGGTTGTGATGAATGGGGATGCTATTAATTAGGCTGATTGCAATCTGTCTGAGAACAAGATGGAGTTGCAGTATGATGCACTTTGACCTGAAGTGTGAAAGAAGGTTGTCGATGGTCCTATATTATTCTATTGTGTCTAATAATCCAATTGGTAAGACAAGACTGGATAGGCCTGTCTTTGAGATCTCACATGGCAGTGCTTTAAAGATGCTGGATTCTGTGCTAATCATGCATTATTCCTTAAAGGGGAACTCTGGCTTCTAAACCAAAATTTCATAGAGGCCCACATAGCACAGAAACTCCTAATATACCCATCACGGTTACCTGTTTGTTCAAAAAGTATGAATAAATGCCATTTTCTATGCTGAAATCCAGCTGTTTAACAGTTCTTCTCTTTCTGCATCATTTAAAATCCTGACGGGGAAGGAGGGACTAAAACACTGATGTTACAAATTGTAACAACATCTCAACAGCTTACAGACAGCATGCAGGCACTACATAACCCACAATGCATTGCACTGTGATGTTCTATTCCTTGTTGAAATCATGTGTGCAGGGAATTGTGGGATTTGGAGGATGCAGGCTGAGGACAGATGGCAGCTACTATAAAGTAACAGTAGTCAGCCAGCTCAGCAAAGTAGTCAGACAGATCAGCAGGAGAGCAGAGTGCTAGGTTTAGGGAACTGTTCCAAACCATTAAAAATCATGAAAAGTCTGCATATTTTTAATTGATGTATATTGCAAAGTTGCTTGAAATGGTTTACTTTTGAAAAAGCTAATGTTTTTGCAGAGTTCCCCTTTAATAATAATGTCTTCTATATAGACCTCAGGTGTCATTACAAGAAGAGTTATTATCTCTCTTGGCGAAAACAAATAATTATGTTGGATGATTTTGCTAAATGATAAACCCTTGCATAGTTTTTGGTTGGTTTTTAAAATGTTAATTTAGGTTCTTTGGATCTATATAGTAGCTGGTTTATTGTATCTGGTTTTGGTTTGCTGCTAGATTGCATTAGTTCTTTTTGAATCCTCTCCCAGCTTACCATGACTTAATAGCAAAATTGTTTGAGTAAACGGTTGTCATCCCACTTATTGAATATATATATATATTTTTTTTTTTAGAGTTTAGGGTTTTTCTTTTAGTTAAATGTGAATTCGTTTTATATTTCTATAAGCAAACTGTAGCACATAAATGTTTATTGCTCTTTTGCTTATGCATAGAAATTCCTTTTGAGTCATACTTTCCATATGTTGTAAATTTGGGTTAACTGTGCATGCCGATTGCAACATATAGCTGCTAGTTCATTCAGTTAATGTACTCTAGCCTGTTATATATGGAATGCACACTTTTTTCTTCAGTATTTTGCACATTTTAATTTTTCTACTCCATTTGTTTTTTTTTATAGAAACATGTCATTCAGATTAATAAAAAGGTAGGAATAAAGTTGCATATACTACCCACTCCCTTTTTTTTTTGTCTTTCTGAATCTGATTTTCTCAATACTAAACTTTCTGCTGAGAACTAAATATTTGTCCGAGATGGAAAAGCCAAAGATTTTTTTTCCTTTCGTTCTGTCCAATGGCTGCTATACTTTTAATGATCTACGCATGCCCTGTGCACTTGTACAGCCATTGTAGTCATATGCATCATAGAATTCCATCTTTTTTTATATACTAATATACACTTAGCATGCAAAAATATTTGTGGTGTGTTTTCCTTAACCACTTTTATGTTTGATTTCAAAAAGGTAAGTGGGGTGGGGGTCTTTATCTCTGGGAAATAGAATTAATGTTTTACTTAGTGGCTACCATGTGGTTAAACTGCCACTAGCTTTAATATGCAAGCTGATCCCATATATACATGTTTTTCAAATACAGGTATGGGATCCATTATCGATAAAGCTTTGAATTACGGAAAGCCCGTCTCCCATAGACTTCATTATAAGAAAATAATTCAAATATTTTTAAAATATTTCTCTAATAAAACAGCACCTTGTACTTGATCCAAACTGAGATATGATTAATCCTTATTGGAAGCAAAACAAGCCTATTTTTTTTTTTTTAAATATTTATTTAATGTTTAAATGATTTTCTAGTAGACTTGGAAAAATCCCTTATCCGTAAAACCCCAGGTCCCAAGCATTCTGGATAACCGATCCAATACTTGTACATATATTAGCATTCCAAGCCTTGCTAATTACGATATGTACCAGCAATTCTCAATGTTTTAATTTTTTTAACCAACCTCTTATGGTGCACAATTTGGCCGTACCCCATTATACACATTATTACATTTCAGTTAGGTGTCTGCAAATATTGCTACCTTTACAAAAGCTGTAACTAGAACAATTGGATTGCAGTAGAGATAAAGAACCTGTTATCTTGAATGCTTCATACTCGGTCTACTAAAAATAATGTAACTGTAATTGAAACATTAAAACAACCAAAAGGATTGTTTTGCTAGCAATATAGATTTGTGTAGCTTAGTTAGGATCAAGTACACTGTACTGTTTTATTAATACTGAGAAAAGGGGAATTGATTCTAAATATGTAATTATTTTCTTAAAATTGAATCTGTGGGAAATGGCCTTCCCATAATTTGGAGCTTTCTGGATAACAGGTTTCCAAATAACAGATCCAATACCTGTATTGTGTCCTAAAGAAACAAAATATTTAATATCAGAGTTTATTCAGATGTCAACAGAGGCCACACTCACTCTTTGGGGAAAAAAACATTATATATAAGGTTATTTGCTTAAAGTTAAATTTATTCTGTTTTTACCAATTCTAGACATCGTGAGTTATGTATGTTTATTTAAAGGGATTCTGCCATGATTTTTATGGTGTAGTTTTTGTTTTTAAATACAGTAGAACATGTATTTTTAGAGAAAAATGGTTTAAACTCTGGGAAATGTGTTAAAGCTATTTATAAGATAAAAGCACAGGCATAGTTATCTGATCCTTTATCCACAAATACTTATCCAGAAAGCTCCGAATTACCGAAAGGCCAGCTCCCATAGACTCCATTTTATCCAAATAATCCAACTTTTTAAAAATGATTTCCTTTTTCTCTGTAATAATAAAACGGTACATTGTACTTGATCCAAACTCAGATATAATTAATCCTTATTGGAGGCAAAGCCAGTCTATTGGGTTTATTTAATGTTTACATGATTTTCTAGTAGACGTAAGGTATGACGATCCAAATTAGGATAAGATCCGTTAACCAGAAAACACCAGGTCCCGAGCATTCTGGATAACAGGCCCAATACTTGTACTGTTAATGGCACAGTGTAAACATTGCAGAATTTGCAGGACTACACGGACAGTCACATGCCCAACCAAACACTAGATATAAATTGTGCATGGCCTTGGGAGTTGTAAACTTACCGCAATTCACTATTTACAGAAGGACCCAAAGCAGGATATGCTTGTGGTTAGTATTCCACTAAAAACATTTCCAGAGGGTGAACCGGGATTTTTAGTAAAACCAGGCCTTCAGGGAAAGGCACTCACTGTAATTTATTACAAGTGGGACAACACCAAACCATTTGAAATGCTGGAATGTAAAATGGAAATTTGAGTGTAGCACTACTTATAATACACAGTTCTGCAACCAACTAACAAATCATCACGTTCTCTAATCTGTAAACAATATTTGTGCTGCTGAATTTGAGCTCCATCATTTTCTGGCATCCATGGTGGAAGGCCAGACACACGGGTGATCACTCACTGTATAGCACTAAAATTAAACTGCAACCTTTTATCTTTTTTTCTGTTCATGATCTGTCATGATTTTATATCAATCCCAGAAGTGACAGGCACATGTCCACACAATAATTAGAGATGTTTCTGTTTAGAAATCTCAGAGGCAGAGTAATACTATTACTAGTACTTTTACTAGGTACTAGTAAAATAAAAAATACTAGGTTTTTACATAGTAGGAACACTAGTAGCCATATAGACTAAACAGGACAATCAGAGCATCTAAATTGAGTAGAACCCCAAAACTTTATATAAGCACATCAGTAGTTCACATTTGTAAATAGTGAAGCAAGGATGGCAATGTTGGCACATGAGTATCTTCAAATATAAGAATGGTGCAGAAGTGGAAATTATTTAAGAAAGCACAGGCAGTCTTTCACAAGGCTCAGCAGCCTTCAGTGCAAGAGGGAGGAAGGAAGGTGCATCTTCAACTGAACCTGGACACCTCAGGAGCAAATTAAAGTGGAGAAATTCCTGAGTGTGACCTTATGTGCCATTTCACCATAAACCCACAAGGTGAGATATAAGCCAGCTGGTCCCCAATTTAAACTCATTTGGCCACCAACCAGTTCCATGTACACAGCCTGATGCAGAACATCCTTACTTGTCAAACATGTAGGGGATGACTGGTTATATTCCTTCAGAAAGGGACTGAATATACATTTGTATCATACACTTTATATAAACACGATGAGCCACATGGCTGTCTATGAAAAGTTGTACATACAGACTAAAGAAGTGATCCCAAAGATGCGGTTTTTGATTAAATGTGATGATGGATCCAACCCTAACCCAACCCTTTACTTTTTTTTAAGGCCTGAACCTGCATGTAATTTTATGAGGGAGCTCTAACACATCCGTAAAAAAGGGGTGGGGGGGTAGTCACAGGAAAAACACCCCATGGGCAGGGGCTGAGTTCATATGTTTAGAAATAGTGGTTAAAGAAAAAGCACCACCAACCCAAACCTGTGCTGGTAACTCCACTTTTTGACCCAAACTCACACCCCACATGTTTCTGGCACACCTATGCATTATTATTAGCCTCATATTACACAAACAGAGTCTATTATGAGGTTTGGTGAGATATCATTATGCAGGTTAGATTAAAGTAATGCCTGCCGATGTATTGTATAACATTGTTTTAGTTGCAAGCATGATAAGCTGTTTGTCTGTGGCGTTGGTAAGGTTCTTTTCGCACCTGTTCATATTCCATTATCTGGTCCCATATGGGACAGCTGGAAAAGGGGAATACTGGGACTTGTATCCTATATTAGAAACCAGATCTATGTAGGCTGTGCTATTTCACTTATTTAGAAATGAGGACTTAAATAATAATATCTTGATGCATGTTAGGTGTGGGTAGGGCTGTAAGGGCTCTTACAGACGAGTGTTTTTAGCTAGGCTCCCCTGTGTTCCGGTTTCATGCTTTCAGCCACAGGGGAGCGCAGGAGTAGACGCACTGAATTCTCTTCAATGGGGCTGTATTGATGTACACAGATGAATGTAATGCCGAACGCAGGAAAAATGCAACATACTGCATCCCAACTTGCGTTCGGCACTTACATGTGTCTGTGTGAGTACAGCCCCATTGAAGAGAATTCAGTGCGTCTACTCCTGAACGCATGAAACCAGAACGCAGGGAAGCGTAGCGAAAAACGCTCGTCTGTAAGAGCCCTTAGTAATATAGTTGTTAAAATAAATTATGTTTTTTTCCCAATTCAAATTAACCACATTAGGAATCCAATAATAATGATGTATCCCATATTAAATAAGAAATATTTGCCCATATTCCCTATATCGGTAAGATTACACCTGATCAATGTAAAATTGGATATAAGTGAGGCCAACATTCACTTGAAAGAGGGACGTGTTTTAAAAGAAAAGGTAGAATGTATTACTCATGTAGGATTGTTAGATCCTCCTTTTATAAGCATTCCTCCCTTCTTAGAACAAATTACCATCCCACTTAGAAGCTCTCTGTAGAAACAAATCCCCCTCCCTTTCCAGCAAAGTTTAAAGTTTGCCAGGTTTATTGTAGGGTGTTTCATAAGAACCCATGGATGATCTATCAAGATTGTAAGCATGGCAGCAGAGAAACCATTATAGGTCTGTAGCACGCACCAAATTTATCTTCTAATAAGCCATGCGGCATGGGGCTTTTAAAATAGTCTGGCTTTAAAGAAATGATCTGGCTTGTGCATCTGGTGAAGCCCCTACAGGGAGGTTTAAACATTGCAACGGTTTCTCTGTAAGTAAGGATTTTGTCACACAGTTGTCTTTGTTGCCAAAAATGAAGAGCCGCTTTTGTTTTTGCAATGACTTTGATAAGAAACACTGGACAGAAAAGGCCATATATAATAACTTCCACACGTATCACATCAAAGTCTAGAATCTGCTACATGCGACATTCGCCATTATGCAGAAAGCTTCAAATTATGGAAAGGCTGTCTCCCATAGACTTCATTTTATTTAAACAATCCAAATTTTTCAGAATGAACGAAGATATAATTAATCCAAATTGGAAGCAAAATCAGCCTATTTGGTTTATATACATTTTTTTCTCCTAAAAAAAAAAACTTGAATGTGAGGAAGACTATTAACATCTCCAAATGGGTCACTGGACATCTCCCATTAACTTATAGATGAAGTCAGCAGGTTTTAGGTGCCAATTAGTCAAATGCAAATTATTCCCATGGTAAAGGTGTGATAAATCTCGAAATTCTAATTCAAATCAAGTTTTGATTATTCCCAATTTCGTATTAGTGAGCTTTCACCAAAAAAAAAACTTTCGAAAATTTGAATACAAATTTTCAATTTGACCCTTAATAAATCTGCCCCTTAAAGTTTAAATGATTTTCTAGTAGATTTCATGTAAGAAGATCCAAATTACAACATTTCCAGAAAACCCCAGATCCCAAGCATTTTGGATAACCGGTCCCATAGCGGTAGTGACTTGTAATTTTCCAGTTCAAGCTCCCCTTGGAGTTCTGACCTTTGTCAGGTCCCCCATATTTCCTAATGCGGTTCAAGACATAGAAAAACTTTGGTTTATCAGACACCCCCCCCCCCCCCCCCAAATCTCAACCTATTTAATCTTCCAGCTGACTTTTAGGTATATCTGGGATGGCAATTCATTTTGAGAGTCGGGCCTAAGGTTGCTGAGCTGATACTAACTAGGGAGTTGAAAAGTGTGAGAACTGAATTAATTTTTCAAACAAACATTTTGAAAAGTAGTTACTTTAATCAAAAAGCAATTTAGATATAAATAGGGAGCTCCACCCAAAAATAGTTTGTTTGTTTTGGGTTTTTTTGCTTAAAAAAAAAAAAAACTTGAAAGTAAATGTAACTTTTAAATATACAATATTTTTTTGATAATTGTAAATGTAGCTGAAAAGCAGGATTTATTGGTTTTTTTCATCCCTCTTGCTCTTTAGTTCTAACTCTGCCGCTGTATCTCAGATGTCTCAGATGGAGAGCTCAACCTACTGTACAACCATCTGGATAGCTGTCGGGTGCATACACTGGAAGACCTCCACCTTATATAGGAGTCTGTATCCATGTGCAAAAAAAATCCAGTGGCACACTGAAATAATTGTATTCAGCCCATATACATAAAGAATAAGCAACATTTTTGGGCCCTTTATCCAGCCCTATGCATACGGACTAAGTGAAACTTTTCACTTAGAAACAACTTTTCATTGTGCCATTGGATTTTTTTTTACGTATTTCAGACAGAGGGACACTGCTGACAATAGCAGTTATATTTACAAATCACTTTAAAAAGAGAACAAAACCTTGAGGAAAACCCTTCAACCTCCCTCTAGGGGCTGCCCTCTTCTGAACCTTCACCACTGGGGACTACCAAAATAACAGCCATCTCTTTTCCTGGATCAAAATGCAGAGTAGCCCAGCGAGTGAGCAGTACCACCTTGTGTCTTCTTCACTGTGACTGCCAACTTAAAGAATGTGCATTTAAATCAAGAACTGGATCTGCTTCAGTTGCGCATGCTTCTATGGGCAGATCACAGTGAAGAGGGCTTAGAAAGAATCCATGCAAGATGGCACCCACCATCTGCTTTTGGGTAGCGATCCCCTTTAACAATCCTCCCTTTCATTTTTTCTTGGCTGTGTGTGCAAAACAATTATTTTGTTCACAACTGTCTACAAAAAAAAAACTGCACAGGTCAGAACAAGTACAAAATTATGGTTTTACCCAAACTCCATGGTGTGCCGGCCTCCGTTTATGTACAACAACCCAGCTATTTGTGGGAACATTGCTCTTTGTAATTTGCCATGTACATATACATATATATATATATAATGTTCTTTAGAGTCTTTTGTCTTGGGCTCAAGTTAATATTGCAAATATACTAGGCAAATAAGTCCAAATGTGATTGTATTTTGAGAGCTGCCTGGAAATATGTATTGGGGCAATGGCACTGGGCATTTTATTGGCTGTGGGATTTCTTGCCCATGTGCCATTGCTCTTAGTGATATTTGGGAGCCATATCGGGTGTATAACGAATGTAACTGCTGAATCCATGAACTTGTCAGAAGTGCACAATAGTGAAAGATCTCTCTTCTCTCTCTCCTGCTTGCCTTTGCTCTTGTTTTGTTTTTTTTTTCTCATTGAGGCTCCCGACTGAATCTGAACGAAACGGGAGATATGAGGGCTCAAGGTGAGGGCAGATGTCTCCCTTTTATTAAACCCCGGGCTTATTCTATTTTAATATGCTCATATATGTCGGCAACTTTGCATGCCTGGCTGACTAATAAGTAACACATGAATGCTTTCCCTACAAATGCAACTGGACCTAAGCATGCGCTGTCATGAGAATCTGCTTGTTTTAATGTTTCATTACATGTGAACTTCATAATGTAGTACTTGCCAAGTGTTACAAAATTGACGTGTATGTAAATAAAATGGTGCAGTCAGTAAAAAACAATGGTAAAACATTTGATTATTTAGCCTTAGCTCCTCCTTAGGGGGTTACATTTAGTTTAATGTAGACCATAATATCCTGAGAGAATATGCAAGTGGTCATAATGTCTTATTTTTGTAGTTTTTGAATTATTTGTTCAGCAACTGTCCAGTTTGGCATTTTAGCTGCTATTCGGTTGCTAGGTTCACATTTATCTTAGCAACCAGAATAGTTTGACTCAAGACTTAAAGATAAATAAGGAAGCTGGAAAGAGGAGGAAGAGTAAGGCTAGGGTTCCTAGTTGAAACTGTTGTGCCATATAATTCTCTGTTTAGATGGACTGTTCTCACTAGGTAGTGGCAAAGAATGCTCCCCGGCTTCATTACATTCACATTTCAAAACTAGGGTTAACTTATTTTCACTTTACCCTTTCATTTTTAAAATTAAAGGGTAATTTTGAATATGTTAGATGAACTCCTCAATTGGCCGCCATTCTTATTTTGTGTGTGTTGTTGGCCTCCATATTTTGCTTCTTTTCAGATAGCATTTTGGGGTCACTGACCATAAGCTTTCAATTTATTATGCTTATTTTATTTATGACCCTCTCGTACTTTATTTATTTATTTATTTATTTTTTGCATTCTGACTTTAAAGTGGCAGTATAATTCCTATTTTCAATGTGAGTTCAATGGATAGGGCTTGTGCTTAAAGGGACAATTCAATGTAAAAATAAAAACAAGGTAAATAGGCTGTGCAAAACAAAAAATGTTTCTAATATAGTTAGCCAAAAATGTAATGTATAAAGGCTGGAGTTAAGTCAGCGACTTTAAAGGGGCCCACATAATGTTCAGTGAGTTTGCAATTGATCCTCAACATTCAGCTCAGATTCAAAAGCAAACTTCAAAAGCTTGGTAACCAATCAGTGGAAACCAAGAGAGCTTCAAAGCAGAAAGTAGTGTTCTGGCTATTATGTTAGACATCCAGTCACTCCAGCTTTTATACATTACATATTTGGCTAACTTACTATTTGTAAAAACATTTTTTATTTTGCACAGCCTATCTATTTACCCAGTTTTTATTTTTATACTTATACTGAACAATTCCTTTAATATCGTTTTTGCCAGTTCTGGTAATTATGGCATTTCTATGGTTGAATGCAATTAAAACAAATCCCTAGTCCCCTCGATATAATGAAAGCCCCTCCTCCCACTGGTAGGCTTGAGATCAGGAGCAGCTCATTATATGGTGGCCTGTTGATTTGTTTTGATTGGAGGTCGTTCAGAATAGAGTATGGAGTGACCTGTTAAGCTTTTGCCCTGTTGAGTGCAAGAAAAAATCAAACCACACATTTCCTAATTTAAATAATTGATTCCATGTTTTAGGGCTCTTACTCACGAGCGTTTTTACCTGCGCTCCCCTGCGTTCCGTTTTTCGGCGTTCAGCCGCAGGGGAGCGCAGGAATAGACGCATTTCATTTTTTCAAATGGGCCTGTACTCACACAGGCGCGTGTAGGCGCCGAACGCAGGAAAAATGCAGCATGTTACGTCTCAACCTGCGTTCGGCGCCTACATGCCCCTGTGTGAGTACAGCCCCATTTGAAATAATGAAATGCGTCTATTCCTGCGCTCCCCTGCGGCTGAACGCCAAAAAACGGAACGCAGGGGAGCGCAGGTAAAAACGCTCGTGAGTAAGAGCCCTTAGGCACAAGCACTATTCATCAAACTAATGTTGAAAAGGGTATATACTGCTACTTGAAAGCTGCTGCCTGGTTGCTATGGTAATTAAAAGTCTTGAGTTCAAAGTCTGATGGTTATAATACAATAAAATGTAATTTAACCCCCCAAAAAACAAATGTCCCTGCCATGCTAAAACAAGGAACTGCTTCATATGTCGATGTACACCTACATTGCAAGACAATTTGCAGTTACTCTTCTGATTTTTTTTAATCGCTTTCATTTTTTAATCTGAATTTTGCCATCTTAAGATTCTATGTGGCTGATATGATTGATCCTAGCAACCGGCAGTTCTATTTAAGATCCAATTTGAAAACCACAAACCGAAAAAGGGGCGGCCAACTTGAGTTGCTGACATGTCTTACATCTACATCCTACTTAAGTTCTGTAGCAAAAGGTGGCGTTTCCTGTTTAATGACTCTTGTCTAGAGAGCATGCTGGGAAATCTTGGGAACACGAGCCGAGTGACCGATAACAAAATAGAGTAACTTCTCTTTTCTTTTAGTCGTAATGTGTCAGGGGACCAGAAAGACGAAAACAAAGAATCCAAGCCACGGTCGCTGCGTTTTACTTGGAGCATGAAAACAACCAGTTCCATGGATCCCAACGACATGATGCGCGAGATCCGCAAGGTTTTGGACGCCAACAATTGTGACTATGAGCAGAGGGAGCGCTTTTTACTTTTCTGCGTCCACGGCGATGGCCATGCGGAAAACCTTGTGCAGTGGGAGATGGAAGTGTGCAAACTGCCAAGACTCTCCCTAAATGGCGTTCGCTTCAAGCGAATATCCGGGACATCCATAGCTTTCAAAAACATTGCTTCCAAAATTGCCAACGAGTTAAAGCTGTAATATAATGGGCTGGGGGTGGGGAATAAACAAATTGTAAACTACGTAGCAATTCAAGTGTTTTCCAAGAACACTGGTTTATGTATAGAATTATTAGGCAATAATTCCTGCATCTCCTGAATTATGATATTACAAAGGAAATGGAACAAGCTGCTGGAGTGGGAGTAAGATTTGGACTTTTTTATATATATAAGTGCACTACAGCATTAAAGTTGCCTACCATGTAAATTATTTAGTTCTGCCCTTTCTGTGCTCTGTTCATGGCAATGATATGTTATTCACCTAATATATTTCCATTTTGAAATACATCCTGGGTGCGTGTGCCGGTATGGATGTTGGTTTGCGATGATCACATAGTATTATGTATAAAAATGGCTGTCTATAAAGCATTGTGTAACTCCAAGATCCCCCCCTTTTTTTTTGTTTAACTCTTGCTTATACCATGTTTTCAATTAAAATCCAAATGGTTGTTTTTTCGTAATTACCCCCCCCATCTCCTCCTCCACACTCCAAGTGACAAAACCTGATTTATTGTAAGTGCGTTACAATCTGCACAGTCTGCTCCAGCTTTGATATAATTTTCATGTCGTACCTGATGAGTGACAAAAGATGGATGTAATGTTGGTAGGACTGAGCTGGGCAGCCATTAAAATGTGTCCCTGCTAAAGAAACCAAAATAACAGTCTCATTGTTTTCTTGGCCTGCGTGCAAGTGTTTGGGTAAAATGTCGTCACTGAACTTCATTAGAAAACTATACCTGTATTTAGGCTTCAGTACCAATCTGTAAAAAGTGGGTTAAAGTCTGGCCTGTAATGCCTGTTGGCAACAACAGAGAAAAGACTGGAATTGATCCAATGGTAGGTATGTAACGCACGTACGTCTGGGTGCAATGGTACCTCAACCTACAGTAAAGGTGGATGTTATGCAATAAATACACAAATTAAAAGACTTGAACTAAAATGCCTTAGTTGCTTCCTTTAAGGAGAAGTTAAGCATGGCAAAGGGTTAGGCTACACCTTACATTTTAGGCTTCTGCACCACCCCAAATCCTCAATATCCCTTTAGCAGTAGAATGTTGCATCTCTAAAGATGTCCCTGTCTCCTAGGATGCTGTCCCTAAGCTTTGGAACCAAACTTAAAATGTGCAAGACAATATAAAATACATGTCTTATTTGCAATTCATCCCCTTTCTGCTAATGGTTTTTCTACAAGCCTAATTGTAGCTTCTCAGGAACATACTGAGCATGTGCAGTGTACCTGGCATTAGGAAGGTCTCAAAACAAGATCCAAGATGAGGAGCTGCTGTGGACAAAT
Organism: Xenopus laevis; assembly: GCF_017654675.1. Taxonomy (NCBI): domain Eukaryota; kingdom Metazoa; phylum Chordata; class Amphibia; order Anura; family Pipidae; genus Xenopus; species Xenopus laevis. The sequence continues at coordinate 89,501,449 of NC_054385.1, forward strand.
AGGAAGAACTTGATTATTCCTGTTTTAGAGATACTGAGACTGTGTGGCGTATATCTTTAAATATTCTTTGCCTGATCGGTTTCATGCACAAATGCAGCCGTAATACTATAAGCAAAAACATAGCACACAATTAGTATGGGATGAGAGCGACGCCCTCAAAAGATCGAGTTCTTGAACTTTTAGAAAATTTGTTTGGTTTTGGCATACAGGTGGGGCTTATTTTCTGCAATAAAGCTAGTGCTTTATTTCCTCTTGAAGGCAAGGGTTGTATTTTGCTGTGATTTTGTTAGTTAAGTTTTAATGCTTTTTCTTTGGGGAATGTTGATTTTTGGGTGAATCATCCAGGACAAAAGCATACATACTGTGATAGCTTTGAACTGTAAGGCGATTAGCACACAGGCTGAAGGCTCTGGCTGTTGTCAGCCTGCGTATTTTGCAGGCTGAGAGAAGCAGATCTGCTCAGTGCCCCTGCTCCATTGATTAGAATCTGATCAGCCTGCGTGTGGTCACACACAGCGGAGCTGAAGCTAAGATCAACCCAAAAGGAGACATCTCTAAGCTGACCTCTGCTTCAGCTCCACTGTGTGTGTGTAAGCGCAAACAAGCGGAATGGATTCTAATCAATGGAGCAAGGACATAGAGCAGATCACCTTCTCTCAGCCTGTGAAAATACACAGACTGACAATAGTCAGAACCTTCAGCCTATGTGCCCATAGCCTTATGGGTAAAGTTTCAACACATTTAAAACTCCCATGTTGTTGGCCATGGTCAGGACAATATATATTTAAAGCTGTTAAATGTTTAACATGAAAAGAAGGGATATAAAAATTAGTATTTAAAAAGCTATTGAAGAAATTATGTATATTATGTAGACTCCTATGTAGAGAGAGAGAGAGAGAGAGAGAGAGAGATAAATCTATATATCCACGAATATCAGAAACCGTCACACCCATATAAAAAGCTTCACTTCTTTATTTGCATCATATCAAGAGTCCAACGTTTCGGTCCTAGTTCGGATCTTTCTCAAGGATCCTGTGCACCCTGGTCACAAACTACTGCGTCAGCACAGGTACAAGCACAGACACAGGCCACAGACTTTTGCACCCGGGCTAGGGTTGCCACCTTTTCAAAAAAACTTTACTGGCCAGTGGTTGGGTGGGAACTAAAGGGGTAGACTGTGATGCAAAAAGGGGCGGAGCTGCGGGGGTCATGCCGCAAAAGGGGGCAGTGCGACATTGCGTGATGGCCAGAAGACGAAGAAAATGTAAGTTCTACGCAACTACATTGACAGTAAATTTGTAATACCGGCCCCGGCATTGGCAGGTGTTCTACTGGCTAGGCCGGTAAAATACCAGCCGGGTGGCAACCCTAACCTGGGCTGATGTAATGGTTCTGGGTTCAGGCAAGTTAAGGGGCAGATTGCAGTGTAGGGGCTGATTTTTTACCTGCGTTTTTCAGCAGGACTTGTGTGGCATTAACTTATGGAATAATAGGAGGACATTCTGATGTTACTGAGTGCAGAGGCATAACATAATTTTGAGCTCTACGCTTATTGCTGGGGTTTTTTTTTTATAATATATAATTTTTTTTTTAATCATTTGCCTTCTGACTCTTTCCATCTTTCAAATCAATCTAAAAACAAATGCTGTGTAAAGCTACATATTTATTGTTACTTTGTATTCCTCCTCTTTCTATTCAGGTCCTCTCTTATTCATGTCTCTTATTCAAATCAATGCATGGTTACTAGGGTAACTTGGACCCTAGCAACTAGATTGCTGAATTAGCAAACTGGAGAGCTGCTGAATAAAAAGCTAAATAACTCAAAAACCACAAATAATAAAAAATTAAAACCAATTGCAAATTATCACTCTCTACATCATACTAAAATTGAACTCAAAGGTGAATAACCCCTTTTAAGTGCCATGTTGCATGAAACACGTCAGAGTGGCGGCATTACCAGCTCACTATACCAGGGTCGAACTGGGCCGACGGGGCACTGGGAAAAAACTCAGTGGGCCCCAGACCTGCTCCCTACACCATGGCTCTCCTTGCCTCCCTCCCTGGATCTGTCGCTCTCCCGACCACCCTCCGCAGCCCTTGTCACACATAGAAAATATAAAGTAATTGAACTGAAAAATATGTTGGAAGGTGAACAACCCCATTAAAGGGCATGTAAAGGCAAAAACAATAATTTAATGAAAAGGAAACCTATCTCCAATATACTTTAATTAAAAAATGTGTACCGTTTTTATAAGAAACCTGACTGTATGCAGTGAAATTCTCCCTTCATTTACTGCTGTGGGTAGGAATTGTCAGACGGTCCCTAACTGCTGAGCAGGGAAACAATCAAACTTATGAGCATACTTACTTCCCAGCCATGCAGAACTCAAGCAGCTTTGTTTAAGACTATCCCTAAGCAGCCCAGACCACACTGAGCATGTGCACAGTCTTAGTCTTGCAAAGATGTTTAACAAAGTTACAAGATGGTGACCCCCTGTAGCCAACTTTGAAAGCATAAATTATTTGTTTGATTAGGCTTGTGGTGCAGTAAGTTCATGTTTATAGTTCGTATACAAAATACAGCATTTCTAGCCTTATTCTATTTTAGACTTTACATGCCCTTTAAAGGGATTGTTCACCTTCAAATTAACATTTAGTATGATAGTCTGAGACAATTTGCAATTGGTTTTCGTTATTTATTATTTGAGGTTTCTAAATTACTTAGCTTTTCATTCAGCATAATGATAATACAGGATTGGGGCCACCCCACTTGGAATAAAGTTTTGTTAACATATTAGCCAATAACCCCTACAACAATTCAGAGCCACTGTGAAGGGTCTCTGGATAAAATGAGGCGACTTCGCAACATCAAAAAGTTTGGGGAACTGTGGTGGCAAATTTGACTTACCGGTAGATGCATGGTTAGAATTATTATATATCTAGTGAAATGCTTCCAGGTTATTGTCTATTGCTTGAGTGAGTAAAATCCCTGGAAGAAATGTCACATACAGCTATAAACCCAAACATATTTCGCATATTAAACAAAATAAAAACATAGGCAACATTCTAATACACTTTATTTAAACATCTTTAGTGGGTTTAAAGTGGAATTGAAAGTAATGTCTGAGTCTCCCTTGCTATTTTCTGCATTGATGATTTTGACTAGTGAAACAATATAGAAGCAGAATGTGGGAGATGTCCCATAGACTGGGGAGAGTAGACCTCTGCTACATTGTTTTTAGAGTCAGAATGGACAGTGCAGAATGACACATTTACAGTGACATTTAGAAATAGTTGTTTTTTTTTCCAGTGAATATATTCAGGGGAGTTGCTTAGAATTATATCCCCTTTAAATGGAAAATCGAATGCAATTTACTTTCTTTCTTTGTGGTTAGAGACTGCATGAAATGATGTGGACAAATAGTTCTTTTAATTAAAACTTACAGCAAGATGGAGGACAGCCATCAACCATATCTGAAATGATCCTGCGATTAGAACCGTGCTCCACTTACTACATATTTTGTGGCATAACTATAGGGGGTGCAGACTCTACTGAATAAAAAGTTTAATAACTCAAAAACCACAAATAATAAAAAAATGAAAACCAACTGCAAATTGTATCAGAATATCACTCTCTACATCATACTATAAGTTAATTTAAAGGTAAACTACCCCTTCAATAATTACTCTGCAGATCAATACTGCAGATAGTTGCTTGATTGTTGACAACACTGCTGTATGCATTGAAATCTGTTGTGTGTGAATTTTAAAGGAGAATTCAAAGAGATCTACTGACAGGTTTGACATTTTAGCAGGTGTTCACTCCATGGCTGTAGCCTCTGCAACATGCATTAGAGCCAATTGCAACTTGTAGCCATTACCAGGCCGGATTTGTGGCGAGGCCACAAAGGGCCGGGCCTAGGGCGGCATGCCATCCGGCCGCTTGCTGAGGAGCACAAGGGCGCCTCCGGCCTTTGTATTTGCGGGAGGAGTGGGCGCTAGGACCGTGCAGCCTAGGGGTGCCCACAATACAAATCCGGCCCTGCCCATTACACCTTAATAAATAAATGGTATAAGTCGTTTAGTGCCCTTTTTGTCTATACAGTAGAACCCCCATTTTACGTTTTTCAGGGGACAAGGAAAAAATTATGTAAAATCCAGGAAACTGTAAAATCAGGGAAATGTGTTAAAGTAAGTTTTTCTTCAAGTGCTGACAGGATATAAGCACAGGAGTGAGTTTTATTTACTGTGTTAATAACAAGGGTTACACTATGTGGGCATATGCAAGACTCTCAGTCAGTCACTTACACAACCTAAAGCAATAAGTGATTGGTGCAGAACTGTATAATTGGCTAATTGGTAGTGACTATTTACAGGCAGAACCTTGGCATAATATACATCAAGTTAGCATGTTGAACCTCTTTATTTCACTAATAATAAATAATATTCACAGAGGACAAACAGAAATTTATGAGACCATCAGGCAAAATGGTGGGACCACAAATAAAAATTGTAAAATGTGGGAAATTTCAATTCAGGGTACTTAAAACTGTGATTTATAAAAACCATCAGATTACAGTCTGACTACAGTCTCAGAGTAATAAGTGATTTGTTGCAAGCAAGGAATGACAAACTGCTCCTTCTACAGGGAGGGAACAGACAATCCACAGCATGATGTACTATCAGAGGTGCCAAATTGAATCTGTGCATATAGCAACCACATTTTATGTGGTTCAATTAAAGGGATACTGTCATGGGAACTTCCAGGAAAGATACACTGGCACACAAGGTAAATTGCAGTGCAGGGTGACCCCTTGCTGTTTATTTGTGCGGACGTGCGACGTTTCGGGGTGAGAAAGGGGCTCGCCCCGAAACGTCGCACGTCCGCACAAATAAACAGCAAGGGGTCACCCTGCACTGCAATTTACCTTGTGTGCCAGTGTATCTTTCCTGGAAGTTCCCATGACAGTATCCCTTTAATTGATCCTGTCCTGCATCAATACTCTTCTGTAAAAAATATCTTTAGGGGTTGATGCTCTGAATACAAATATGCAGGATGTAATGACAAAACAGGCCACAAGAGGTCTCAGATGCAAAACAGATACAGAGACAGTGTTGTGCAATGCAGAATTTAAGATTTATGAGGCTTCAGAGGTTTAAAGAAATAGCGTGGTATAAAATATCTTCATAGGGAAAAGAAAAATCCAAGAGGCATGATACAAACATAAGCAGAGACTGTGTATGCAGTGCTAACATGAGATTCGTGTAGCCTTCTGGCTATATTCAATCACAGATCCCAGTATCCTTAGGTGGCTATTACAATTCTTCTCTATATATCTTTATTTGTACAATGTACATATATAGGTGTTCAGCTTCAATTGTAGGAACATCCCATTCCAAAATGATTATTCCTTCAATACCAGTAAAATGGTGTTTAGGGATATATGTGTTATTATGGGGTATGTGTTATTTCTGGCCACTGATTTCTGAGACTTACAGATAAGCCTGTCTATATCACGCTAACTATATTATAGTTTAAAAAAAGCTTACATTTTAAGGCAGGCACCATTAGAGATATAGATTCTTCAGAAATGTGTCAGTAACGCTATAAAAAGAGATATGGAATAAAGATGCTCCTTTAATATTGCTATATTCACCTTCCCATAAAACAAGGGAGTTTGGTTGCACCAAACATTTTGGCAACAGATGATCGCTTTTTAGACAAACACAGCTAACTTGGGAATAAATGCCGTAAATAAACCTCACCCTTAAGGGCAGATTAATCAAAGGTTGAGGTGAATTTTTTAATGAAAGAAAAAACAATTTCAAGCTATTTTTTTGTGTACTTCGACTAGGGAATAGTCCAAATTCGATTTGAATTTGAAAAAAATTTACTGTCTCTTTAAAAATTTTACTTCAACCAATTGCCATCTAAAACCTGCAGAATTGCTGTTTTAACCTATGGGGGGCCTCCTGGAACCTATTTGGAGTCAATTGGTGGACTTTGAAAAATTCAATTGAAAACTGACCTATTCGACCAAAAAAACCTTTGACTTGGCACAATCTAAAGCTGAAACATCTGGCTGTGGGCCTAGAATCAAATGAAATATATTTCAGATATCATAGAGAGTGGCAAGCTACTACCAGCCCAGGACACGATTGTTCAATAACATGATCTCGAAATATAACCGTGCACACGGAAGGCCTGAAAACCCCTCTTGTTATTTTTCAGTGATGCTGCTGAGTGGGTCCCGACTCAACAAGTTACATATGAAATGGCACATCCCAAGCATCACTAAGGAGATCTATGAAGACATAAAATGAAACTTCAACTATATACTTAATATCAGGTCCGGACTAAGAATTAAAATAGGCCCTGGCATTTCAAGTACACAGAGGCTCAATCAGCCCACATAGAGGCCCAAACAGCCCCACCAGCCCACTAAATACTGACTTTCTATGGGACCTTATAACAGCCCCTCTGGCATTTGCCAGAACCCACAGATTGCCAGTCCTAACATTTACATGGAAGAGGCCTGAAACTGAGCAGGAATACCCCGGATGCGTGGCCTCTTCTGCAGACATTTCTTATCACACGGGAAGGACTTGTCCCCACATTCAGGAATTCTGGTCCAGTGTAACACAAGTAATACGAGGTCAAATAAATATTTCCATATCTTTGAAACCAACAGGTATACTTAAATCAAACCAAAAGGAAAGCACAGTTGTATACATTATACTTTAGAAAGGAAATCACTATCTGTGTACAATAGTTGGGTCGACCAGTGACTGGTTAGTCTAGACCAGTGATCCCTGACCAGTGGCTCTCAAACAACATGTTACTCGCCAACCCCTGTGTTGCTCCCAGTGGCTTCAAATCAGGAGCTTATTTTTGACTTCATGGCTTGGAGGCACGTTTTATTTCCATAAAAACCCCATGTACTGCCAAACAGGACCTCCTGTAGGCTGCCAGTCCACATAGGGGCTACCAAATAGCCAATCACAGCTGTTATTTTGCACAACCCAAGAATATTTTTTTATGCTTGTGTCACTCCCCAACTCTTTTTACATCTGAATGTGGTTCACGAATGTAAAAAATTTTGAGAACCCCGGTCTGGCCTCACTTGAAACTGGTATCCCCTACATTTGGTATCATAAAATCGTTTCTCCATTAGAGGTTAAATCAGGTAATTCTCAATACACAATATTATACTGTTAAGGAGACGGAGAGTTTTAAAGCCTGGAATCTGGAAAGCATCCCAGCATGTGAGGTAATCATTGCAGTTATTTTCCCTAGAATCAACCTATTCATGTAAATAGAGCAGTGACCAAGATCTAACAGAGGGAAAACATTTCTTATTGCTGTCTCTAAGGGGATTGACACTATAGAGTGGGAGCAGACTTAACATTATTTTATAACATCAGGAGCCAAACATAACAGAAAATAGGGTATGGAATGAAAAATATGTATGGTTTTTTTTTTATCAAAAGTGGATATGATTTATACCCAAAAGATTCCTCAAGAGTATTTTTCAGTCAGAGCTTCAATCCTCAGGTTTAAAGGAGACATTTTGTGTAAAAAAATAAGAATGTACCAGTGTGTTATACTTATTTAGATATAGAAGAATTGTGCTTAAAAAAGTAGTGTTTCAGGCTGATTTATTGAATATTTCTGCAAAAACCCTAATAATCCCTCCTTTTCCTTCCACTTCCTGCTCCCTAAATTCCCAGGCTGTGTAGGGGAGCCAGCGGCACTCAGCTCACTGCACTGTAGGACAGGAACCAATCAGTAGCAAGCAGGACCCGATAGGGAACTGAAGCCTGTCTTTGTGTGTGACTGCAGGGCTGTGATTGGCTGTCCCAATCCTACTGTGCCTCTGGCAGGGATCGTTAGGACACGCCCACCCCTTATTTGAAACACAGATAGGGACCAGAGAACATCTATATGGAGCTCCAATAAAGGGGCTATTTTTAAATAATATTAATTTGTAACACAATGTAAAAGCAACACCATGTATTATTCATAATTTCTTATGAAATTAGAGTTTTTTAACTTATCCTATTTGTCAACTTAAAAAATATTTTTTTTTTAGATTTATTATACCCCTAACCTGGAAATAGCTAGAATCCAAAAAGAATCCAGCTAAAACCTATTGAGGTCATGTAGAAGTTAGTAGTCTTCTTTTTTTTGGTGTGTTTCACTCGAAAATTGGATTAATTTGAGAGATTCAGGTCTTTTAAGATCTTCTCCCCAAATTCACTGATTCGGGTTTTTTTCATTCAAGTTTTTTCTTAAATCAGAAAACATTTGAGTTGTGAGTTAATTCGAGTCATAAGGGTCTGGCCACACGTAAATGCCTCATGAAGAAACTTCGGGCGACTTCGGAAAACAAAGCGCTCCGTGTGTCTGCCCCTAGGCGATTTACATTTTAGCCGGCAGAAGGCAGATCGGGGAGATTAGTCGCAGCGAAGAATAGGAGACGTCGCCTGGCGACTAATCTCCCCGAATCTGCCCATGTGGCCAGACCCTAAAAAAACTCAAAAATTCGTCCTTTGATAAATAACCCCCTTAATGTAAATTTGCCCTGCTACAGGAAAGTCAGCCGTTCCATACTGAGTGGAACTTTATTAGTTAAATCCTTCAGGGGAGAGAGCCTGTTGGCATGTGAGACATTATCTATGAAGTAAATCAGCTGATATGTAGTTATATATTAACGAGGGATGAAAGAGGCACATTCACAGGGTGGCTAACCTTGGGGACATGCTGCCTATTGCTGGAGTGTAGGTTCTTTAGCAAGGAAATGGCTTCAACAAACTAGTTTATTGTTCCCTTCAGGCACATGCTCTTTAGAAAGTCATATTCAAGGAAATATTTTCTAATTATATATGTTTCTTTTATTTATTAAAAATATTTTTTTTTATCCTTTTTTATAAGCTTTGCACTGTGTTCACCGTATGTGTCAAAGTGAAGTCAGACAATAGAGCGAGGCATGTTTAGCCCGTACAACAAGTTAGGGCAGGAATTTATTTCCGTTAAAATGTCATGGGTGGGGGAACAGTGTGATGTTAAACTGACCATAACTATGTTCATAATAACTAAGAATAATTCATTTTCTATCCTGTTACCCACAAGCATTTCAATTAGTTGACAGTTTAAAAGATATTACCCAGGATACAGTGCTTCTCTCCATTTGTTCTATTTCACTACTGTCATATAAAATATGATTCAGCCAATATAATGAGACATAGATGTGGAATGAACACAAGGCATTATAGCTGGGGGTTTCATCTATAAAAGCTGTTATACACAGGTCTCTCTTTGAACAAAAACTAGGCTTATCTGGAGAACAGCAAGGCTAATATGTGCTTTTATAAATGGGTACATTGTAATGTAATTGCAAAGCTTTCCAACAAATGACTTGCTTCAGGATCACGGCTAAAGCTCCCCATAGACGCGACGATTCTTCTTGTCGAACGACCGATTTTAGGGAAGTCCGACCAATACTTCGAAAATTATCGTGCGGTTAGTGGGATTCGAACGATCATACATCTTATGATTTTTCTGCCGTCATCTGTCAGGAAATTGATCGGCCAGGTCAAAAAAATCTTTGTCGGTCCCAGTGCAATCTATCTATGTTTGCAGGGCCAAGCAGGCAGCTCCCCTTTGTTTTCCTGGCAAATTGGTCTTTTTAGTTGATGGTCAATTCGTACGATCGTTCCGAGAAAATCGTGGTCTCACAATGAGGATCTGATCTTTTAAAAATCTCAACATCTATGGCCAGCTTTAGTATTGAACTTACCCAAGAACCATCTAATACAGTCACAAGTTCTGATAAACCTTGAGCCCAGGTTTCTAACCAAATCAATCAGCTAGAACTTCCCTGATGCAGGAACAGAGGCCTCTTCTTCCGTCTGTGCTTTTCTCCAGTCCCCTCAGTTTGGCTAATCTTTCAAAAGATCCAGGCAGACAAAACAAACATTTACATTTTAACATATTGACCAATAATGGCACCAACTGCTCAAGTCAGTATAAGTAGAAAAAACATTAGCACTACCTCAGATCAGATTATTTGGTGCCCAATAAACCATTGGTCTCCGCAGGTTTTATACACGTATGGGACCTGTTATCCAGAATGCCTGGGGTTTTCTGGATAACTGTTATGTGTTCCGGGAGAGCGGCGTGCGCCTATACTTCCAGGCACGGCGGGTCCCAGAGCCTTCCGATTAAATGCGCGTCCTGTCCAGACACACGTATTCTCAATCTGCGTTTTGAAGTTGCGCATCCTGACACAGACGCTCGAACATTGGTGCCAAAATTCTAAATAAAGTCATTCGCCCCTGTACTCCTTGCCCAGGCTGGTTTTCTGCTCCTAGATTCTGCTGAAGCCTTTATATTATTCTATTGATTATCCGGTTTGACCTTTTGCCTGTTCCTGATTGACCGCTGCCTGCCACTGATCCCTTGCCTGAATTGACTCTGTCTTTGGTTTACTCTCCGGTACGGTTAACCTGTCTGCCCTGACCGTGGATAGGATCCCTGCCTGTCTCCACAGCTGAAAGTCCTGGGCCCCAAAAGGGCATCAATGAACACCGGTATAGGTTAGGGCTTTCCTTCCACCCTCTATCTAAGGGTAGGTTGGGCACCCTACGGCTCCTATCTATACAGATCGTAACAATAACGCATCTTTCCGGTATTTGGATCTTCATACCTATAGGGGCAGATTTATCAAAGGTCGAATTTTGAAGTTATATGAATTTTTTTACTAATTCGAATGTACTCACAACTCGGATTGCAAAGTTATTTATGAAAAAACTTGAAAGTCTATTATTCGATTGTATACAAAACCCGAAAATTCAAATCTAAATTGAATTGAGTTTTTCTCGGAAAAAAACCTTGAATGTCAGGATGGTGATTTAAAATTCAAATGTGAGTTTTGACCAAAACACCTTTTTTTTCAAAAATTCAAATTTACCATTCTAACCTTAATAAATCTGTCCCTAAGTCTACTAGAAAATCAAATCATGAAATAAACCCAGTAGAAATGTTTTGCTTCCAATAAGGATGAATTATCTTAGTTTGGATCAAGGTACTGTTTTATTTTTACAGAGAAAAAGGAAATATTTTTTTTAAAATGTGGATTATCTGGATAAAATGGAGTCTATGGAAAATGGCCTCTCTGTATTTAGGAGCTTTCTGGATAACGGGCTTCCAGATACCTGTACCACATACCTGTACCCTCAAGGCTTACAATCTGAGATGCAAAGGTAGGCTATAGAAGGCCTCAGAGTTAGATATGCTGGTTGGGGGAAAAAAAAAAAAACTTCAGACTGTAATGTTTGAAGAGCTTTTAGTTTCTCGAGTTTCAGAATTCAGGGAGTGCATTGAACACTAACTCAGACAAGTAACTAGGTCTTTTTCAACTACTTGGTAATTCACATCTTAACGTCAGTCCCTTTACACGTGTAGAGCCGTTACTAGATCTGATTGTGAATTGATGTCAATTTCATCTTCAGAAAGCAGCAGTAAATGGAAGGTCCTATCTTTTAATGATCACCCACTCCAGCCAGGTCATTATCCAGAAGATAAACTGCTGCTTACCCATAAATTATTAACACCATGTTTCTTCCCCACCTGTTCTAGTGTAGGAAGCGAGAGAAAAGACAATATGGCCAAATGCTTAAACTATACTCCCTAAGGACTTTAGTCCTGTGGGCAATAGGAACAATCCTATTCAGCTTAGTAAGGGTGCATGTGATTTATAGCAGACTTAAAGGAAAACTATACCCCCCAAACAATGTAAGTCTCTATAAAAAGATATTGCATAAAACAGCTCATATGTAAAACCCTGCTTCATGTAAATAAACCATTTTCATAATAATACACTTTTCTAGTAGTATGTGCCATTGGGTAATCATAAATAGAAAATTGCCATTTTAAAATATAAGGGCCGCCCCCAGGGATCGTAGGATTCACTGTACTCACATACAAACCAAACATGTTAGGTCACATGAGCCAATTAACAGACAGAGTTGTGTCTTTTGCTTCCACACTTCTTCCTGTTACAGTTAGAGTTGAAGTATTTCTGGTCAGGTGATCTCTGAGACAGCACACAGACCATCACGAAATGGTGGCTCAAGGCAAGAGATGTAAAAGGGCAATATTTACTTAAATATATATTCCAGTTTGGTGAGATTCTTTAATATGCCACTTAATATGATATGAACTATCTGTTGCTTAAGTGTTCATTTTGGGGGTATAGTTTTCCTTTAAGGAATGGTGAGCCAAGTTACAAAGATCCCCTTCTCTGGAAACCTCAGGTCCCAAGCATTCCACAGAATAGATCCTTTAACCCTTCTTTAAAGCCCATGTGAAATTCACTTTAGATCTAACAAATATGGTACAATCTATTGAGAATCCAGGCCAGTCTTCAGACATAACAGCTAAGAGTCGAGTGCATTTATTTAGGATTGGACTATTGCTTGGAGCAGTAATTCACTACCTTAATCCTGTTTTGAGGGTGCGTCAACTTTATTGGTAGGGCTGCACCAAATTCACTATTTCAGGATTCAGCCGAATCCTTTGTGAGCGTTCAGCTGAATCCCGAACCCAAATCCTAGTTTGCATATGTAAATTAGGGAAACAAATCCACACGGTTCATTGTGTAATGAAGTCTGTGATTTTAGAGTCTGATTCAGTTTGGCCAGGCATTTGTCCGAATCCCAGATTCGGTGCATTCCTACTAATTGGTTATACCACATATTTGTCCACTGTATTTGGGTAACATGCATTGGAATGCAAGTACATTTATTCACAGTAGACTGCCACCATTACCTGTACCACAAAGTGGTTTGGGCTGGCTCTATTTTCTCTTTTAGAGTGAAGAGATTTTCCTTGATTTGGGTTGCTGACCCATTTCTAGAATACACATTAGTTCACAGTCACATCTCCCCTTAAGATGAAAGCCACACACAAATTTTGACAGGTCAACACAAGACCATTGTTTATTTTCTATCTTTAGTAACATTGCAGCCGTCAAAAGAAAAATAAATTTCTAGGAAACATGAACAGATGGAAGACATTTCTACAGTGTTACTAAGCAGGTTGGGTCCCCGGGGCTTGGAGTGTAGCTATTTCATCCAATAAATTAGAAAGCATGGCCAATAAAGTGCAGTTATTTCTGTGCTGGGATGAGGTCATCGATGGACTCTCCCTTCTCCAGGCTTTTTTCCATTTCAACGAGGAGTTTTACACCATCAACCACCATCTGAACCAGTTCAACCTCAGAGAAACCCAGACGATCGGCGTTGGAGACATCAAACACTCCACCAACAGCTGCAGTGTCTACTCCACCTAATAAACCACAAGAAAAAAAAAAAAAAAAAATTGATAACTTCTGCCAATAAGATTTAAGACCAGCAGCAGCTGAAGAGTAGAGTAACAATACTTCTGTTGGATGCTTGTTTACAGGCTACAATGTCTGCATAGCACATATATCCGGCAAACAAAGTTAATGTCAAAACTAGTTCACTCAGAATCTTCAACCTAATTGATGTAAAGTGGTATATTTGGCAAATGTAATTAAGGCATCCTTCCTTCTCAGCTAGTTACTATGTGCTTTAGCAATTTGTCAGGCAATTTATTTGCCTTTGTTTCTATGGCTAGCAGCAGCCCTACACAAGGATGCTGAGAGTTTGGACTCCCTTGTCCTTCAGCTTTTGAGTTATTCCAAACTTAAGTCTACTTGAACATGCCAGTTACCTGTTCCTCTCTTTTGCAGTCTGAGTCTCTTCAGAATTTCACCAAACTTATCATTCTTGCTAAGATTTGGCAGTTTAATGTGAACACCAGCCCTGAGGCCGGTACCAAGGTTGGATGGACAGGTAAGAACATAGCCAAGATGCTGGTTCCACATGAATGGAGATCCTTTGTTCTTGAAGATGCTTTCAATCTGGGGAGAGATTATTTAGGCTTTAGGCAACAGAAAACAATCCTATGCAAAGAATGTGGTTTGTGCAATGTAGTTAAATCAAAAGTCTAAGAACCACATAAAAAAAAAAAAAAAAAAAATGAATACTAGATGTCTTAGGATTTTCTAAAGGATGAATTTGTGTGACCTCAGACACCAGATTTTCTAACAAGCACATTATTCACCACATGTAATGGTTGGCATTGCTAATGAAGCCAATGAATGGGCACATTATTCCAGCTAGGATGTGCAAATTCTTGCAAAACAGTCAGTGATCTGGACATTTTTTGGTCCTTTATCTTGAAGTTACTTTGATCTTTCCGATTATCTCAACTAAAGTCTTGTCGTCACTTTGGAACACTTACAGCAGATTTCAAACTCTTTCTGCAAACAAGGCCACACAATACCAGTGTTCCTGGAGCAAGGAATGGTTTATGGGTAATCATACATACACAAGCCATCACTATGTGCAGTGACAAGTCATTTGTGCCTTACTCACCAGCTGACATTTTAACAGAGGAATCTGGGTTTGAAAGATACCAGGAGAAAGCCACCTGCCTGAGTGTGTAATGCTCACTATAAAGTTTGGAGGTGGAGAATAATGGTCTAGGGCTGTTAAAGGAATAGTTAAGTGTGAAAATAAAAACTGGGTAAATAGATAGGCTGTGCAAAATAAAAAATGTTTCTAAAATAGTTAGTTAGCCAAAAATGTAATGTATAAAGGCTGGAGTGAACAGATGTCTAATAAAACAGCCAGAATCCAACTTCCTGCTTTTCAGCTCTATAACTGAGTTAGTCAGCGACTTGAAGGGGGGCCACATGGTACATTTCTGTTCAGTGAGTTTGCAATTGATCCTCAGCATTCAGCTCAGATTCAATAGCAACAGATATGACCCATGTGGCCCCCCTTCAAGTCTGATTGGTTACTGCCTTGTAGCCAGGGTAACCAGTCAGTGTAAACCAAGAGAGCTGAAAAGCAGGAAGTAGTTTCCCGACTGACTTGTTATACGTCAAATCACTCCAGCCTTTATACATTACATTTTTGGCTAACTAACTATATTAGAAACATTTTTTATTTTGCACAGCCTATCTATTTACCCAGTTTTTATTTTTACACTGAACAATTCCTTTAACAGATGTTAAAGTGGAAGGTTTAAAGATCCAGTCAGTCTTTGTCCAAAAAGGGATCCATAGGCCCAGGGGCTGACAAGTGGATCAGCAAGATTTGGGCAGGGTTGCCAGATAAGCAAACATTTCATAGAAGCAAGTCAGCACCCTGTCTGCAAAAGGTGTATGGACACCCACACTTTCTGCCAGCATGCATTTTGTTTAAAATAGTATTGTTCCCACCCCCCCAAACTATGAGTGTGGGCCCTACTAGCCTACAATAGGTGCCCTTAAGTGATACACATCCAATTGGCTATTCAGGGTAAGAGGATAAAGCAGTTCAGCCACTTACTTTGGTCAGGCCAGTGCAAAACCTATTGAACACTTCCTTCATGTTGCCACCCTTTTGCATGGAGATCACACGAAGATGGTCTTCCTCATTGATCCAGACAAGGAAGGTTTTGTTGTCATTGTGCCTTGAGTAAAGCAAATAGTTAGTTTTTTGCCAATGCCATGAAAGCTATGACTGTTAAATGTGATACAAATCAGATCTGTAAAGTGGCCATAGAATTATACAAGTACAGATTATTAAATGCACATTCCTTGCTTCTGGACTTACTCCAGTAACTAAAAATATGCACAAGATGGTGGTGGGGGGGGGGTTGCTCACGTGGCAATTAAGACTGTCCTGGAGTTCCTAATACTACGGATTTCATGATCTACTACTCCCAGGACACTCGCCTAGCCATAGAAGTCACATGGTAATCATTACCAACGCTTATAAACGCAGACTTTCCTGGTTCAGGAGTCTGACAGTAAAACGGAGCAGCACTTAAACGTTTAACACTAATGTAAAGCAGATACACAGGCTATAGCTTTAATCAGCATAAACAAACTGCCTGTTCTAGAGAGGCTCTTACAGTCTCTGGCATCTGTATATGAACTACAGTACAAATTAGAGGACATACCAGATTCCTCTTGCATCAGGCCAGTCACGGGCCATTCCAGAGGCCAAGAGGAGTGGAGAAACTGGCTTATCAAACAGGAAGTGGTCATCAATAAGCTGCTGCTGCTCCTGTTCAGTCATGCTATTCAGAGCATAGTATTTTCCTTTTAGGTCTCCATCCAAGCTAGCAAGTGCTAGGAACAAAATATAAAGGATTATATAAACTATAACCCCAAAAAGACTTAAAATGCTTGTGGCAAGCCTGTGATTTATAAAAACCATCAGATTACAGTCTGAGTAATAAGTGGTTGGTTGCAAGCAAGGAATGACAAACTGCTCCTTCTACAGGGAGGGAACAGACAATCCACAGCATGATGTACTATCAGGTGCCAAATTGAATCTGTGCATATAGCAACCACATTTTTTAAGTTCCAACTTTTAGTAGTCTAATGGAAAACTGCTGCTGTCCCAATAAGTTTTGTGAGCGACCTGCACTTTGAACAGTTTAACACTTTAAACAAATTTAAGTTAAAGTGATACTGTCATGGGAAAAAAAATTCTCAAAATGAATCAGTTAATAGTGCTGCTCCAGCAGAATTCTGCACTGAAATCCATTTCTCAAAAGAGTAAACAGATTTTTTTATATTGAATTTTGAAATCTGACATGGGGCTAGACATTTTGTCAATTTCCCAGCTGCCCCTGGTCATGTGACTTGTGCCTGCACTTTAGGAGAGAAATGCTTTCTGGCAGGCTGCTGTTTTTCCTTCTCAATGTGTCTCAGTGGGACATGGGTTTTTACTATTGAGTGCTGTTCTTAGATCTACCAGGCAGCTGTTATCTTGTGTTAGGGAGCTGTTATCTGGTTACCTTCCCATTGTTCTTTTGTTTGGCTGCTGGGGGAGGGGGGGGTGATATCACTCCAACTTGCAGTACAGAAGTAAAGAGTGATTGAAGTTTATCAGAGCACAAGTCACATGACTTGGGGCAGCTGGGAAATTGACAATATGTCTAGCCCCATGTCAGATTTCAAAATTGGATATAAAATATATATATATATATATATATATATATATATATATATATATATATATATATATATATATATATATATATATATATATATATATATATATATATATATATATATATATTTTTGCTCTTTTGAGAAATTGGATTTCAGTGCAGAATTCTGCTGGAGCAGACTATTAACTGATTCATTTTGGAAAAAAAAAAAAAAGTTTCCCATGACAGTATCCCTTTAAGGAAAAAAAAATAAATGTTTTCTCCAATACTACTCTGGTTAAGCAAAGACTTGCTATCAGAGTACACGAGACTTCACGTCTTTCATCTTTTTCCCCCATTTATATTAAGCAGATACCAAAAGCCCTTGGGGAAATACCCATATACAGACTGATGTGCTCTCAGAAGCGAATGACTTCCTTAAAAGGTTTCACCAGATGAGAAGAGACTGCATACATCAACATTATACACAAGGATACTGCTGTTTAACACTAAATATGCATGGAATCATGAGGTACAACCTGCAGCCCTCCAGTTACTGCTCTGCCAACAGTCACAGACTGAAGTGCACTGCTACGTGATTACAGAAGTTGCATTTGTGTACCTTCAATGGACATCTTTTCAATTGCACGCCTTTCTCCACGGCTGCAGTGAGGTGGGAGGCTGTATCCACGAATGCTCCTTCCAGTTCTGACACGAGAACTGAGTACATAGTTTGGGTCCAGATCATCACCTCCCTGGTTAGGAAAAGGTTTGGTAAAGTGAGCTTTTGCATGCCAATCTCATTTAAAGGGAGAAAGCAAAAGCTTCCCTCAACCCTAAAACAAATATCACCCAGCTCATACCTTCAGGTTTGCAGAATTTATGTCAGTCTTGTGCTGATCTGTTGGCTTGTAGCCGCCGTGTCTGTCCTCAATAATTGGGTCAAAGAGATCCTTAAAGACTTCATAAGATTCTTCATCCCCAGCCACACATCCCACGGTCATAATAAAGGGATGACCTACACAAGCACAGGACAAGGACAGTCAGAACCAGGAGGCACATGCATGGTTTATATAAAAAAAAAAAAAAACTTAAATGCAAGTGCTTCCTCAGCGAGGGAATTCTATACCATTCACAAATTGTGTTCTGCATACAACTGCATGTTAAAATCTAATGAGCAGTGCCCTCTCTGCATCCTGTATTTGTATGTAGTTTATATTTGGCACTTTCTAGATCCATGCAATCCAAAGAACACTTTCCACGACCCTGGAAAATTTACTCTTGCACTTTGCTTGCAAAGAGCTGCCAATTAAGAAACAGCGAGGAAAGTTTCCCCTGCTACATCATGTACAAAAAGGGGGGGTTGTGGATGCACTCCTAAGGCCAAGAAAATATATTTAAAGTATAATTGAAGTGCTAATGACTTGGCCAAATTAATCAGTGCACATTCCCTGGGCCCCTGTCTAAGTAATTCAGCATCAATGCAAGTGCATGTGTTCACAAAGACAGGGGTTTTTGTTACAAAGTTATGATCATAAAGTTGATAATCCACCATACCACATCAAGGTGACCCCCACACGGTGGTACCTAAAGGTTTAAATCTGTTCATGGTAAATATAAAAGGTCTTGTACCTCTCTGCATTGAAGCAAGTTCTCCTGAACCTTTGTTTCAATCTGAGAGCTAGATCCTCCCCCACCACTAGCTTGTGGCTTTTAAGAGAGAGATTGCCCAAACCAATGCCCTTTTTTAAAAAAAAAAAAAAAATTAAAAAATTTTTACTTAGCCTTAGGAGTGCACCCACAACCCCCCTTTTTGTATTAGAAATGTTCCCTCATGCTCACACAATGCTGCTCTGTGTTAGGAGAGCAGGTTCCCTTCCCTTACCGAGCAAACCACATTATAACTCCACATAAGCATGCAGGTTACAAGATACCTGGAGCGTTTATGGATGGGATTCTTCACTAGAGACATGCAGAGGAGTAAATTTAATTTCAGTTGAACATGTGAAATGCAAACTGACAAAAAATCCACCACAAGAGTTAGTGTTACTTTCTAGTATTCAAACACTAGACCGTCAAACTAAGGTCTAGGGAAATGCACTCTGTTATTTAAGACAAAATCGGTGCTTTTATTTTATTTTTTTTAAATTTTACCAGGATTGTCAACCCCAGTCTGAATGACATCATCCAGGGTGAAGCCACTGGACGTTGTCCTGCTCCTCAGTTTCTTGTACATATCCAGAGTAAGCACCTTAGCCATGTGGTTGTTGTGTTTGCTCAGATCAGGGTATTCTTCTTCAGTGGACAACCTCTTAATAATTGGTTGCTCCATATTGATAATGCTAGAGTGAAAATAAATACTATACAGGTTAGAATCTGCTCCCCCTCGTCAAAAGAAGTGCTATGGCGGTGAGAAACCTTTAATCACAGTGAAATGAAAAACAACCACCCTTATCTATTATGCCTATCCAGACCAATTGACTTTGGAAAGACCAGAGTAACCGTTTTGGTGCAGCAGCCAGAGCACTTCCATTAATGAGGGAGAACAGATGGCAAAGTGGATGAAGAGATTCCATCTTTTTACCTGGGTTGTCAACCCCAGTTTGAATGACATCATCCACGGTAAATCCACTAGGTGTCTGTTTGTCCCTCAGTTTTGCGTAGAGCTCCGGCGTCAGCACCTTGGCCATATGATTGTTGTGGGCAGACAAATCCGGGAACTCCTCATCCACGGAGTACTTCATCTTCAGGGTGTTGTGAGAGTTACCGAAAGGCATAATTGCACTAGACTGAAAAAGGACGGGGTGGAAGAAACAGGTAAAGGCCTTCACCCTACATAGTAATACATGACCTTCAGATGAATGACCTTAAGAGGATTGGAGGCATTTGGTTTCATACATGTACATATTTCATACTTTATGGTACAATTCACAGAATGCAAAATATTTTTGGTATTTGCCGTAGAGCTGCAGATGCAAAGCAAACAAGAGGGAGGCAAGAAAAACGAGTTGATACTGGGAATTACGTGCAGGATTTGGCTACCATTGAAGTAAGCCATCGTACCCTTATTCTTGACCTCTAGCTTGTGCTCTAGGGACACGTTAATATCACAATTTATATAAAATTCCAGATAACAGCTGGACAACATTGACAAAATCGCCTTCTCCCCAGCTGCTAGTATATCAGTAATAAGTATGGCATCCCTGTTGGTACTATGAAGTACTACAAAAAGGTCGAGTCAGTGGCAGGTGTTTGAATAATGCAGCCTGGTGACACTGGCCATGAGCCCACTGGCTGCACCAATTGATTCAGGAACAGCCACTAGGTGGCCCGCTTGCACTTGGTCTTTGAAGCCAATTAACCCTCGTCAAGCCTACACTGGCTCACTGATAATGGTGCAGGATTTCATTTGCTATTTTGCATTGTACCTATGTGCCTTCTGGTTACTGAACTGAAAGGATATGTATGTCAGTCTACTGACACGTACAACTAGCAGCCTCATCATTTGCACTACAGCTCCTACCCCCACCCAGGCCTCTTCATTGATGTTTAAAGATTGAAGTGAAATGTGCATAGATCACATGATACTATTAGTACCCATATAAAATCAGTTTCCTATGGCCAGTGAGCAATTAGCCCAGTGGCATTTTAGTTTCTTACATCCAGACCCCACAGCCACATCCAAATGGTTTGATCAAGGCGTTCAATCTACAGGAGGCTTGTATTAAACAATGAGCAGACTATCCATGAAAGCCCCTGATTCACTGGGAAAGCAATGGATACAATTCAGGGGGAACCCAACCTGCTGTACAACAGCTCTTGCTGAAATACAACTCCCAACATCTCCAGCCAAAGTCAAGATGTAGTTAGCAGCTAAAAGAATGCACGTCAGACATGCCTGAGTGATACAGTACAAAGCTACATGATATATAATTATATGTGATTGTGGGGTCCCATAGGGGGAGATTGTGTAGAGGCAGTTGTGGGGGGCTCGTGTCTATTCATTGTTAAGGAACATGAGGAGGAGGATAGTTAGGAAGAAGCGAGCAGAGGAGTCATAGTAATAGGATGCGGACAGGCACCACCGCAACGCCCTGCGGACATCGTGTAACGTGACACTTCCCAAGGACACGCGCCTTGCGCCCCGCGCTCTGCAATCTCCGCGCCTCAGTGACGCACCGCAGCTCCCCACCTGCTCCCATTACAGACCAGCGCTTCAACCCACAACTACAGCGAACACATTCCGAATCAGAAAAGCCGACTCCATGTTGTGGATCACTTAACTGTATCAGAGAATTGCGCTACATGGACCTTTGTCCCGGGATAGTCCCGCATGGATTTCTATACAAACTGGTCTCCTTATCTGTAACACGGCTTCCCTCGCCCCAAACAGCAACACTGCAGCTGCTTACCTGAGGACTGATTAATTGACGACTGCAAACCAGAGCCCCTGACCTCTCCTCAGGACCAAAACTTTCCCCGGACCAGAAGAGATGTGTGAGAGAAATGTCTCCCCTCGCCTTTATATAGTGAGCCCAGCCTGCCTCGCCATTGGCTGATATTTATATTCCATTCATTGGATTGGCGCATTGGCAAAGGGAAGAGCCAGCACAACCTCTGATCAATCAATAGGCATCCATTTTCCTAAAGCCATGGCTACGCTGTGTGGAGTACTGCGGATGGACACGCTGTCAAACAATGACGCTCCTACAGCGATTCCTTCAGTTCAGGGGCGCTAAAAAGGGGCAAATCTGTGGCAGTGCGGCGCATTATCCTAGACGCGGGGCTTTTCAGCAGCCATGAAGGAATTGTTTAGGATAGATCATAGCATACGTTTTATGCAGCGAAAAATAATACGCAAGGGTCGACATGACACAGATTAGGAAGACTGCGAAATATTTACTTTCTATCAGAGAATTGACATCACTGAGGTGTTTGGCAGTGGCTGCTCATTCTTTGCAATAAAATGCTATTATCAGGGCTGGGCATGCCTTTCATTTAAAGGGGACCTCCCAAAAAAAACTATTCAAAACATTTAGTTATATGTTCATGGAATTAGAAGCAGTATCTCTGCACTGCTAGCTCTGACTCCTGAAGCAATGTACCAGAAGCCAGCTGGCCAACAACAGACCTTAGACAACTGATTTCTGCTGCATTGTTTCAAAAGACTGGACCATAGAACAGAAAGGGATCAAACAGTACTGCTTTCCTGCACCTGCATTGACAAATAACTACAATAATTGGGCATGCTTAATGAGCGTATATTTGAAAGTTCCTTTGATTTAAATAGTTACATAGTTAATCTGTCTTAAAAATGACAAAAGTCCATCCAGTTCAACCCCTCCCTATAAATATAGCTACTAGGTAAATAAAATGTTTGCCTTTATCAAGACCTGCTGAGTGCAGTGTTTTGGACTTAGGGCTCTCACACACGGCGTTTTTTTGTGCCCTCCCCTGCGTTGCGCTTTCTTCCATTCAGCCCGCAGGGGAGCGCAGGAGTAGACGCACTGTGCATTACTGTGAAGGGGGCTGTATTCCAACAGACGCATGTACGGTAAGCGCCAAACGCAGGTGGGACGCAGCATGTTGCATTCCACCTGCGTTCAGCACTCACATGCGTCTGTGAGTACACAATAATTGAGTGCGTTTACTCCTGCACTCCCCTGCGGCTGAACGGAGGAAAGCGCAACGCAGGGAAGCGCACTTGTATTAATACTTTTAACTGTCATCTAGGCCAGGGATCCCCAATCTTTTGAACCCGTGAGCAACATTCCGAAGTAAAAGGAGTTGGGGAGCAACACAAGCATAAAAAATTTTCTTGGGGTGCCAAATAAGTGCTGTGATTGGCTATTTTTAGCCCCTATCTAGACTGTCAACCTACATTGAGACTCTGTTTGGCAGTACACCTGGTTTTTATACAACCAAAACTTGCCTCCAAGCCTGGAATTCATAAATAAGCAACTGCTTTGAGGCCACAAGGGGTTGGAGAGCAACATGTTACTCACAAGCTACTGGTTGGGGATCACTGATCTAGGCTATTCATCCATATGTAGTGTGTTCCTCTTTGCAATATATATATATATATATATATATATATATATATATATATATATATATATATACACATATATACCTATACAGACCTATCATTACACTCACATATATAACTATATCTTTATACACATACCTGTACTAAATTATAGATCTTAAGATCACAATAGCCTTGTAGATTATGCTTGTTCAAGAAATCATCCAAGCCATTCATGAACACATTAATAGATTCTGCCACCCAGCAGGCAGGGTTGACCCCCCCCCCCCATCTGTATATATTCTATATTGTAAAAGACCATGTGAATCCCTTCAGTTTCAGTAATGCTTTTGCCACAAACAGGACTATTCCCATGCAATATGATTGCATGGACTATTTGGTAAACAATCTAAACTTTGTTCTTTGAATGGACAAACTGAACTGATGTCATTGAACTGCCCATGGACCAAACAATTGAATTACAGAATGTAATAGACTGGAGTCCTGTGTTACTTCCTGTTAGCCAATGAGCACTGAGACCTTGGGGCTGATTTATGTACATATATGCTATATAGTGTAGTTACCCATAGGAACAAGTCATAGCCTGGCTTTTTGTAGTTGCCTGTTCAAAGCTAATTGTTGATTGGTTGCTATTGGCAACTTCACATGTACAATTTTGAACCTATGTTAATATATGAGCCAGTTACAATGGAAAAAAATAATAATAAATAAATATATATATATATATATACGAATCAGCAAATCATGCTTATTTTTTTCCTGTAATGTTCCAGCGAATAATTGACTTACAAGCCTTTAATGATGTTATATTTTCATGCTAGGAAATAAAAGAACAAATAGCTGAACACATTACCATATTTATATACCACACAACTAAAATTTGGTTAAAACATGGATTCTTGACCTATGAGTTGAAACCTGTGCAGTTTAATTTGGTTTCCAAGATCCTCTTCAAAAAAGGTGTTTGTAAAAAAAGGTTTTGGGTCACTATGCTAATTTCTCAGCTGAATTTAGGTTAGGTTAGATGAATGCTTTACATATGCACTTTGAGAAGATATATGTTTGTATAAAAAATACACAGTAGCTAAGATTTATCACTAGCAGAGATGCAACAAGTGGGAAAGCAGATGCAGTGTCTGATGCAGAACCCAAGATCATGTGCAACTTTGAATGTATTTGCACAAAACAGGTGCCTTCTCCAGAATTGGTCTAAAACAGTTTTTGCTTGGGGTTGGTGGTGGCCAACCAGCCACTAACTTAAAGTAAAACTATTGATTATGAGTGCATGTATATGTAACTGTGTGGATAGAGATCTTGCCTCAGAGTTAATTATTTGCCAAATGCCAATCTTATAAAACAACACTCTGGCTCCTGGGTGTTCACAATCACATCTTCCAGGGTTTAAACAAATATACAATGGATGAAAGTGCATAATGATTTCCCATTGTGAGGCTCAAGCCCATAACACATATTCATGATATTTGTTAAAGGGGTGGTTCACCTTTAAGTGAACGTTTAGTATATTATAGAATGGCCAATTCTAAGCAACATTTTTTTCTTTTTTATGCGTTTTGAATTATTGGCCTTTATCTTCTGATTCTTTCCACCTTTCAAATGGGGGTCATTGACCCTATCTAAAAAAAAACAAATTCTCTGTAAGGGTAAGGTCACACTGAGCGTTTCGGGGAGATTTAGTTGCCTTGCGTCTAATCGCCTCGTCTTTGTGGCGACCAATCTCCCTAAACACCTTCCATCACTCTGCGCTGGCTAAAATGAAAAATCGCCAGCGCCAATCACACGTGGCGATTCGTTTTTTTCCAAAGTCACCCGAAGTTGCCTCACGAGGAAAAGACGAGGCGATTAGTCGCCAGGCTACACAGTTATTGTTATTGCTTTTATTCCTCATCTTTCTATTCAGGCCTCTATTCAGGCCTCTACTATTCATACTACTATTCATATCTCCAGCAAACTGGAGATCTGCTGAAAAGAAGCTTAATAAGCTCAATAACTCAAAATCCACAAATAATAAAAAATGAAAACCAATTGCAAATTGTCTCAGAATATCCATCACTATATCATACTAAACGTTAATTTAACAACCCTTTAAACCCGAGTGATGGGAGAAATAGGGCTGTGTAATGAAACCATTATAGCTCACAACAAGTTTATGTATGTATGGGGCAAATTCACTAACCTCCATAAATTCACCAGCGACGGCTTCGCTCACATCGCAACACTTTGCCAGGCGTAGATTCACCAGGACAACGCTAATTCACTAAAATCCAAAGTTGCATCCAGGGCGCAGAACTCTGGCAAAGGTGTGTGAGCGTTACTGCGCCAAGCAAAGCGAAGTTGCACTAGCGTTGCCTAATTTGCATACAGCGGGAAGTTAAAGTTGAATGGACGTATATGTTGCAGCAAATACATTACACTACACAAGCCCAGGGAAACCTTAATAATGCCCTACACATGTGCCTAGTGTATAGTTTATGTGCCATATGTTAGGAAATGTATGGGGGAGCCAGGGTACCCAAAAAAAAAAAAAATTACGGACTTTTGCTGCCTATCACCTTGAAAAAACTAAAAGACGCCAGCGTTTTTTCAACTAACAATTGAAGAAGCCCTATACATTCCATTGCACTACGTCTGGTCTGAGCTGGCAAAGGCAAGTCTGGTGGAACAGGTTACGTTCAGTAAAATGTGTATCTTAGTGAAGTTGCGAAGTAACGCTCTTTCGCCAGAGCAAAACTTCGTCTGGCGTAAGAGTGCGAAGTAGCGCTACAGTCTATCTCCTTCGCTAGCGAAGTTATGCCAGTGCCCATTAGTAAATCGGTGAAGTAACAAAATTACGTTACACTGGCGAAATTTTCTCTAACGTTAGTCACTTCACCCTTTGGTAAAAATGTGTTTCAGGGATAATACAGCTCTGTTAAATATAATGATAGTAGAGCCACCAAGGAGTTCTATGATTATACTTTATACAGTCCCAGTGCAGATAATAAATCCAGAACCTGTATGTGTTTGTTAGTGTGAATGGTAGTCAAGACCAAATATCATCATCGCAGCATGTACATGAATACTGCTGTATATAAATAAATCCATGCACATCATACAGAGATTTGTAGGTAGTGCACCCACGCTCCTTTACAGATCCCTAGCAACCTGTGCCATTGAGACTTATCTATATTCAGCTCATAGCTCAGCCTCAACATCATGCAAACTAATAATGTTTCCACTCTCTAAAAAAAAATCTCCTGTTGCCTTCCTTTTGCATAATGAATATAAGATATATGTTACAGTGGGAATTGTGAAATACCCTTAAAAGGCAGTCATTTTGTACTGCCTGATTTTTGGTTCAAATACACTGCTGTTGGTTTGGTGCTATTCTGGTTTTGACCTCTGTCTGTGTCCACCTGTCTTAAGCAGCTCATATTTGATGAATGATTTTTATTGCCTTCTCTGACCTATGGCCTGTTTTGACTTTGCTGACTTTTCTATTCCTTGACTTCGGCCTGCATCTGCCAAATCACTCTCCTAAATAGGGTTCCTGTTTTCTGCACAACATCCATAGGAAGAGTCCTGTCAGGCTGTCAGTACCCGAGGAGTAGTGGGCTCAACCCAAATCCATAGATGGTTGCTATAGGTGTAGCAGTTGCAGGGAGATGAAACTCCTTTTTTTAACTCATCATTTATTTATATAGCGCCAGCATGTTAGTATACTCTTGATATTTAAAACAGACAGCAAATGCTAAATTGGGCATTGACTAAAAATTATTGCTATCCTTGGCATAAAGATAAATCTTATATACTGCAGGTTTTCCACTAATATATTGTCTCTATATTGCACTTTACTGTGTTGCAGCTAGTCTATTTTAATTCAATGTCCCAATATGAGAGTAAATCCAAAGGGCTGGTCTGTAATAAAGCAGAATGTAAGTATGAGATCAACCCTATCTTTACAGGACTCTTTAGTCAGAAACTACCCTTCCATGTTAAATGCAATAGGCTGCTCTTGAAGCAATCATCCCAACTTTACACACTACATGATAATCTTCAAAAAAGATTTCGTGGAATGTGTGATCTGTTCATGCTTGGCTTATGTGGATAAAATAATGGAAATGCCTCCTACTTGTAAGCCAAATGCTATATGCTATTCACCACTGGTAAGAGATAGCCACCTTCCGTAGGCCTTATTGGCCATAGCATATTGTATTTACTTTTACGTGAAAACTTAAAGGTTTGGTACATATCACTAGTAACAGTTTCAAAGGTACCCAGGATGCAGATTCTGTGTAAATATATGAAGTATTTATTGTGTAATAACACATTTATTTTGTAACTTTGTGCACTTATTGTAGATGTTCTGCATGAGAACCGTTTCAGCAAGAAGTGAGTCTATACCAGTATAACAAGTGAGCCCACCAAGGGCATGATTATAAAGTGAAGAGTGATAAGAACAAAGGGGCATAAAGGGCTAAAAGTGATGAGGGCCAAAGTTACCATCCGATATATATGTGGATGTACAGTGCCCAGAAGTTCAAGAAATTCACCATTTATCTTTAGTTCTTGCAAATGGGTGTTGGCCCAGAGAATCATCCCTAGAGAATCTTTATGCTCACAAGGAAAATGGCAGTCTCTACTTTAGTTGGGCCAAGGCTGTCCATCCTTAGGCCTGTTAGAGATATGTGGCACTCCACAGATTTTTTGTCAGTGACTTGTCACCCTCAGCATGTGGCGCATTACAGAGCATCACTTACATCTTTGTGGGACTTTTTTTTTTTAAAATATAAACCATTCCTGAATATGTGGATATTTGACTTTTGCATGTAATTATGTACAAATATATGCATTGTCTTTGTTTTAGTGCTCATCACCATCCTGTCCTTGAAATGGCACCATTGCCTTTGAGAAACGTATTTGTTTATTTTTAGTAACTTTGTGGACAATTAACTGCAGTGATCTAGGAAAGCCATATCACTCTGGGAAGTCATGGCCATGTTAAAGTGGCATAGCACTGTGGAGAGGGCATTGCTGACAGTGGAGGAAACCTGCAAGGCACTGGAGACGGAAAGCAATGAAAGTATAACGGGTCAAACATTTCTAGTTATTTATTCTTTATTTATAAACCCTTTGGATGGATTTGCACAACTGCCTCATTATAGTCATGTGTGTTTAGAAATGAATCTGAACAGGTAATAATTATTATTACTTTCCCCTGCTAACAGGTTTGTTTGCTTCAATTCCGTTCGAGTGATCCTAAACTCAGCCAAGATACGGGATTTCTAGGCTCCAGGCACTTTCCACACGGTGCCAAGCACAGAGCTGTCAGTTTCCGTGACGTCATCTCTGTGCGACTCGAAACCGGCCCCACGTGCCTTGCGGAAGGAAGCGGCTTCTATATAGCTTGAGTACTAGAGTTGCTTGCTACATTCCAGCTACAAATTGTGAGTCTTTGTTGTTATGTATCGCTGATAAAACTAAGACAGCTTTTTCTGAAGCTAAGACAGCTGTTAGCTTGTTTACCAGCGTCAGCATAATCTGATACTTTGTCTGGTCCCAGTGTGTGGTCAGGTTATATTAACCGAGGATAAAGTATTACTTTATTTCTTTTTGTAATAATGGTACTCCAGTTTCTGATTCTATATTTTACAGTGGCTCACTGGCCATGAACAGGTCAAGTCTCTTACCTGGTGGGTCTGATATTCCTGTGTGTATTGAGTTAAATAGGGTATCACAGGAATAGTTTCTCATTCTGTAGTATAAAAATACAATCCAGGGTCAGAAGGCTCCTTAGATAGTGTTCTTCAAATAGGAAAGGGAAAAGGTCCTTTGCTTCCAGTTTCTGATATATAATACACAAAGCAGGTGCAAAGCAAAACTGAGTATTCCTTGTATTATGCAGGCTTTGACATTCCAGGCAGTCTTTACACACAATACCCTTGATTTGAGTTTTTCTCAGGAGAGCACAATATGTGTGTGTGTATCTATATATATATATATATATATATATATATATATATATATATATATATATATATATATATATATATATATATATATATATATACACACATACATTATTTGCAGACATGATGAGTATTTTCATTGTGTACAGCAGTGCCATCTAGTCATGTCTCATTACTTAAAATATTTATTGGGCTAAATGTAGTAGATAAAAATTGCAAACAGCCCAATAAGTATTGGTAGAACATATAGCTTAAGTGTGCTGTAATGAAATTAAAAAAAAAAAAATGTGTTGGTGCTGAATATGAATCATTTAAGTGGCACTTATTAGCTTTCATAACATGGTTTCTGTGCCACAGGGCTTTAATAGGCATACAATTCTACTTATATTATTAATAGGGGTTATCGATTACAGAGTTTCCCATAGTCACAGTGTATCATAAGGTAAAATATATACATTTATTTAATCTGCCTCTTATATGTTTTTTTGTGTGAATTGCTTAATGCATGGTTTGTGTAATCCACAAAGATAATCTCATATTATAACTGTAATCAGACCTATTAACATATTGCTTTGGAAAGCACTATTATACTGGTTATAGGTTGTGACATTTCACTCGATCAGCACTGACAATATATTTGGATCAATTTACTTTCAGGTCAAACAGAAGACTACAAACAGCATGAGTTTTGTGGAATACAAAGATCTTATCGAAGATGGAGACACAGCCATTGTCTTCTTGGGTCATGACTCAATGTTTCCAATTACCATTCAAAATGGCAGCCAGACACAGACAAAATATGGAGTCATCAGACATTCCACTGACTTGATAGGAAAAAAGTTTGGGTCCAAGGTAACTTGCAGTAAAGGAGGGTGGGTCTATATTCTTTACCCTACTCCAGAGTTATGGACACTGAATCTTCCTCATCGCACACAAATCCTTTATTCCACTGACATTTCCCTTATCACAATGATGTTGGAATTGAAGCCAGGATCAGTAGTATGTGAATCAGGTAATGTGTGTGTGTGTGTGTGTGTGTGTGTGTGTGTGTGTTACAGTGTCTCTATATGTTATGGCATATGGTATACAAACCACAGTTTTGCACTATTTGTTGTCTGTGATATAGAGTTGTGCAATTCCCCTCCTCTTTTAATGTATATAATACAGAAGTTTAAATGACACACATTAAATGGGGAATATATATATATATATATATATATATATATATATAGATAGTCCACAGTACCAGCACGCATTACTAGTTCGAGGCCAGTGGTGCACGATCAAAATTGTAGATAGTAGAAGGAGAACCAGCACACACTGTAATCATTTAAAGTGAAGTCTTTGTTTGCACAACGTGTTACATGTCAATATATATATATATATATATATATATATATAATTTTTTTTTTTTTTTTTTTTGCTCATGAAATGCACAACAAATGGAACATATTCTGGAAATATGTTGTTTATTTGTTAAAGCACAGTGCAAGAAAAAATTTTACATCAACTCCCTTTTTACCAACCTCTAATGGCGTTTGAAAGCCACTTATAAAACAACAAAGGGCAATCAAGCAATGACCAACAGAGCAAAATAGTGGGCAATATGCCACACCTATGAAAAATAACCCTTGCATTAAGAGCAATCAATCTAAATAATGTACCATACAGCATATGCAAAGCTATTTCAGTATAGGAATGTGTGGCTTTATAACAAAAGGGTGTTGATGGTACATATGCATTTTAGATTGTAAAGTCAGAGTTTTTGCTAATTCTTTCAGAAAGATAGACAGTTATCAAACAGCCTATCCCTGCTCTCCTTGCAGCAGAAATGCTGGTGACATTGTTGTCCTCTGATAATATTTATATAGCAGAGTCTATGGACCTTTAAAATGCATGTTAGGCCTTTGTAATTGAACTACCAAGAAATATCAGAATAAGTTTCAGAGCAAGCAAGGGAGAGCTTTATTTTTTTTATTATAAATAATCCATGGATTTAGGTTTATGATTGAAGAGATTATTCTGCTTGCACAGAATAAAGGAACACTTACAAATCAGAAACACACATTTACTGTAAAAACAGTGCACTAATAAAAACCAGCCAGAGCTCTCAGTAAGGGGCAGATTTATCAAAGGTCGAGGTGAACTTTCGAATTGCTATATATCTATATCTATATCTATATATATATATCAAATGTTAAAATTCACATGTATCGACGTTTTGGTCCGGGTCTTGGACCATTTTCAAGATACAGCATGTGATCAAAAACGACATTTTTATACCCTCGCCTATTGCAAGACAGGAAATGAAATCACCGACATACATCACACATGGATAATAATAAAGGCTATCACAATGCTAAATGCTATTGACTCTTGGTTAACTTACAACAAAGTTGCATATTTGTATCCACCATTGCCAGTGGTGTAGATACATAATTGCACATTAGTATCCAATTATACCTTGGTATATAATATAATTTGACAGTCTTGATATCCTTAAAAAACAAAACAGAAATGCAGAAACTAGCATGATTACTTGGGAATAAACCTCATCTTTCATTGAGGAAACATGAAAGGGACAGCTGTTCATTGAGACCATTAGGCATCATTGTATTGAGTTTTTTTATCCAAAAGCATTCTCTCTGGAGAAGCATTTTTGACCTATCAACCCCTTTCCGAGGGGGTGGTATATGGTCTATGCCAATGTATTTAAATGTAGGTAAACGATGTCCCTTCTCCAGAAAGTGTTTCGCCACTGGTTTCGTTGTTCGTTGTAATCATGCTAGTTTCTGCATTTCTGTTTTGTTTTTAAAGGATATCAAGACTATCAAATTATATGGAACTGACTGTTTAACCAAGGTATAATTGGATACTAATGTGCAGCAACAGTGTATACTAAATTATGGGATTTGGCTTCACAGATAATTATTTCTAGGTCCACTCTGCTAATACTGTATGTGTAGGGTACCACCAAGTTATGTCAATTGCTAGCAGACAGTGGATACAATTTAGCAGCGATTTCAGTTACGGAACTAGGTGGGGGCGGGCCCTGGTGCGGCCCGTGCAGCCGGGCGCCCCCCCCCCCTCGTACGTGTGATATTTCTCTGCGGCTGCAATCTACAATCTGCCGGGGGGGGCCCTGCGGGGGTGCAGGCTCTGGCCCAGTTGCACCCTCTGCTCCCCTGGTAGTTACGCCGCTGCGATTTAATATACTGATGAACACATATAGTGTAGGTATATCACCTTGGGTCGCTGTATGCTCCCCCTTTCTCAGCTTTGCCCTCAAACACCCATACAGTCACTGTACCTTAAGCTGGTGTGAAGAAGTTCAGATTTGTGTTTGTTTATAGCTACAGGATTAGGAAGCTTAGTAGCAGGCAGATTATATTGAATAAATCTCTAACATGCTTCCGGTTGTTGTTCAAAAATGTGATAGATCATTAGATGATGTGCTGGCACTCGAGACCATATTACAGTGTAGGTGTCAGTGAAGCATAATAAGTCCCTGTATTTTGCATTCTCTTTTCCTGCATGAATGTGTGCAGCTTGTGCCACTGATATTGATCTCATCCCAGCCGCTAGGTCCTGTTCCACACAGTAGCTTTGCAAGGGATATTTCATTTTGATAATGGCCTAGCATTTACAAGCTTCTTGCTAAGCTGCTGTTCAAAAAGCTTACGCAGGGCACGTGATCTTGTGCTGCTCTGGAGGTCACGGATGGTATCTCAGTAGAAGCAAAAGTACATTTCATTGTTAAGATGTGACCTTAGTTTTATTCCTGTATTTGTGCAGGCCTCCCTTAACTCCTTTCACGCTTGTGCTGTCACCAGAGTGTTGCAATTCTTTGATTTTTATACCTTACATTTATTTATATTTTTTACATTGGAAAACAACACTAATTTGTAATAGATTCACAGGCATTTCATTCTATACCAAGATAGTAGGTTATTGAAAGAAAGCTTGTGTTGGACAAAATATAAACATTAAATAAACCTAATAGGATTGTTTTGCATCCAATAAGAATTAATCATAACTAAGTTAGGATCAAATACAAGGTACTTTTTTATTTTTTACAGAGGATTTTTTTTTAAAATGCGGATTATTTTATTAAAATGGAGTGTATGGGGGAAGGTCTTCCTGTAATTCTGAGCTTTCTGGTTAGCGAGTTTCCAGATATTGGATCCCATATGTGTGCTATAGCATAAATACAGCAGTCTGTTTAGGCTTCAGTTCCACAGAATTATTTGTACACACAGTCCTGGAATATGGCATTTTAGCACATATGCTAATGCGGTAAAGTGACCCATACAAAATAATCTTCTGTGATTAATATTACAAACTTTTTTCTCATGAAAGCATAATAACCTTTGGAGTTCATTTATAAACACTCTTCTATTGACAGGGCAGATACAAATAATTTCCAAGCTATGGCACTAATGGCATTATCTATAAAGGGATTGTTAACCTTACAGTGCAGACTTTTCTGCAGTTGACCATTATTTCTTGCATTGCATACATTTTTAATTTGTAGCTTTTTATAAACTGTTATTTGCTAGCAATCGGAGAGCATTTTTGAATTGAAAATGGAAAAAGTAGAGAACCTGAATAGACAAACAAAAATAAGTGATAAATGTCAAGTTAAGGTGGCCATAGACGCACAGATAATATCGTACAAAACTAATTTTCGTACGATATTCGGTGCGTGTATGGTGGGAAAAGAACAGACTGATATCGACAGAAGACTTGGATATTGGTCGGCTTATCGATCAGGCTGGATGGAAAATTTTGATCATGTGCCTTTGAACATACCCAAACATCGAGAATTCTATTGTTTCTACCTGTATATCTGATGATTAAGCTATACACATGTGTATTGAAACAAACGATCTTTCTTGGAAAGATCTTTTCCAAGAAAGATCGTAATTTCTACAGCTATGGCCACATTGTCTGTATTTTTATTTTTTTTTAAACCACTTGTGCAGTTATTGAGCAGAAAACTGCTTAATTTTTAGGTTGATATGTGTCACTGTGGTATGACTGAATAGTAGGAATGGGAAATGGGGCAAAACAACCAAAGCAATGTGAACTTGCTATTGGAAAAAAACAACAATAATACTGTCCAATGACAAAATTGGCAAATGTTTAAAATTCTGTCCATTAAGCTAATATTGTGAGACAGGCAAGTTCTGCCCAATATAAAAGGCATGGTATAGGGGGAATGTAATCTTCTATAGTAAGACCAGAGAAATGTCATGATTTAGTATGACTGGTTGCTCAGAAATTGTAGAGGTGACAATCATATGTATGTATAAATGATCACGGTTATTACAAAGGGAAGGATTGCACATTGTAGCCAAGGTTCCTAATTTCCAAGAAAGCGCTCATTTGTTTACAATGCTAATTTGGTGTTCCATTAATCTGTTTTCATTTGAACTGATTTTACATGGTTGGACTTAAGCTCCCCATAGAGGCGACGATTCTTCTTGCCGAACGACCGATTTTAGGGAAGCCCGACCAATCCTATGAAATTATCGTGCGGTTAGTGGTATTTGAACGATCATACATCTTACGATTTTTCGGCCGACATCTGTCGGGAAATTGATCGGCCAGGTCAAAAAATCTTTGTCGGTCCCAGTGCAATCTATCTTTGTTTGCAGGGCCAAGCAGGCAGCTCCCCTTTGTTTTTCTGGCAAATTGGTCTTTTTAGTTGATGGTAAATTCGTACGATCGTTCTGAGAAGATCGTGGTCTCACGATCAGGATCTGATCTTTTAAAAATCGCAACATCTATGGCCAGCTTTAAATGTGAGGTGATTATCATCATTGAAGAAGAAACAAAGACAGCATCAATTACATTTATAAGTGCTTCGGGATCTTTTTCCTCAACAAGAATTGTTTGGGCAGTCTTACATTAATATGAGACACTCTGTTGTAGTAATTTCAAGTTTGAAATTACTCTTCAGATGGGAAGTACAGGACATGGGTACTTTCTGGGGTCTATTTATCATGCTGTGTAAAAAAAATTACTAGTGATGTTGTTCATAGCAACCAATAAAATCTTTATTATTACCATAAGCCATATCCTCTTTGTCCTTCATTAAACCAACTGTCTATTTCAGTGGTCAGTAACCTTAGTATCCAGTAATAGCTCAAAAACCAAACTGAACAACTACAGAACAGAAACGGTTAAAAAAAAAATCTCATACCGCAAAGCATAAAAAAGGTGACTCAAGTAGAATTTCTATTAAAAGAAACAATTTCAAATGTTCTTTTTTCTGTGTTTATTCTGCGATTGGAGGAATGCTTCATTCTTTGGTTACTGTTATCAGAAAGTGTTGCACAATATATTTTAATATGAGAGCAAGTTGTAGCTGTTTAACTGTTATCAAATAGCAGGCTGCCCTCCACTTTGCTGTCAGAGCCAAGGAGAATGGAGACAAAATGGGGCATAGTAAATGAGGTAGTTAATTTAAATGGTCATTCATAGTCATGTTAATTGACACAGCTCTATTAAAAACAGCTCTGCACCAAGTACTGTAATTTTTGCAACGTAGACTTATTTGTCCTGCTCTATTCTTGCATTGTGCTTTTAAAACACCATTCCCTGATCATCAGCCTAAATCCTCTACTTGTGCTAGTCCTGTCTCCATTCCAGGATGATCGTTTAATATGCTAATATAATCTGTCCATTTTAGATCCCAATTTATAGCTGAAAGGAATTCATAATGGCATTCTGTCATGATTTTTTTTAGTGTAGTTTTTATTATTAAATTACATTGTGTATGCTGCAAATAATTCATTGTAACATTTAAAAGTTTATTCTTGAAACAATTAAAGCATTGTAATATCGGAGTGTAGGCATCAATCTTAGGTCA
The DNA here is from genome assembly GCF_017654675.1 of Xenopus laevis. NCBI lineage: Eukaryota > Metazoa > Chordata > Amphibia > Anura > Pipidae > Xenopus > Xenopus laevis. The sequence continues at coordinate 89,537,364 of NC_054385.1, forward strand.
TTGTCCTGCTTCTGTGTAAAGAGCCAGTACTTCACAATGTAACTGCTGTCAGATAAGCTATTGTTTCTCCTAGTCAATGTGCCTGGAGGAGTAATAGCTGGACTTGGGGTTTTTACTATTGAGTGCTATTCTCACAAGGTGAGGCATGGGAGCATTTTTAGCAATGCAGGTGTCAGGGAGCTGTTATCTGTTACCTTTCCATTTTTCTGTTGATAGGCTGCTGGGGGAAGGAAGGGGGGCTGATATCACTTCAATTTGCAGTGCAGCGTTAAACAGAGACTGAAGTTTAACAGAGCCAAATGGCTGGTGGCATCGCTGAAGCTACAAACATGTCTAGCCCTACATCAAATTTCAAAGTTGAATATTTAAAAAAAAAATTGCTCTAACTGATGTATTTTGAAAAAAAAAATGTTTTCCCATGACAGAGTCACTTTAATAAAGAAAATGGGGCAGCATCCACCTAAAGATTATATTTTGCAGCTGTTTTAATTTTTATAATTATTTGGCCTAATGTCACAAAGGACTTAAGCAGCTTTTGAAGTCATGCACACTAGGAGAATTAATAAAACTCATGTAATTGACTACAGAATTATAACTCCTAGCAACCAATTACAAATTGTATTTAATCTGTCAACATCAGTAACATTGTTGGATAGATTGCAATAAGTTCTACACTATATTTTACTTCAGGCTTGTGATTGCCCACAAAAGCAAGTCATTGGAGGGAGTGCCTTTACATAATGATGGGATGCTTCAGGTAGGAGACTGATGGAAATGTACATCTGTAAAATAGTCTCTAATATTTATAGAAACATTAGAAAGCAATCTGAAGAGTATTTTACATATATATTTCATTCATCAATATGTAGTTCTCAGAGCAAGGACCAATGGGTATGTGATAGAGAATAGAGAAGTATAATAGGGACGTCTTGGGTTGCCACGTTCCTGGTTTATACTTGGGCTGTCTGGTAAAATTGTACAAATTACAGTCCACCACATCATTGCCCCTCCATCTAACATTATCAACCTGCCCCTAAATTTCACCACCCTGCCCCCTCAAAGTCATCCCACTGCCCAGTTTTTGAAACCACAAAAGTTGACAACCCTAGGGTACATTGATCACCAGTAGTACGTTAAGTTTCTCATAGCTCCCTGCCCTCTGATTCTTTGGGAACCTTTACTGGGTTATGAGAGATTCTTTTACCCACTAGGCACCATCACCTCTATTTTGTTTCAATATTATTGTATGTGTGGACAGTTTGATCCTTATAAATAGGTCATAGTCACTGGTGCTGTGGGTAAAACCAGGGCTGACCTCAGGGGGAGGAGAGGATAATGTTGTGCCAGGAGTGAAATCCGCTTCTGAAGAGAACTCGGCCATGACATAAAAGTTACACAAATTGTATAAGTTACATATAAAAAGTAACATAAAAACTGCCCTAACCTTCCTAAAAATGTAATGCAACTTACATTGAAGCTTGGAAAAGCTACAGATCAAGCAAATGCAATGCAGAGAAGCTTAACAATTTACTATTTGCGAGCAATTTTACTATTCATGTGAACATTACTGACTAATAATTGGGCCCACAGCAAAATCATTGGGGCCCTAAACTTTGGGAACAAAATACTTTCCATGAACATGTATTGCAGCTACTTATCAGTCTCACTGGGCCCGCCAGTCTGTTTCTTCTATAGTTAAACCACTGCTTGTCAGTATAGTGATCGGAACATCAACAAAATCAACAACAAACAAAATCAACCTAGCAAAACCTACCTTACTGCTTGTTGATCTTTTCCTTAACGTAACCGTCCAGATCATGAAGCCCATGAAGCCAAAAAGTAGCAAATAAAGGCTTTTTAATTGAATTCCGTGATGGTGCTATCTGCAACATTTTGTCTGGATTTTTTGCTTAACACACGAAGGCATGACCAAAAATTTCAGTACTGCATGCTTGTGTTCATGAGGGCGGGGAGGGGGCATATAAAAAAATCCCCCAACTTTCTGATGGTGGCCCTAGTAAACCAGTAGAAACATTTCTATACAGCACTAATGAGTACTGAGGAGATGTAATATATAGACTGCGTGAAAGTCTGGCTCTTTATTATTAGGCTGTTTCTTTACCAATATTCCATCAGTTTGGAGGCATCATTGGCCAAAGGAGTTATTTGCATGACTTTTAAAGCCTCTTATTTTTGGTTTTAAAGGAGAATTCATCCCCCCACAGTCAAAAGTCCCCACTGCTTTTGCTGCTCTTTTAGCTTTTTCATCTTGCTTGTTTGAAAGGCTGTTGTATACAGGTGCAGTGAAGTTAGCGAGGACACAAATTGTTTGTGACATTGGACTCAGAGCTCCATTTTATGTAGTTCTGTTGGTTCTTTTGTCTGTAGATATGAGTGTGTGTGTGTGTGTGTGTGTGTGTATATATATATATATATATATATATATATATATATATATATATATATATATATATATACACATATATATACACACACACATTTATTTATAGTTAACCTTGGCATTTCAAAGGAACAGTAAAGGTTAATTACATTTCACTTTATGTATTGGGTAATTATTCGGTATAAAAATAAAAACTAGGTAAATAGATAAGCTGAGAAAAAAAAAAAAAACATTTAATTTAGTTTTTTTTAGTAAGTTGTGTTTTGTTATGTTATATTAGACATCCACTCACTCACAGCCTTTATAGATTGCAGTTTTGGCTAACTATTTTAGAAACATTTTTGATTTTGCACAGACTATCTATTTACCCAGTTTTTATTTTTACACTGAGCTGTTCCTTTAAGACTGGAATTTTTATAGGTAACAATGACTAAAACATTACAGAACAACAGTTATATAAAATCTTCTATGCTGTTCATTAACTTGCTCAAGGAACATGGTTTTATGGTAGAGAGCATACACTTTAAATACATGATATAATTTGTCATTGCAGAGCAAGTCATTTTAACAGGCAGCTGAAACCAGATCAGTTTATGTGCAGAACACACTACATTCTATAGAGTAGCTTGACTGTCCCTTTTCTTTTTCCCAACATATCCTGAAACATTTTGCCTCATTCAGTCAGTTTTAACTTTCTACAGATTGTAGTCTAGTACAGGGGTCAGCAACCTTTACTATCAAAAGAGCCATTTTGCCCCCTCTTTCACTAAAGAAAAGTAGTCTAGCGCTGCAAAATATAACACAGCTTATAAAAGTTTAAAAGTTTTAACCTTTTTTAATTTTAGCTGTTACAACAACAGCATACAACAAACAGAAGTGTGTATATGTAGGCCTATTTTGAAATAAATTAAACACTGAATAGCCCTATTAAATGATAGTGTTCTCATCAGTTTAATGCGACTTCTGTTTCTGAAGCTCCATGTTGATCTTTCCTCTCTTGTCTTGAGTGTGTGACCGCGGTAAGGACCATGATGAATCATCTTGCTGTGGCTTGGTCTTGCCTGTCATTCCTGGGATGTCTATACAGCCCTCACACCTGCTGACGACTTCCTGAGTGTGCGACTGCGGTAAGCTAACCATTAACTTACCGCGGTCGCACATTCAAGGAGCCGCCAGCAGGTGTGAGGGCTGTATAGACAACATGACGGGCAAAGCTGCAAGACTGAGCCGCAGCAAGCAGGATGAAGAGCCGCATGAGGCTCCAGAGCCGCGGGTTGCCTACCCCTGGTCTAGTAGTTTAGCTAACTAAACTACAACTTTAGTCAGAGGAGCTTCTACACTAGTAGGATCAATAGCCTACCAGATCTGTCCACATTTTATTGTGTGGTCTGTATTTTTTGTACCATGCAGCATTTTTCTGTTTACACTGCAATTAATGTTAGAATTGGATCCAGCTAATGGCATGTACATGTGTGAAGTTGTAATTGTTGATGTGTTTGCCATGTCGGGAACTTTTTGGTGTAATTCTTGCTGGCTGAGCATGAACCCTAACCAGCTGCCTCCCTACCTGCATGTCACATTGGATGGCAATTTAGTCATGTGGCTTTCCCTTGTGTTTACTCGATCAGTGCATTTCCCCGTGACCTGCTTAACTAGTGGACATTTGTGATTTAACCCAAAGTTATACTGTCCTTTAGCTTGTGTAAATAATATATAAATATTAGTCCTTAGGATCTCTGCTTCTAGTACTTTTAGCACATTAAGGTAAATATCACTAAAGTGTTTCTTCCCTTCATCTACATAAATGAAACTGTATTCGTTACCTTGCCAGAAATCTCCTTGTCCCTTTAGGTTAGAAGTCGTCTTCCATTCTGCTCTCTTATATAGCTTGTGCAACATAATACAATGCTACCTGATGCCCATCATTACTAAAAAAACTGTTGTTCCCTTCTGCATACATACCTTCAAATATGTTGTGTATGCGCATATGGGAAAATTCTCTAAACTGGGGTTCCCCAGCTTTTTAAGTCTGTGAGCCACATACAGATATAAAATGAGTTGGAGATCAACACAAGCTTGAAAAAGTTTCCAGGGGGTGCCAAATAAGGGCTGTGGTTGATTTGGTAGCCCTTCTGTGGACTTGCAGCATATAGAAGGTTCTATTTTGCAGTACACATGGTTTTTATGCAACTAAAATTTGCCTCGAAGTATGAAATTAAAACATAAGCACCTGCTTTATGGCCACTGAGAGCAACATCCAACAAATGCGTGTGGTTATCCATTAGATCATCTCTGGCTCCCAGCAACCAGCTAATATCAATCCTGGTGACTAGCAAAACACAAGTTGCCATTTACGTTAGGGGGTGTGAGTGCTACAGTGCATCTTTGCAGACCTAGTTAAAACATAAAACTGTATTTAATGCATTCATATCTATGTGGTGGGTTTTGGACAGATTTTTTTTTTTTTTTTTTTGTAAAGCAGCTCTTTATCAGCAGTAAAGTTGAACTTTAATGTGCAGCTGAGGTCATTCATTTCTTTTTACATCTTTATTAATAAAAATGCACATGGTAAAGAATTTTCTGTTTGCACTTATACTGCTTGCCAGGTTTTATTGCAGAATGGCCTGTAACACTGTGTTTTATTATAATAACTAAGGCATGTTAAACCCATGGACCTCCTGCTGTTTTGATCGATAACTCTCGCTCACAATCCCCAGCTTGTTAAGTGCCTGTTTAAAGACTTTGACCTACTTGGATTACCATAGCTTGAAGACCACGCATATGCCATAGTTGCCAAAGCCTAAATATTTTGTACAGTCGGTGTACATGTGAGGCTGTTCTGGATGGCTGCAATGTTAATTAAAAATGCTGTTATTGATTCTATGAGGAATTAATGTCTGCCATTTTACACAACATGACTATTAAATAAATATGAACATTTAATTCCACTTTTTATTATAGCATTCAGACTGGTGATTAACATGGGGATCTGCACCTACCAAATATTGACCTTAATCTTTGTGTTTTGTTTAGGCACTGGAAGTGGTTCACTCTCCCATGCTATTATACGTACAGTGGCCCCCACAGGTCATCTTTACACTGTAGAGTTCCACCAGCAGAGAGCGGAGAAAGCCACAGAAGAGTTTCGGCAGCATAAAGTGGATCATCTGGTCACAGTGAAGAATCAGGATGTGTGCAAACATGGCTTTGGTGTATCTGACATTGCCGATGCTGTATTCCTCGACATCCCTTCCCCCTGGGAAGCTATTGGACATGCGAAATCTGCAATGAAGACTGAAGGTATAGCCCATTTGCTTTATTGAGATTTGCTTTGTATTGTTGTCCCTCCCAATACTTTGGGTCAGTGGCCCTAGCAACCAGTTGACAAGAAATAGAAATGAAGACCAGTTGTAGCTGTCTTAGAATAGCACTGTCTACATTTCAGTTAATTATAGAGTAATGTCACATTGGTAGATTTCAGGTAATTTGGACCCTGCAATTTTTATAAATTCAGGAATGGCACCAGATTACTCCAAATGCTCCCTTCCTCTTGTTTACTATGGCAATTGCCTGAAAGTACTAATGCAAGTGTTTATCAGGTCATTATCCACATTCCCAAGCAGCAAGCACAAAAGCAAGCAGAAAGTGTTTGAGAGAGTCCTTTTAAGTGATTGCCATGTCAGGGGATGATATTGGGTGATTTGGCACCCATGACTGAGCTACCAAATTATTATTGGACGCTTGAAATCACCCCATGTGCCATTGCCCTTCAAAAGTCCTTTGTACGATTTTATAGGCTTTATTTACATAGATATCAACTGATCCAATGGAACATTCAGCATCACAATAGGAACAAGTTATCAAGGTATGAATTCTAAAGGAAATTGCTTGTAAAGCAGAACTGTGACATGTAAAGGACTCAAAGGAAAAAAAATGAAATCACTAAACTTTTGATCTTGGCTAGTTTGCCTCTTCTTGTTAAAAAAAAAAACAAAACAAAAAAAACACCTGGGAGCAGAAGGAAAATGGAGCTGTTGCACTCCTTACCTCAGACCAGTTTGCTTCTCATGTTGGCTAACTAAGAGTCATCATATGAAGAAAAGCATACAAGGGCAATGACAAGCGGGGAATTTTGAGACTGTACCCACCATGTTTTATAGTACCACAAGTGGTGAAAAAAAAAAAAAAAAAACCTGATTGCGTTCTATGAGTATCGTGTGAAAGAGTGTTTTTACACAAGCCTCAAGGGGCAATGATACCATTGCAAAATAGTCAACAATAGTTGTTAGACCACTGAGCTGGGCATGGGGTGTAATTATGTCCCTCCAGAGCCCAATTTGATGACCTGACAACTGTAGCAATATGAGTTTCCAGACTTCTGATTGGAGTGATCTCCTGCATAGGAAATCAGTCCCTGTGCTGTCATCCTTGCAGCAATCTTAAAAAATAAAAATAAATCCATACAATGTATTGCATAGTTTAATATTTGAGAAATGTTCCTTCTGATCCCTCTATTTATAGTATTGATCAGATTACAACATTGGAGTTAAAGGAGAAGGAAAGCTACCAAAGCAGTTTATTGCCAATAGATTAGCCATAAAGTGCAAGCTATAACACTATATTTATTCTGCAGAATGCACCTGAATAAATAGCTGTAGAAGCTCTCATTGTTTAGGATAGCGCTGCCATATTAGCTTGGTGTGACATCACTTCCTGCCTTTGTCTCTCCCTACTCACTCATAGCTCTGGGCTCGGAGAGAGAGGAGCAAACTGAGCATGCTCATGCCGTGCCCTGGAGGTTTATGCTGAAAGCAGGTAGTCTGATCCAGAAGCGCATGTGTACACAATAGTTGGAAAGAAATGCTGTGTTTCTTTTGACAGAGGACTCAGAGCAGCATTACTTTGAGGGTTTACTTGTGTATTTATATAGACCTTTCTGATAAAGATTACTTAATTTTAGCCTTTCCTTCTCCTTTAAATGGATTTGAGTTAAAATGTATTCATCAGACCAATTACCCAGCACAGTAAGAATAACTTAAGTTATAAATTAGTTTATAAGTTGTATAAATTTAAATGTTTTGGTTACTCAGATGGTTAATATGCTAAATTATATTTTCTGACCATATCACATGGAGCAATCAGTGTCTGAGCACAGAAAGATTACAACAAACAGAAACAGTTAGCCAAAATCAATGCGAACAAAGCTGCCACCATTACACTTAAGTGTAAGTATAAGTTCAAGCATATATGAAAATAAAGCCACAAGGGCTGTGATTTTATTCCTCAACGTTTCGGCTATCAAACTCTAGCCGTCCTCAGGAGGTGACGGCTAGAGTTTGATAGCGGAAACGTTGAGGAATAAAATCACAGCTCTTGTGGCTTTTTTTTTTCATACAAAGTCCTGTGAGTGCGGTCTTTTTTCACTGAATATATGTAAATTTTTACCAGCACCAAGGCATTTAACTACTTTATTGTGGAGTGCACCAGGTCGGATTCTTTATATAGATAGATAGATAGAGAGAGAGAGAGAGAGAGAGAGAGAGAGATTGAATAAAGTACCACCTATTGTAAAATATTAGGATATTATAAGTCACCGAGAACGCCGTGGTTACTTCTAATATCTTCGTATTTTCCAACAAGGGGTACTTTATTTATTGTAATACACAAGTTATAGTGAGTCATGTGACAAAAATGACCTCACTACTCACTGTTTATAACTGATGACATCACTAGTCACCATTTATAAGGATATAATTTACAAGATATTCATGGCTTTTGTGTATTATAATATATATATATATATATATATATATATATATATATATATATATATATATATATATATATATATATATATATATATATATATATATATATGCGCTACCTTTCCCAGACAATATATATTATATGCATGCAAGCATTTTTGTTTTTCACTGTTACATAAAGTGGTATTCTATATTAGCATCTAATCTGCCCTTTAAAGTATTACACATCATTGCAGGTTACAATCCTGTGCATTTATATATGCAGTCAGCACGATGCAAGTTCCTAGCTCTTTGCGAGTTTAAGGGTTATTGCAGGATTTGTTTCTAATCTGTCCATCATATGGTTCTTGACTCATTCATCCGTAGTCTGCCTAATTCGCCTCCTCCTTCTCTCCACTGCACTCATACTGAGATCAGTACTGTGGTGGCCAGCCTGACACATCATTTTATTTCCCTGTACCGCAGTGGATTCATTTGCTTCTCATAAATGGGTGACACAGAAAGTGAGCGGAGAGCTGCAAATGTTGACTTCGTTCTGCACCTGGCACCTCTGGTGATTTCTCATGTAGCTCCCTGGATTTTAGAGTTAGAATTTAGTAGGTCACACAGTGATAATGCATGTATCTCACGCAGACCCGCTCTAGCCCCTAGGCACCCTAATTTTTCTAGATACTATAAATAAAGCGTGCTGAATCCAATTCTTTTTTCCATGTACATTATTATTAGGCACAGTTGTACTTAATATGGTGTCAGCTTATAATTGCAGCAAGTACCTGTATTCAGACCTGTGCTTGGATGGAAGTACCTATTAGGTGTATTGCTAGCTGGGAGTGATGGTTGTTAATAATAGGTGTGCCTGATCCTCATGAATGAGATGTGACTGAAATGTTATGATTTACTGGCATGCCTTAGACCATGGGTCCCCAACTTTTTCTACCCGTGAGCAACATTCAGATGTAAAAAGAGTTGGGGAGCAACACAAGCATGAAAAATGTTCCTGGTTTGTGCCAAATAAGGCTCTGAGGCCTCTGAGAGCAACATCCAAGGGTTTGGGGAGCAACATGTTGCTCACGAGCAACTGGTTGGAGACCACTGCCTTAGATAATCAATCACCAACATGTGTCGGCTTTTTGGGTTTTATATTTTAAGTATTTTTGTGAAGAGTTCTGGAGACAAAAATGACCACCACAAATGTGCAAAATTTGAATAACCTGTTCCTTTGTATTAACCAATTGTAAATTTAATCTAGGTTTTACGAACCCATCAACCAATGGAAAAAAGATTGCAAATTGTATAGTTTGCACTAGGGCCCTGTTTATGTAATAGAATGTCTTACAAGTAATTTCGTATCTCTGCCACCTTCAAGTATGTCTTAAATAACATTCTATATGCAATTAAATTTTACATGTAATAGCTATCTAATGAAGAATAGTACAGTGCAACCTTTTGTTTATATATTTTTTTTACATCTTTTTAGTTTATGAAATATTTCTTTAAGGGTTTTATGGCAGATTTATCACATAAGAACACTGCGAGTTCTAATGTAGCCCATTGCAGTAAATCCCTGGGATTATCCTGTAATTAACCTAGAAAATGAGAAACCCCTTATGTCATATTGATGTTCCACTGGAAGGTGGGATATATGTTTACAGTGTTTCTTGATTTATAAGAAAAATATATGCCAATATTTGAATACTGGCAAAAGGTAGGTAGGTTGGGTTGCACAGCAGCCTTATAGAGAGCCATGCCAACATTAAGGCCACTATTAATTATTTAGTGCATGGGAGAACACAATATAGAGTACCTGGGTCATCAGGCCTGCACCATTGGGCCTTCCCTAACACTGTAATAATCATTACTGGTTGCTGATATATTGCATTTATTTGGATAGGAACTCCCAGCACATAATCAAGTTACTTTTATATGATTCCCTCTCCGCAATCTGTCTCTGTTCATGGGTCTGGAGTGTTGGAGTTGCAAAAGCAAATGGAGCACAAACCACAAAAGACAGATGGCTGACGGGGGGGGGGGCAATTGAGTAGCTTGATTATTTCAGAAACTTCATTTTACATACAGAATTTGTATTTTGTTATATTTATAAAGTTACTTATTACCATGAGGTGAGGCTTCTATAACATTTTTGTTTCTATTATTGTCCTTTAAGGGTTTATTCTAATATGTGATGTGATCAGTGGACTTAGTATTTTGCTGGTAAGAAAATAACTGAAACATGCTTAATTGTTCATAAAGGACTCATACATTTTTATATTGTTATAACTGGTATTGCATATGTTATAATTTGCACAATATTTAACGAACGAAAGAGTATCCTTATTAGAAAAAAATCAAGTTTTCAAGGATATTTTTCAGTCAAAAGTCGAATTTTTTGGAAAAAAAAAAAGTGAAATGCATTATACCCTGAACCTGGAAAAATACTCCATCTTAAAGGAGAAGGAAAGCTACGGAGGCATTTTATTGCCAACAGATTAGCCAGAATAGTGCAAGCTAAAATGCAATATTTATTCTGTAAAATGTTTTATCATACCTGAGTGAAAAGCTCTAGAAGCTCTCTGTTGGTTTAGGACAGCAGCTGAAGTATAAGCTTGGTGTGACATCACTTCCTGCCTAAATCCTCACTTATAGCTCTGGGCTCAGATTACAGCAGAGAAGGGAGGGAGGAGAGAGGAGCAAACTGAGCATGTTCACGCCCAGGGCAAGGAGGTTTAAACTGCAAACAAGAAGTCTGATATAGAAGTACACAATATAAGGAAAGAAATGTGGTGTTTCTTTTGACAGAGGACTCAAAACAGCATTACTTTGAGGGTTTACTGGTGTATTTATATAGACCTTTCTGATAAAGCTTACTTAGTTTTAACCTTTCCTTCTCCTTTAAACCCGTCAAGGTCATGTAGAAGTCAGGGGCAGAGGTCCCTTCAACTAGATGTTTGTAGCCTTTGTGATATTTGTTTTTTTCGGTGGGTTTCGCTCGAAATCTCGATTAATTCGAGCAATTCGACTTTTTTTTTTTTTTTTTTTTTACTGAAAACTCGATTAATTTGAGTTTATGGGGTTTTCACCCTGAATTCACTGATTTGAGTTTGCAAACCTCTAAAACTTGACCTTTGATAAATAACCCCCTAAAAGTTGACAGCTCTGCACCTTCTGCCTTATAACACCCTACATAAGTTGCTTGAAGTAGGAAATTGATTGGATATATAACTATTATCTACAAATGGATAATGTTAATTTTGGAAATAAGATTATGAATCATCCATTACAGTTAACTGTGGGTTCTTCTTTTCTATATTAACTCATCACCTTCAGAGGTTTGAATGAACCACAATTTCTCTGGAAATGTAACCATAATATGCCCTAGTTATACATGTTTCATTAGACACTGAGCCTTCCTCTTCTTTACACATACAGCCAAGAATATCTTCGTGTGTATTAGGGATAGTCATTCATTTGTGACCTTCTTTGCTTAGTCTTTGGGTGTTACAGGTTTGCTATGGTTACAAATCATCTCTTATCAGCTGAATCAGATATTCCTGTGTTTTTTGCTCTTGATCTCGTGCGGTGCTGCTCAAAATAACCATCCAATCAAACGCCAAGGAGATCTAAACTGCCCTTCACTGACTTCCAGGGAATACAGTCAACCCAAGCAGATTGTTGAGAGCTGCAGCAAGTCTAGAGATTCCCAGGGGCTCATTGCTGCATTTCAAGGTTAATGGATTGTCCTGTAACACTTATTGCATCACTGTTTTATATGAGTACTATATGTAAAATATCCATTAATATCATCCCTGCTCACTAAATATTTTGTTGATTTTTTTTTTTTCTTCTACAACCAGGCCTGGACTGGCAATCTGTGAAAGGTGGCAAATGCCAGAGTGGCTGCTGTAATATACCAGACAGTCAATATTTATTATGCTTGTGTAGGGCTGTTTGGGCCTCGGTGTACCTGAAATTCCTATTATCAATCCCAATCTGGATTTAAATACAACTACTGTCTAGCCATAGAGAATATCAGTGAAAATGATGCCCCTTACTGCTGTTTAAGTTCCCTAACATGGCCCACAGTAAATGTCTTACACTTATCACTGCTCTGACTTCTGCAAGACACGATAATTGATAAAAAGTAAATTTTATGTGACCCCCCCCTCTGAGGCCACTTGTGTGTATGATATATACATTCACATATATGTATTTGTTTTTCAACTAACAATTATGAATTATGAATTATTTTTCCTTTGTATAAATGGGATGTATACCTTCCACGTGACTTCTTATCAAATAAAATGCTAAATATTTCTGAAAACATGTTTAAAAGGCCACTATACCTTCAAATTTACTTGCATTTTCTCCTCGGATCTTCTGTTAAGGACTTTCAGCTTTTGTTCCCAAAGTCCTCCTATAGGGGCAAATTTACTAAAGGGCGAAGTGGCTATCTTTTTACTGGGTGATAGGCTTTCCCCCTTACCTTTGGCACCTAAACTATACAGTGGGTGCATGTGTAGTGCAATATAAGTTTCCCTGGCCTTGTGTAGTGTAATGTAGTTGCTACAGCATACACGCCCATTGTACTTTAACTGCATGCCGTATGCTAACTAGGCATTGCTAGCGTAACTTCGGACTGCTTCTGGTATTATCGTAAGCGCAACTTCGCAACCGTTCGGTAACGTGCGCAGCTTCAGAGCTTCGTGAATTTGCGCAGCCCTGACGAAACTACGCCTGGCGAAGTGTGGTAAAGCCATTGCTAGTGCATTTTCGGCGCTTAGTGAATTTGCCCCATAGTGTTGACTATTTGAAAAAGGCTTTTAATAGAACACTATGTTGCAGGACACTTGTTTCCTCATAGCCAGAACAGATCGAGACCATACCATTGGCCTTGAATTTAGAAGAAAATTGATTTTAGTGGCCTTGCCTTATTTTCAAAGGTCACTAAAATCAATATATACATGTACGTGTTCTTGGTTTTAATTTAGTGATGTATTCTTTTTTTTATAATTATACTTTGCCTCTGCTTTATGGCCACCAATAACAGTGCCTGGCTTTTTTAATGTTGCAGAACGATAACCTTCCCAATGAACAATCATTGTAATTAGAAATGTGTAAGAAAATGCCCCTTCTTTTCTTTTACCACATTAACCAGCACACTTCCTTATATATATATATATATATATATATATATATATATATATATTGCTGTTAGAGAGTGAGCTCTAGCAAGGAAGGCATTATCTGGGCACTTTGTAAAAACTTCCCCTGAGGATTACCTATATATCCACAGCAGGCAGCAGGCCGGATATGTTAAGCAGCAGTAAAGTGCTATTTAATGTGCAGAGTAGGGAATGTTTATGTCCCAGTATTATTCTGAAAGACATCAGACAGAATATAAAAAGAATTCCTCTATCAAATGCATTAACTCTATGTGGTTATTTTCTGATGTCATGTATTGAAAGGTTGGAGTGTGGAGATTAGATGAAGGTAGGGATATCCTGCTGATATGTATAAGAAAAGAGTTAACCCTATATAGGACAGTGTAATAACGATGACTATATATATATATATATATATATATATATATATATATATATATATATATATATATATATATATATATATATATATATATATATATATGTAATAGTGGTATTGAAATATACCTATATACCTGGGAGTATTTGCATCTTCTGCAAAATGCTGTTTTATATTGTATTATGAGATGTTGCTTGTGCAAACTGTCTAGGGGCACACCTTAGGGGATCCTCAAATCATCCCTGATACTGCTTTTGCCCTTACCCTTAGATTGGCATTAGACACTCGTAGATTCTTTCCAAAGTATATTTTCATAGTCACTTGGATCTGTTTTGGTTTCCAAATCATCTGGTCTCAAGCTCTGGAAACTGTATCTCTTGCTCTGTTCCCACTGCCCCACAAAGAAAGTTATACATATATAAAGCCTATAAAGCAAATACAGGTTTTCACATCAAACATGGACACTTACACGACAAATATTCAGAATCTTTCCTGTTATTTTACACTGTCTCATCATTTATGATCTGAAGTGCTGCATAAGCAAAGTCTGAAGAGAATCTGAAATCTCTGAGAAAATACAGGTGTAAAATAAGCCAAAGTATCTTTCCCAGTACATTTGAATGGCTTACTCTGTTCTGATCCATTCAAGTGTGTATCTATATACAATTGCCTGAGTTGCTTCCCAGTGGCTGATGTGCATCAAAACTATCATTCTGTGCTATCAAAAGATGATGATGAGGCATTAAAAAAAAAAGTGTAAAAGTCACAAATATGGAGATTTATTGTCCAACATTTGCTTCTGCTTTTATGTTTTGTAGGTCAAATAATGTTTTCTCCGTTTTTATGCTACAGTTGGCAACTGCCTGGTAAAAATGATGCTCTAGGTCAATGTTATTAATATGGAAGAAACATAAAGATATGGGAATGCCGGATTTACTGTATTGTATGCACATATAGGGGTACATAATAAACAGTGATTTTTCTTATTACATTACCCTTTTATCATCTTATACACTAAGATCCCTCCCAAGATGCCTTGTAAACAGGAAGTAACTCCCCAAGGGGAAAATGTAAATAAGGATGCACAAGCTCTATACAAACATTAAGCTGAAATACCAACCCCTAATCTTCATAAATACTATAGATTTGAGTAAAAGTGAAATAATTGAATCCAGAGATTCTAAGTCAGAGGACATTCATAGTTTGGATGTGGATCAGTTTGTACATACTGCCCTTTTGTTGGTCTTTGAATCCTTTATTTGAATTTGCCTGATATGTCCATGGAAACAAACCAATTAGTGGCAACTATTTTTATATATGGTCATACCACCCAACTGTTCCAATTTTGTCAGCTCACACCGCAGTCTGTAACATTTCATGTTACTGAAATGTCCAGAGTTTCTGTTTGATCTCCTGCATTAAATGGCCATAAAAAAAATGACTGAAATGTAATTATATAAGAGGCTTTTGGCAGAGAGCCCAGCTGCACTTGGATACATTTGTAACAATTTAAGATAAGCAAAGATACAATACTTTCTGTAACCTGCAAAATTTTGTAAAAATGGATGTGGTATTTAGGGTGTGTAGCCATAATATGGGCATGGTCAAAACACATTTTTGCTGTACTACACACAGCAGCTCTTTTTGTCTCTATTTCTATTTTTCAATTGTTGTGAGGTATGTATGGTGTATTAAGATGGAATGATAGGTAAAAAAGCAATGAAAACTGTGTGCGTGTGTATAAATATATAGGAACCCAGACACTCACTGGTCCATTTATACTCCAGATTTCTCCATTTTTATGACCCTGTAAATAACTTTTTATTTGAAGCCTTTACTTTAGACATTGAACAGTACAAAGAATGTTATAAACAAATTAATTTTTTTTAAAGCAGTATAGCAATAAAAAGAAAATACTCTACTTTACTGGGGCTTTTACAGTCATTCAGCTGAGAAATATGCACTGAGCTGAAGTCTATTTGTCTCTTTCTGTCTGTCTATACAGTTTGGTGTTAAAACATTTTCTTTAACTCCGTGCCAGAGATTCTCTCCTGGCTGTTGTTAAACTGCAGCTTCCAGCATCCATAGAGTTCGAAGACCCCTGAGAGTCCTCCTACATACTCTCATTTAATGTTTATTTTTGTTTTACATTATGTGCTGCAGCTCTTCTTAATATATGCACAGACAAGTGTTTCCTTTGTTTAAATGTGATTTAAGATTTAAATGTCAGAATAAAATATGAATAGCAAGGGGGGTTGATCAGATCTATATATATCTGTCCTCGCAGTCAGTCTTGAGTTTTTGTTGCCAGGGTGACTGACTAGCAACCAAACAGCATTTTAAATTCGAACTGGGATAAGAGAGAATAGAAAATTACAAATTAAAAAAGGTTTGTATAGATTGTTTTCATCCAGAAAACATATTACAATTTAATGGAGCCCTTCAATAGAAATGCTATAGTGTTATGCCATGCTTAGAAATAGAATGTGAGCAAATCGCCAGGCATACCTAATCCAGGAAACACTAAGGAAGCAGAACCAGTACTTGATTATTCGCTAGGAATAAGAATCTGTGTGAATGTTGGCTAATTGTTTTTTCTGATTGCGGGAAGTAATCAAACATAATTAATAGCCAGTCTCCAGGACACACATTGTGCAAAGTGCTGCACAGTAAGAGGCTGAGAATAAGTAATCAGCACATTGATCCTGGGCACTGCACTACAGTCTATTAAAGGCAATTACTTGCTATCGTTACACATATAAATGCTGTTGAGAGGATGGAGAATTTAGCATTGTTTGCTCTGTTTTACAGGTGGACGAATCTGCTCTTTTTCACCCTGCATTGAGCAAGTTCAGAGAACATGTCTGGCCCTAGAAGAACATGGGTTTACGGAGATCAACACCCTAGAAATACTCCTTAGAGTATATGATGTACGGACTGTTAATTTGCAGGTCCCTGACCTTGGCAGAGCAGCTGAGGAGAAAAGCAGCTTGGATGTGATTGACAGGCCCAAGCAGATCCCTGCTGGCCAGCATGCAAGTGCACTCTTTAAAAGTGGCGTTCCACCCAGGGAAACCGTGGGTCACACAGGGTACCTGACCTTTGCCACCAAGAGCCTATTTTAGACTACAGCCATTCCCCTTAAAAAAAAAACTAAGTAGGAGAGAAGCTTGATGATAATGTACAAGTAGAAAAGTCCATATATAGCTAGGCTGGGCTGAAGAATGCATTTGTATAAACTCCTCATCCAGACACAAATAGCAGAGAGAGAGACTGGGGATTTGCACAGTTTGCCACAATCACATAATAAAGAGGTGCATTACAAATATACTATGGGCTGTATTCTTCCTTGTGCATGTTTTTATTTTTCTCACAGATCTCTATTCTAATTTATAATAAGGATACTGCTCTTTAGTTCTTGTTAAACTACAAGTCCCAAAATCCTCTGGGAGCTATACTTCATCAACAACCAGTGTCACAACCCTTATGCTGACCCTACATGCACAAGTTTGGTCTTTCAACTACTGCCTGATCTTCTGGGCTAAAGCATTTGTATGCCATGCCACATCAAACAGTCTGTTTCACATATTCACATTAAAGTTGTCTAGTGTATGTTCACCTACAGTTAGGAGTGTTACACCTATCAATATTAGCAGCAAAATAGCAGTTTTTTTAGAAAGTTTAACTGAACAGCAGCACTCTAACTGTTATTGAACTGTATTGATCTCTTGGTACTTTCAGACTCCAAATTGTTTTGTGCTATTTAAAAAACACTTGTGATATTATCAGCCTTGTGGTGTTTATAAGCAAAAATGCTCTGTGTTGCGCTGTGCTGATCCTGTACTTGTATCCCAGTGCAATCTTTTGTGACACTGAAGCATTGCCTGAGTGATATTGCTATTCTTTCCTCTCCTTTTTTAGCTGTCTAAGCTTCAGCTTGCGGATTTGCCACATATGGGAGGATACTAGTGTAGGGTTTGCCCATATAAGTATATACAGCTGTACAATGTGATACTCCTTTTATACTCTCAGGGGAACTTGGGTGGAAAGCTTCCTGACTTATGCTTTGTGTGGGTTTATATATATGTATATATAAATATATTAGGAAGAGATCTATCATTTGTCTAAGTTTAGAAAATTACAATTACTTGCAGAATAATAGAATAGGTAAATAAGACTTTTGCAATAAGCAAACTTATACACTTTCTTTGGAAATAGGCATATTATAGGCATTTGGCCTCTGTTTACTAACGAGTTACAGAAGACAATAATGATTTACTGCAGAGCTACTAACTTAACTAATTACTAAGTCATCGTGGGGATTTTGGAGAACATATATTATTATTGCATATTTTCACACCCATGCTCTGTAAACTGTTTTCCAAGGTTTATTAAAAACCAGTGCCAGAATAATTAACAAAAAAGCCATTTATGCACTCTATCAACACCCCTACTGCTCTGCTGGTCTGAGCTCTAGAAATTCATTACTTTCCACTGGCCAAAATAAGCTTTCATAATTCTGTAAGCACTCACCTTTCAGTTTTCATTCCTCTAGTTATATTGTGTTTCACAGTTAAGTTTAGTGAGCGTATTGGACCAATGTAGATTAATCTTGAATGCAGGTTTGTCAGAGTAGTGTCTAGTTATAGTTCTTTGTATTTAGAATGAATAAAAATGAGTGTTTTGAGCTAAAATTAAATCTGGAAAACACTTTTGGCAGTAACAGTTGAATTTGGCTCATAATACCTTCACTTTGGCGGCATACAAGTGCTTCTTCGTTGACTTTGATCCAAAAATTATGATTATTAACGGTCCAACTCTGACCTGAATGAAGCAGCAAGGGAGCTTGATCAATAAATTCAAGTGGCTGTCTCAATAAAAGCAGATTGCAGATTAAGGATAAATAGATTTAAATTAAGACATGTATTGAAGCTTTCTAGATGTTCAACAGATGTGGAATGGAATTGTTCCATGAGGCTGTACCAAAATATTGTCTAATTTAATGATTTATTTTGGTTTCTCAGTCATAATTTCCTGGGAGAGCAATTATTTGCACTATAGGGAATATGAAGGGCCTCCTCGAGTTTTGGCATTAAAGTAATCAAATTTGTTTTTTTTTAAAAATTGTTGGACACCCTAGATCTACTGCTTGTGGGTCAGAAAATTATTGGGATGGGGTTAAATTCCACCCCAATTCTATGAAAATAGGTTTTTGCAGGAGTCTATGAATTGCAGACAACATGTTCTAGGGGCAGAATTGCCGCATACAAACAACTCATGGGGGATAGCAGCCTTCCAGACATAAGCTGAACAAACCAGCACATCTGGTTCTGGCACTGTGCCATTGCCTGATTGGTTAGCCCAATAAAATAACTGGAAATGTGCTGCCTGTATGCGCCATGTCTAGTATCCTTGGTGGTGTATACTGGTATGACTTTAGGCAAAATGTCCTGTCCAGTAAGAACAGGCCTGTTGAAGGAATATTGACATTATGATAGTACAACTGCCATGCCAAACATTTCCAATAGATGAAAAATTTTGATAAACAGGGAAACTGAGGAATGATTTGTTTGCAGGCTAGATGTTGAGCTTTAATTGTATGACCCCACAATTGTCTGGTCAGTTGCCTAGCAACTGCTTGTGGGATGTGACAGCCACCTGGAGTTACAATGAGAATTTCAACATTTTCACCACATCTGGTTTTGGCATTTCTGGTGGCTATCTCCTTTTAGTGTAGGAGGTGCATGTCAGTGCTGTGGCTTGTGCCACTGATGATGCAAGTGATATCACAGCTGGCTTCAGAGTTTGTCCAACCAGGCAGTTTGATTTTCACCTGGAGTATTATGACAATCCCTAATCTAAAGGACTGAGAGAGAGAGAGAGTTGGGCAAAAAATCTCAAAGATAAGGAAAACTATTGAACAATTTTGTTTGATGATGAGGAAATTATAAACCGCGATGTAACTAGTGGAAAGGATACTGAGATGTGCTAGAACTGTGTAAAGAAGCTAGAGGTTATGCAAAGAGAGCATGTAAACTAGAAAGCATCTTGAATGATCAGCATGTAGGTACCACAAGTATTTGCGTTTAACTTGCAGAATTTGTACAGAGAAGGCAGGGACAGTGCATTTGCTAAGTGTTGTTTGCAGCAGAGGCCAGTTATTGCATTAAAGAAAAAGAAAAATCAAAACTCTCAACATTTTTTTCCACAATCCTATTGACTTCTAAAGGAATTTGCAGCTTGCACAGTTTTTTCCTTCAACTTTTAGTATTTTTGCAACTTCAAGTTTTAAGAAATCGTAATATGATTGTGTTTTGTGCCATGTTTTTTTCTTACTGTGGAAAAAACAGAATCTAGAATTTGATACAATTTGCCACATAGATTCATGTTAACACCCTTTTAGTTTCCATCTAGCAGGTCGCAACCTAACAATAACACACCTGGGAGTAGCTTTCTTTGTCTAAGTAATGCTCGATTAACGTTTTAGAAGATCTAGCTGCTGTCAGACCTGTAAGAACTAGCTGCTGCCTATAAAAATGATTCACTCCACATGACAAGTTGTCATAAAATAGAATCACAGTGGCTTTCATTTTGTTCAGTTAATGATCAATAGGCTTTTATGTCAAGTGAAAACAGACCTCTGCAAAGTGATTTAATAACAATGAAAAAAACCCCCCACAAAATAACTGATTGCACAAGTATACACCTCCTTTAATATAAGTGTAACATAGTGCTGCTAGCCACATTGGCGGTTTTTGTTCTTTGGGGACTAATGTTTTGTGTAGGACGAGGGAGGGCAATGCTGAGTAGACAATAATTCTGTCTGTGACTCTCTTCTCATATCTTCATCCCAACCATGTGAATTATATTTGGGGAAATGCAGAATAACCTTTTAAGACTTGCCAACTGAAGAAGAATTTTGCTAAATGATTGGTTTAGCCTGGCACTGGGGAGGAGTTCCCTGTCAATATGTTTTTGGGGCATATTTAAAGATACCATACATACAATGACATACAATGACATACAATACAGGAAACATATGCCTCCAGATGTTAATCTACCATAAATAATTGAGGAATTCTTCCATAGTATTACCACCACAGCTGTTTTACTCAGTAAGCAAATACGTTTTCATAATTCTATAGTAATATTGGATGCAAAAAAATGTGTTCAGATGTGCAGGAAAAACAAAGTAGTACAGTATTTGAAATACACTGATTCTTTTAATCAATGTTTAAACATTTGCTTGCTGTACGGTGAATTTGAACTGATTGTATTCTTCCCTATGGGTCTCTACACTAAGAAATGGACACACTGCTAAACAGAAGAAAATGGTATTGACTGGTTTTATTTTGCTGTGCTAATATGTGTCTGCACCTAAGGAGATATAAATCATTAAAGCTTGCCTTGCCATTCTTAAAACTGCACTGTATCAAGCAATCTCGTGTATAAATTCAATTGGTTACACCATCTATACCAAAAGCCTGAAACCCATTCTTTAGAACAGGATTTTGAGCCCTTAGCAAAATTAAGTGATTAAGATAATAAAGCTGAACATGTCAAAGGACCCAACTACACTGGTTTTAAATTATGCAGTATCTAAAAAAAGAATGAAGGGGGGGTGTGGGACCTGTTATCCAGAATGCTCCAGTATTCCAGATCTAACCATAATTTGGATCACCGAACCTTAACTCTAATAAAAATAATGTAAATTTAACCCAATTGGATTATTTTGCTTCCAATAAGGATTAATTATATTATAGTTTGGATTAAGTACAAGGTACTGTTTTATTATTAGAGAGCGAGTGGAGAGGAAAAGGAAATCAACTGTAGAAATGTAAATTATTAGATTAAAATGGGAGATGGCCTTTCCATAATTCAGAGCTTTCTGGAAAATGGATTTCCTGATAACAGATCCCATATGAGTATTTCTGTTGAGTGGAACAGAAACTAGGAAGGCACAGAATCCTGGATTCAGTTTGGGATTCAGCCAAATTTAAGACTTTTCAGCAGGATTGGATGCTTGTGAATTTGAACCCTTAAAATCGTGTGACTTTATGTGATATTTATATGATTAAGGGGTCAACATTTTGGTTCCCCCTTCCATACCCTAATTTGCATATTTACATATGCAAATCATGGTTCAGTATTCAGCCAAATCCCTCCGAAAAAATTCAGGGTTTTTTAAATCCCAAAAGTATGGAAGCAAACTTGATTTATGTCTTCCCCTTCAGCCGTAGAAACCATGAGACAGATTCTGTATATTTCATCTGAAATAATAACCAGATCTATAGGGAATTGCAAAATTTAGTTCTGTGAGAAGTTGTATTGGTTCCACATACTGGATTTTGTAAATCAATAAGCATAAATGTTTCACTATGTATATTAGGGGGTTGCAATTATCTTTTCTTTTACAGAAACAGGATATGAGACAGTATGCAGTGATATAATGGCATGGATGAAAGTAGCAGAGCACAAATCCACAGTGGAAGGCATGGAATCCCTATGAGAAGCCTGTTATGTAAAACATAATGACATGACATGTAGCCTGACTGTACCCTGAGTTATGTAACGTGATTATCATCTAACCTTAGACATCCAGCCAACATACTTTTCATTGCAGCTACAATTTCCATTATAACCTAGTGTTTAAATAGAAGCTTTTTGTCAAATAGATTTGGCTGTTTCCATGTCATTATCATATTATGTTATGTAATATATACACTGTGTGTCTATAGAGAGAGAGAGAGAGAGAATATGAATAAGATGGAACTGCTCACTGCAAAAACCACAACACAAGCATAGTTGGTCTCAGAGAACGTGTTCGCTCATAATGAAATTCAGTACAAGATTTGGAAACTTAAATGTCATATTTTTGGCATTTTTTATACCTTAAATAAGTGCCTTTTAATCTAATTTCTCTGGTCCTGTGGATCCGTTGAGTGCGAGTGGGCCCTGCTTTTCTCTTTGCAGTGCCGCTCCTTGAAGCTGGAGGTCTGGGTTGGTGCACCCGGACCACTTTCACTATTCGGTGAGTCATTTGCAATTCATTCTGGAGCACCTTGTTCTTTCCTACCCATAAGAACAATGCCTAGTAGATTTTTTATGCCACTCAAAATCTCTATATAGGCCATTTATTCTCCTCTATAATTGCAATACAATTCTGACCCTGATTTGCTAATTAAGTGCCATTCATGCTTAACTCCAATTATTGACTAAGGAAATGACCTGAAGTTTGTTAGGTTATGCAGAGAATTGTGAAACCTTAAGGATATAAAAAGTTGTTGCAGATGTCATTTCACAGTAACATTATAAGTGATCCAATGAATACATACATACCTACAGATATGAACACGGGATCAGAGTTGAATGTCATTTTTATCTGTTTATACCATACTATAAAATTAGGCATGGTTTTAAATGAAATAATAATGTTGAATCATGGAGTAGAATCCTTCATTGGGTCGGGTACCCGTGGAAAAACCCACAAAGTGGTAGACTTCAGGTAGAAAGTCCCTTATTCCCTGGCCCCGAGGGCAATCCGGGGGTAATTTACCTTGGTACCTAGCTAAATTGTGTGAGCAGTCCTCCCCACCCTCCCCTGAAGATACTGCATTTTTCCCTTTACCCATCTGTTCTGGCTCTGGAGTGACATCACTTCAGATCCCTGGTCATAGTACTCCCAGTTTTGTAGGTCCCAGGTTAGATGGTAAGTTAACCGGTTTGGGAAGGGTAGGGTGGCCTATTATTCCTGCATTTAGTGTGCATATTCATGCCATTAGACTTTTAGTTCAAATATTCAGCACTGCACTGGTTGCAAGGTAACCAGCCAGTGCTGGAATTGGGGAGGGATGCCATCCCTTCACTTCTTTATTTTTGTGAACTAGCATCCCCTCAGTGTGGATGCAAGATTTTTGCTACCGGTAATCTCCACTTGCAAATAAAATGCAGAGGTAAAATAAAATATAGCTAAATATATAGAAGATAAAAGGAGTGAGATAGAGAAGTGTTAAACAGATAAAAGAGGAGGAGGCATCAGAGAGGGGTATAGCTTAAAGGAGAGAAGATGAAAGCAGGGGAAACTAAAAGAGAAAATCAAGGTATTAAACAGAAGCAGATTAAGGAATAGTGAGAGAACAATATATATGAAATAATCGTTGGTAATAAAGAGTATGATGGGGTAGTGATATGTTATGATACACAATACACAGGCAAGGAGCTGAGTTTGCAGTAGCTGAATTGGCAGCCAAGAAAAGTCAGTCATTTTGGGGTCCCTACAGGTCACATGCATAAATCTACACATACTGGGCATCAAACTGTGCATTAGAAGGTAATGCCAAAACAGGAATAGCAAAATGGTTGCATTAAAGTGGGTGAAACCAGAAAGTATTGGTGCGTGAGCCTTATTATAACAATGGGTGTGGCTTACGGTCACCATACTGAGCAGGGGTGCTCACCATACTGAGCACCCCTCCACTTTCTTCACTCCAATTCAAGCACTTTAAGCTACAGTCCATTTTATTTATAATCCAAGAAATTATAGATTTTTCCATAGGGAATGTGTCTATGTTTGACGGCCATATAGATAAATGTATGTATACAGGTATGGGATCCGTTATCTGGAAGCCCGTTATCCAGAAAGCTCCAAGTGACAGAAAGGCCATGTCACATAGACTCCATTTTATCCATAATAATGCAATTTTTTTCTCTGTAATAATAAAACAGTATCTTGTACTTGATCCCAACTAAAATATAATTAATCCTTATGGGAAGCAAAATCAGCCTATTGGCCCCATACCTGTATCTTCCCATGCACACACATAATTTACAAGGCTAGTGGTACACAGGGCTGTCCAGCTGCTTTTCTTTGATACATTCCTACTTGTGAAACCTATACCTTAATTATGTGCCAGATATTGGTCATACTTTTTGAAGAGGAGGAATAATGGGCTCACTGTAATCATACGGTAGCTACTGTACCTGCTCCACAAATGCATGTTGTCTGTATGCATTAGGCTCAGGTACAGTATTTGAAGTCTGATTACTATGCTTCCTCTTCCATCCCTCCATCCCCCATAATGCAATTAAGTGCTGGCAAAGCAAAGCACAAGGGCTCAGAACAACAATGCAATGATATATCTTTAGCAAGTATTGCATAAAATGAACTTTGCCCAAACCCAGGACTTTGGAGTTACATTAGGTGCGGTTTACTCCGTGCACCGAGTATGTAAAAGTGAGAAATTTCATGCTTTGTTACTACACATGAACACTGGTAGTTAACACTTTCTCTCTTTTTCATTACCCTTTCCCTTTTAAATTTTGTAAATGCATGAACATGCTGGACCTTGGTAAATCAGCATTAATAACTGTGTTATCATTAAATTCATAGTGTCTGGAATATTTAATGAAAAATGTAAAAATCTATTATTATAAATAGTTACTCACTGATACCCATTAGCATAATTTCCTATAAACTGTTGCTAATTTAACTGGGCACCAAGTAAATTAAGCAGTCTCGGAACTCTATTTCTACATTAAGCAAGCGATTGCATTTAAATAATCTGTGCAGGTGCTTGTGCCAAAAATTGGGTAATAGAACAGCTTGAGTTCTGTGCAAAGGGTCTTGAACCTCAAGGAGACTTTGAGGGTAATGTAATAAAAGGTGCAACGTTTGCTACAGGGCTGATCAACTATACATAGCAACCAATCAGCAGGTAGCATTTGATGGTCATCTATTTAAAAGAAAAATCTTATTGGTTTCTAGAGTTTATATAGGTGCTTAACAGCAAAACAACAATAGTTTATGTGGGGCTAAAAAGTTAACAGCAAAGACAAAAAAACCCACTCTCTAACATAACCAAAAAAAAAAAACAAAAGGATATATTTCACAATATAGGTATGGGATCCATTATCCAGAAACATATTCTGCAGAACACTCTGAATTATGGAAAGGTTGTCTCCCATAGACTCCATTTTATCCAAATAATCCAAATGTTCAAAAATGATTTCCTTTTTCTCTGTAATAATAAAACAGTACCTTGTACTTGATCATAACTAAGATATAATTAATCCTTATTGGAGGCAAAACCAGCCTGTTGCGTTTATTTCATGTTTACATGATTTTCTAGAAGACTTATGGTATAAAGATCCTAGTCATGAAAAGATCCGTTATCCTGAAAGTCCCAGGCCCTCAGCATTCTAGATAACAGGTCCCATACCTGTATATTTAATATAATGTATAATGAAAATGAAATGAATTTTAGGCACCCCAACATTTCCATAGGTTGTCCTTTTTTACCAATATAAGTTAAAACTGCTCATTAATTAGGGCCTTGTGGGGACCCCTGCAACTGGGTCTGCTTCCTCTGTAGTTATGCCCCTGATTTAAAAGTGAAATATATCATTTTGGGTTTTTCGTTTTTTTTTTTATCTTTGTTGTTAAGCCCCTGCATGACTTTACAGCTCTGTAAGAATTAATGTTCCAGTTCGTTGCCATCTGGTCTAGCCTGTACCACCAATGTGCATGCACACAAATAGTTAAATTGTCAATGTGAGATAATTTCAGATTCTGATTCCTCCCTATTATAAAATGTGAACTTTGTCTTCATTGGGTGAGAATTTAACAGTAAGCGATAAGACAATCAAATGTGCCAGGCTCCTCATCTCAGTGTATGCACCTTAATCAATGCACTGATAACATTGCTTTTCTGTATGCCCTTTATACTTTTCTCTCCGGTTCATATATAACATGCAGATACAAGGAGTACTTACTACTTAATGAAAACAGCAGGGTAAATCTTAAAAAATGTGTGAAGGTTAGTTATTTTTAAAAAATTAATGACTCAAAAGGTGGTATAGCCAATATTTTAACATGGGAAAATCAGTCTTTCTCTTTAAAGATAGATGATTATGAAAAATTGATGTCGATTTGCCGACCTGGAAACAGTGAGACCAAGAAAATGCATTTTTCATAGATTTGCTAGTTACAATTCTTCTCTGAAGAAGAAAAAGTCATTCATGTAAAGAAAAGCCTGTCCCAAAATAGATACAGAAATACACATTCCGACATTCCTGCATGTGAACAGTGCCATGACACAGTGTTGCATATGAGAAATATAGGACTGGAAGGAGGTATAAAATGCAACTTTTCTGGGCAGTGGGAATAGTAAATGGGTTGTTATTTATAAGTGAGAGAGCAGGAAAGGAATGAAGAACCAGTAGCCAAGTTTAGCCTGCCAATACATACATGGCTGCTAACAGTTGTGTTTTGGGAAGATGTTTCTCTACTAGATATGGCATCTTCCCTCTATAAAACCAGACATATAAACTTTTTACATGACTATTTAGAATGCATTAATCTCTGCAGTCTACAGCATACGTTTTAATGTTGAGTTAATCATCATGCGGAAAATATCTGTCAAGTCTATCATGATATATACACAAGTGGCTTGAGTCTGGTTGTGTGTTGTGTTACATTTGAATGGACATCTAGTTCATAGTATCTACAGGACATTTACAAAAAATCTTTAAGAGTCATGTACTGCTATTATCATAGGTTTTATGGGTTTTATCCTGTGTCTGTACAAAAGGCATGGGACACTCAGCCTTTTAAAACTTTAAAATGTGTGAGCAGGTCAGACATAAGTCATTTTTACAGGATTCTTATATTTGAAATGTAATATTAAACAGAATGGCATAGATTACAAGCACTGTGTTTTATAATGAGCAATAAAGAACCACATCAGAACAGACGCTGGAGCAGTGGGGGATCTGTCTGCCTTTATTTCAAGCAAAGAGAGGCAAATAAGATTAAAGAATGAGTAGTTCTCTCAATCAGAAGATACATTTCTATAAATAGGATTTTTCCTAAGTCTTGTATTTAATGAGGAGCTAAATACATCTGTTCAATAAATACTTGGCTCTCACAATTATATGATGGGTTTGCAGGAATGTATTTAATAGTACACTCTGGCAACTTGATTGATGCAAAAATAGAGGCAACTGGAGGTAACATTGCTCTCTCATAGGTTTGTTCATTATAATTGGGCTTTAAGGTTAACATACTGTGCAGGTATAGAATCCATTAACTGGAGTCCGTTATCCAGAAAGCTCTGAATTATGGAAAAGCCATCTCCCAAAAGACTCCATTTTAATGAAATAATTCACATTTTTAAAAATGGTTTCTATGGTTGAAGGGGAAGAAGTACATCAAGTTTGCTTCCATACTTTTGGGAGGGATTTAGCCGAATACGGAACCATGATTTGCATATACAAATTTGGGTATGGAAGGTTGAACATTTTGACCCCCTTAATCATATTACCTAAAGTCACATGATTTTAATGGTTCAGATTCACAAGAATCCAATCCTGCTGAAAAAGTCTTGAATTTGGCTGAATCCAGGATTCTGTGCCTTCCTAGTTATGTTGCACCAAACAGAGATACTTGTCTGGGATCTGTTATCAGGAAATCCATTTTCAAGAAACCTCTGAATTATGGAAAAGCCATTTCCCATAGACTCCATTATAATGAAATAATTCACATTTTTAAAAATGATTTCCTTTATCTCTGTAATAATAAAACAGTACCCTGTACTTGATCCCAACTAAGATATAATTAATCCTTATTTGAGGCAAAACAATCCTATTGGGTTTATTTAATATTTAAATTATTTTATAGTAGACTTAAGTATGGATGCAAAACCCCAGGTCCTGACCATTATGCATAACAGGTCCTGTACTTGTAGTATTTTTGTGCACTGGAAATTAATTAGACCAATGTACTAAGTAGCAAATCTGCAGCCGACATAACTGGATTCTTTCATGATGTCCAGGTCCTGGTTTTAGAACATTTCATATTTAGCAATTATTCCAATACAGAAAAGATTGGTCTCAATTGTTAATCCCTTTATGAAATTTGCATCAGGAATTAACAGATCAGACAGATCAGTGGTATTTGTCTGCTCAAAGAAGTCAGTTATATTCTCATGAACTGACACATGTATCTGCATTAATACATTTATACATTTATTAAACACTCACTGACTGCCAAGAAAATTGTCCTGCCTTTTATAATTAGTTCTCATGGTGCCTTCATATGTAAGTGCAGTGATTGTGCCCCCCAGCAAATCAATAGCCAGATGCTCCTAGTAAGTAAGTGCAGGTTCATGATGTGAATGTTGTAGTTTGCCTCTCTGCTCCACTGATTCCAAGCTCCCCTCCCTGCACATTTCATACTTGTAAGGGCAGGCCACACAATGCCGGGACACTAATAGGGCATGTCGTTTAACAATAAATTACAAGACCAGGCAAGTTTATTAGAACCTAATTAAATAAACACTGACTGTTGCATTGATACGAAGACAAGGCACATTTTTTGAATAGCAATTTAATTTTCACTGGAACTTGTAGCAAATATTTATAACCAATAAAGATAGCAGAGTTAGTTCTACCTTGAGAGAGACTGAGGTGAACAAAAGACAATTAATTATACACGTTCCTCTTATTATTTTCATAAGACACATACAAAGGGAAGTTATATAGTGGCAATTAGCTTTTGTGTGCATTTAACGGTTGCAGGATATAAGCTAGGGAATTTAATTATCTTCCTATGGTTGGTTTGCAACCAAATCTGTTGCTGGTTGGGCACTGGATGTTGTTTGTGGTTTCCCCCCTGCTTCCCCTCTAATGTCCGTCTCTTCTAGCTCTCTCTTCTTCTGTGGCTTAGTTATTTATTTCGGTTTGTTGGGGGAGTCTACAATAGTTATTGCTCCTGTATGGGTTTTTTCTTAAAAAACATATTTTCATACTGGAGCGGAGCTATGAAGGAGAGCTGGAGTGGCTTCCGTGGACCCATTATTTGGACAACACACAGCGGAGACCTGTTAACCTCCCTTAGGGCGCCCGATATAAAGAATGTATTTTTTTTCTGTTTTAATTGTCATTATGGAACCTGTACTACACCTCGTACCCTCACCCTTATCTCTTCTTTCCTCCTAAACCCTCCCTCCTTCCCTACTGGTTTGACGAAAGAGCTAAACTGTAGCACATTATGTTACCAATGTGCGCATTACCGAATCATATACATCTCAATGCCTAAATGTACGCTTCTGTATAATTGTGACGGACAGAGTGACACTGTGCTACTTTTATTTATACTGTGTTTTCAGTATTATGACTGTT
The DNA here is from genome assembly GCF_017654675.1 of Xenopus laevis. NCBI lineage: Eukaryota > Metazoa > Chordata > Amphibia > Anura > Pipidae > Xenopus > Xenopus laevis. The sequence continues at coordinate 89,567,247 of NC_054385.1, forward strand.
TAACCTATCATTCTTTGAAAACCAATAAAATGTTCAAATGCAAAAAAAACAAACATATTTTCAGCAGTAGAGCCAGGGCTTCTGAGATAAAGTACACTTGAAAAGACAGAGCATCAATTCTTAACCTATGGAAACTTTTTAAAGGAACAGTAACACCAAAAAATTAAAGTGTTTTTAAAGGAATATATACTGTATATATGTAGTGTTGCCCTGCACTGGTAAAACTGGTGTGTTTGCTTCAGAAACACTACTATATTTTTATATAGTTTATATGAACAAGCTATGGGGCAGCCTTTCAACCACAGGATACATAGTAGATAACAGATAAGGTGTGAAGAATCCCATTGTATACTACAGAGCTTATCTGTTATCTGCTGTTTAACCTGTGCCTTTTCTCCTTTTTCAGTTTTGAATGGCTGCCCCCATGGCTACACAGCAGCTTGTTTATATAAACTATAGTAGTAGTCTTGGTGAAGTTGTAACAGTACAGTACAATCCGTACATTATATTTTCATTACTGTAGTACACTTTAATTTTTTGGTGTTATTGTTCCTTTAAGGGTCAGGGCATACAGGGAGATTAGACGCCCGGCGACAAATCTCCTCTTCTTCGGACGACTAATCTCCCCAAACTGCCTCCCCTGCCTTCCCGCCGGCTAAAATGTAAATTGCAGGCAGGATGGCACTCGGCGTGATTCGTTTTCTGAAGTCGCCCAAAGTTTCCTCATGAGACAATTTCGGGCGACTTCGGGAACAAAATTGCGCCGAGTGCCATCCCGCCGCCGACTTACATTTTACCCGGCGGGAAGGCAGTTCAGGGAGATTAGTCACCCCAAGAAGAGATTTATCGCTGGGCGACTAATCTCCCCGAATCTGCCTTTGTGCCCTGACCCTGACATGGGTCTTCATGGTAATAAGAAACATCTTCCTACAACAGAAAGCATGAATAAAATTGGTCTGATTACTGGTCCTACATCTGAGGTCCTATAGCTGATTCAGTTACTTCACTTGGGTCTCCTAAGAAGTATAAATAAAAAATTAAGCACGTAGCTTGTCATAAGGCAGGGCCATGAGACAGGTATTTTAATTTCTTTTTGAAATGCTGGAAATTTGTCAAATTCAAAAGGCCAATAAAATAGAGATGATAGAATAACATAGAGCAGTAGTCCCTAACCAGTGGCTCACAAGCAACATGTTGCTCTCCAACCCCTTAGCTGTTGCTCCAAATGGCCTCAAAGCAGGTGCTTATTTTTGAATTCCTGGCAAGTTTTTGTTGTATAAAAACTAGATGCACTGCCAAACAGAAACCCTTATAGGCTGCCAGTCCACATACTGTCTATCAAATAGCCAGTCACAGCCCTTATTTGGCACCCGTGGGACTCTCTTCATGTTTGTGTCGCTCCCAAATTTTTTTTACATTTGAAAGTGGCTCGTAGGTAAAAGAGGTTGAGAACCCCTGCCATAGAGTGTTCTACTCTATGGTCATGACTCTGATGTCATTGGATGTTACTTTGGTACTATGGTCTTGAACAGGCATTTTTACTTTTTTGTGTGTGTGCAGTAATATGGCATAGGCAAATAGACTCTTATCCAAACTGCTTGGAACCTGGCATTTTTCAGATAAACGGTATTAACATAATGTGGTGCACCATATCTTAATGAAATATTAGGTACTGTTACAGAGAAAAAGCTAATTAGTCAAAAATGAAGAAATATATGTTTTACCAGGACACTATGGCAATCCATGCATGCCATATTCAGGAGCTTTCTAATACATTTATTTTCAAAGTTAAAAGTACCGCAATTGTTAATTAAGGCACACACTAAGTCAGTGCCACACAGTGTATCAGAGCCTACATTTCTAGATAGAGCAGTTACTGTTTAACCTCTGGGCTTCAGTACATACCTTGATGTTTTATCGACTGCTAAACGTAATGGAACCTTCCTGTACATGACTTTAGAGTCAGCCAGTGCAAGGAACCAGTCAGAGTCAACGCGTTCGGATTATGCTTGAGCTCCCAGTTGACTAACGTATGTGTCTCTGTAACACGATTTACAAGAATGATGAGCTTCCCCTTTGCTTTCATATGTGCCTGTTCTGCCGGTGTTATTCAGTCTTACAGGGACTGGGCAGCTCTGCATTGTACTTGCCTCGTAACATTAAAGGACCAGTAATACTGAAAAATATGATGGTTTTGTATTAATTTAAATATAATTTGCTGTCTCCCTAGATTAATTAAAGTGAGTAAGTGTTTCAGAAGCTTTAATAATAATTTATTAAAGATTTACGTAAAGTAATTTATACAAATTGATATAAAAAACGCTATTGTGTAGCCAAATGGGCAGTCATTCATGTTCCTGTTGAGCTCACATTTGCATAGCACATAAGTGGTTTCTAATACAATGTGTAATACGTAGTTGAAGACAATGGGTTAAATCACATTCCTGGCATTTTGGGGGTTATTTACTAAACTCCAGTCGGGCTTTTTGGGAAAAACTCGAATTTTTCAAGAGTTTTTTTTTATTTAAATCTCAAATTTTTTAAAATTTATTAAAGCCTGAATCTAAAAATCTGCCATCTCAGACCTTTCTGTGGTCTGTACTGGAATTAGCCCGAAAATCGACTATTTCGGTCAAAAAAAAAACGATTTGGGTTTTTTTGCTTGATTTTATCGAGTTTTACCCAAACCAATTAAATCAAGCTTTTTAATAATAAATAAGGTAAAATCGGGTATTGGAGTTTGGTCATGGTTTTTTATTTAAATAATGAGATACATTTGGATTTTAGTAAATAACCCTCCCCATGTCATTATCGGATCAAAACTTTATGTAAATTATGATGTAGTGAGACAATTTGCAATTGGTTTTCATGTTTTATTATGTGTTGGTTTTGAGTTTTTATTCAGCAGCTCTCCAGTCTGCAATTTCCTCAATCTGGTTTCTACAGTCCAAATCATGCACTGATTTGAATAAGAGACTGGAATATGAATAGGAGAGGCCTGAATAGTAAAATGAGTAATAAAAATTAGCAATCCATAACAATCCATTTGTAGCCTCCCAGAGCATTTGTTTCTAGATGGGGTCTGTGACCCCATTTCAAAGCTGGAAAGAGTCAGAAGAAGAAGACAAATAATTAAAAAACTATAAAAAAGGCCAGTTGAAAATTTGCATAGAATTAGTCATTCTATAACATGCTAAAAGTTAACTTATAGCACCCCTTTATATATACATGTATTAAAAAGAGATGGGCCTTTCTTTGTCTGTGTCTTTTATCAGCTTCAGCTACTATGTAAAACTGTTTTTTCTATTCCGAAGAATGTGTAAGAAATCACAAGAAAAATGTGGAGAAGCAGACACAGAATACCAAAGGTTTAGCTGTGGGACTCAGCAACTATTTATGCTACTGATGCCCACTGTCCCCCAGCAGGTGGATCAAGGCACAGATCCCGTGACTTTATTGCACCCTTCTACTTTGAGGTATTTTGCTGGATGTTATATTTTTATCTGGACTACTTTTTCTAAAGTTTATCCTTCCTTCACACTGACTCTGCGCTTCCTTTCACACACAAATGTGTCATGTGGGGATTGGACTGGACAAAGACAGGAGGTTTCAAAGGTGAATCTTCAGGCTGTGTGTTCACTCCCTGATCAGCTCAGTTATGCAGGGCAGGAAGAAGGAAGCAGAGTAATCAGTGATCAAAGAGAGAAAGAGATGCATCTGCAATAAGTCTTGCACTGCACTGCCTGCTGCAATAACTGGGGTAATAAAATAGATGCATAATGCACATGTCTACCTTACGTAATAGGCAGTAAAGGAGACAATACAAAATTGGAAAGGGGTCGAGAAGAAGATCAGGAGAGGAGTATAAAAAAGGTAGGAGAGAGAAGGAAGCAAATAGCAAAAAGCATTCAATGGAAGTCATTGAAGAAAAAATGGGGAAGGGTGGGAGAATGGGGGAGTGCAGAACTGAAAGGGGTAGTGTGAGAGAGGATGAATAGTTTGGGGGAATGTAGATAGGGTAAGGGTAAAAAGGTGGTGAAAGTGAAAGGAGAAGAAAATCTTAGATGATCCAAAGAAAGGAGTCTAATGCAGGAAGGGCAGCAGGAAAGAAGAAAAAAGATGGAAGAATAGCAGAAAAGTGTTGTAGAAAAGACTATTTAAAAAACTGTATAAAAAAGAAGGTTATTGGGGAAGTGTATGTAATGTGTATATCAAGGGGAGGAGCAGAGTTACTGTTCCATATATTTGCTTAAAGGCATTTTTAGTAGGGATGCACCAAGTCCAGAATTTAGTTCAGGATTTGGTTGAATGCCAGCACAATTTGTTGGACTTGGATTTGCCCTATTCCTGTGTTCAGCTGAACCAATCCCAAGCCCTCAATGTTATGTGCCGTTAAAGCCACATATGTCTAAACAATGTTGCCACTTTCTCAAAGCTTAATGTCTGAATTAGGATTCAGATTGGTTTGTCCATATCAATTAAGTAGTGACTATTTGCTGTCCTTACTCCTTCAAGTCTCACTCAAAAATTAATTATGGCAAAATTTGGGGGAACACTAATATTTGCCCCGGATATTCACAGAACTAAAATTATGATATCTTGTATAAATCTGTCACGCTGCTAAGTGGGGCCCTGCAGAGATGACTGTCCAATAACCATGGCTCTGCATAGATCTCATCCTTACCATGGCTGGAAACTGTCACAAGCACTCTGTATACTGTATATCAAGATGCTGGATTCACACAAATCACTGGGCATCTTTGGGAAAATTAAATGACATCTTGTGTATTACTAAGAGAGAATGTTTATTATTGTGTATTACTAAGAGAGAATGTCCCGCTGTTAGGTCAGAGTTAATACCTGATAAAAGATAAAAGTTGTAGGTGCCAGCACTTGTCTATCACTGCTGCCATCACTGTAATTGCCACTTCGCTGGTCAGCGGTGCACTGGGATTAAATAAAACTGACAGATGAAACCTTCAATTTAGCAGCTGGGTCAGCAAGATGTACTTGAGAGAGAGAAAGAGAGAGAGAGTGAATGGTTACATTCATAGGCATATACATTTCTGTGCCCTTTTAAAATAACAATTTACTGTTGCAGCAGCAGAAATCTAATTCTGTTGTTTCTTTGTACACTTTTGTTTTTCATCAGAATAAGGAAAGAAATTTGTTTTAGTGCTTTTCTCTTCCTATTTCGGATTTTTTAATTAGCAACCCTACCTGTTAGTTAACAGACTAATATATATAACATACAGCATTAAAATATTCGGCTTTTAAAGCTGCTCCTGGTAACTGGTTATTGTGTAACTGTAAATTGTGCCCTCTGAGCTAGCTATGTGCGCCCCCCCTGGAAGACATCAAAAAAGCCACCTCAGGCAGCTTTGGGGCTAGAATCACCCTAGCTAGTGTCCCTAGGTTTCCACACTGAGCACTGGATCATAAATTCAGTGCTCATTGCAGAGAGCAGTGTCAGGAGGTTCAATTCAGCCTTGTTCTTACCTCCTGCATTAAGGAAATGATCCCAATGTGGCCAGCACCTCCTGGTGCTCCCTAACATATCAGTGTAAATGATCGATAAGTTAGGGGGTGGGTGAAAGGAAGCCTATGTGCCTCCCCCAACTCGCTCCTCACTACTACAGCACTGATTAAAGTTGAAATACAGTGCCGCGGCTCTGTGCTATTTGCACATTGTACCATGCAAAGTGCAAGAAATTTAGCCTTTTTTGCACACTGCATGGTGCTTTGTTTATGAGCCTTTATATATCATTTAGAGAAGCCCTGCCCCAGTTGAGCTAGGTGTATTCTAGTTTAGAGTCTGTAAACACATAAGAAAACAATTCTGTTCAGCCCACGTCATACGCTAATAATGAGTTTGGAGCCATGTTTTTGCCGCCATCTTAAGTCTCCGTTGAGTTTGACATTTAACATCTCATCCTTATTTCCTTGAGCTTCCAACATTCAGAGTTTTCAAGTGCAGGAACTTACTATTTAACATACTTTTGCAAGAGTGGTATATTAATCTTAACATTTTGTTATTCTGGGACATATTTTCCACATTTATGAGTTATTAACTGTCTTTGAGACCAAAGAGGCAATATTTAGGTGTGCAAAACGGAAATCATTTCTGTGTAAACAATGTCCGACCTTACATCTTTTCAGATATCTGCACAGCACCTTTAAGCAACGCCTTACCTGTAAGTGATCACCGGCTATGGCTAGCTGCTCAGCTATGTGTGGCCTTTATTCTGAATATATGGTGCCAGATTTAGCTTCTGCATGTAGTGGAAGGAAGAATTGTACTTCCTTCTTCTGGGAAGCCAGAGGTTGAGCACCCATGAGTTACTCTGTTAGTTGCACACCAAAGGTCATATGAAGTCAGTGTATTAGTAATGGAGTTTTTATTTATTGGGACCCAAATCTAAACTTTCTAGCCTAGTGGTTCCTAAACTGTGGGAACCGAAAATTAGCAGGAGCTGGCCCGAACGTCAGTTAGGGTGAATTTGAGATGGATGCATATTTACAATTTTGCCATAGAGACTGAAGAGATAGGGAGGTCAATATTTTTCTGAAAAGGTGTGTTATGAGCTAAGGTGCCTAGAGGCACCAACTGGCTGATATAACTGCACTAATCCCAGATTAGAAGATGAAATCATTTCAGGTGATCAGGCCCTGGGTATGGGGGGTTTGTATATGTTGAGACTGCCTTGAAAGCTTTGCATGTCACCTAAGCACAGATATATACTTGCTTTATACCATACTACAATCATTCTTCAGATAGCTCAGATTGGGTTCTAAATTGCCCTGGAAGCTCTAGCTTTATATTCCCATGAGTCAGAAAGTATTGAAATACTGCATTCAAAACACTGCATGTGCTTTCTGTTCAAGGTCAAAATAAGGCTTTTTCAAGTGTACTGAAAACTGATGGTCTCTAGAGTTAATTATTAAATGTGACTTGCTTACATGTCTAGCTACAAGCAGATACAGTGACTACTTCAGTAGTTAAGCTTCTGATCCATGCTGTGAATATTATAGTGTCCTATGAACTAGTACCAGGCAATTATGTCAGATATGTCACCGAGATACAAATTATTGCCACTTACAATGATTTCTCATATTAGCAAAAGGGCAATATCAGGTGTAATGACTCACTATTTATATTTTATCTCTGTCTGTTGAAAGCACGACTTAGAGATGGGAGCTGGACTTTAATGACAATGTTGAATTCTTAAGCAGGAGACATGCACATTGAAGTTGAGGAATTATGCTTTCTCTGAAAATGTTTCTGCCTACTCTTCTGAAGGAAAATTGTTATTATTGCAGGATAGCAATAATTAATTGCAGTTCTCCATCTCAGTGCAAGGACAGATAATGATCTCAGTATAAAATATTCCTCTCCCTCGTCCTACCCTGCTGTTGCCAAAGTAAGTGTGCTTTATATCTTGGTAGTACAGTAACATTTTATACCACAACAGCACTGCAGTCTTATATCATTTCCAAGTGTTCTGAGCAATTCATTTTCCATTTTTACAAATTTGAATGGCAGATATTTATATTAGAGAAGATAGTACTGAAACAACTATTTAATGGGTGTTCATTTTTCTTTTTTTCTTTTTTTGAGTTATTTGCCTTCAACTTTTGATTCTTTCCAGCTTTCAATTAGGTGTTTTATTAATCATCTATATATTCAGGCTCTCCCCTATTCATATTCCAGCCTCTTATTCAAATCAGTGCAGGGTTGCTAGGGTAATTTGGACTTTAGCAACCAAACTGCTGAATTTGCAAACTGGAGAGCTGCTAAATAAACAGCTAAATAATTTAGAAAACATAATTAATGGAAATTGAAAAGCAATTGCAAATTGTCTTAAAGTATCACTCTTGACATCATACTAAAATTTATTTAAAGGTGAACAACTCCTTTAAATGTATTTTTTTTGCCATAATACATCCGGAAATAAGAAACCCAACTTTTATGAATTTTAAATGACTTCTGAATACTGTTTGGTACAGTATAACAGCAAGTCCTTCCACTGCTGCTCCATTTGAATAACACCTATTTGCAGCGACCAGTTGCACAATTGCTCCAGACAACTGTGTATTTCAGGGAACATACCACTAAAACACCCACAGTTGCTCTCATATTCATCTGTCCTTAAACTGTATCACATTTCATTGGAAATACCAAATTGTGTGCCTGTGAAATGAAAACTGGATACGAATGCTTGACTATGGCAAACTGTATCCTTATTTAAAATAAATTCTATCCTTCTTTTGTGGTTGAAAAGTATAGAGCACCTATAATAGATGGGTAAAATAACATTACTAATTCTTTGTCATAAAATAAAAGTCAATCAAGACAGTTGTATTGTTTTGCCAGAAAGGAAGTCGTCATCACATGAGTATCAGGAAAGGCACTCCCCCAGGAAAGAACACGTGTGATCCATTTCCTGCAGAGAATGGCATTACAGATAAAGGAATATGAAGCAGTGGAATAAATGTTTCATAATAAAAACACATCTTCAAACTTTGTTAGGAAGTTCTGCAGGTCCTTCACTCTTTATCACTTTTCAGTAATTCAGATGCTTTCTTATTACTATTTCATGTGACAGCCAAGAGAAAAGGCTGCAAAAAAAGAGAGAGATCCAAGTGGTAACCACATGCCATCAATCTTGAATCTAGATTTTGCGGTCAGACTTTGAACAGTTTTGCAGAATGTCAAGAGTATTTGACAAAGCCCAGCCTCTGGATTCTGCAGTGCTGCGTGGATTGTATTGCTTAGAGTAAAATATCCTTGGCATGCACCATATGAGTTTCCCAGGACTATTATGGATAGGGAACATCCTGCAGGGTTTAATTTTATATGTTTGTCCTCCTTGTGCAAATAGTTTGAATATTCCTGAAAAACAGGTGCATTTGAAATGGACAAAGTGCTTTAAGTATAATTTCAGAAATTGTGCAGGAGAGAGTAAAAGGTAGGAGGAAATATAATAAGCACAGGAAATATGATTTTACTAGCAACAATCTAAGGCTGCCTAACAAATACTACAACTGGATATAAGGATAAATAATATGGTACAATAGTGTATATCCCATGTCTTACATTAATAACAACAAGGGTTGCCAAGAAACGTGGTGAAGGGGAAAATTGTATGCATTCTAAAGGAGTTGCAAACAAGTAGTTATAACACTGATGGAAGAAGGGGTGATTTAACAGCAGGGCTCCATAATAATTACTGATTTCAGAAGCAGACTATATGGGCATCTGAAAGAGTAACTACATGCCAAACAAAGGAAATCCTCATTTTATAGGCAATGGAGCAGTTGTACCATTTCCTACAGCCTGCAGCCCTATGAAGTATAATTGTCAGCGTCTTGGCATCCAAATGCTATCCAGTGTCCTATCTCCTAATTGGACTAGTGAAAAACATAAGAACCAGTATAAGAAAAATACATATGAGAAGTATTATTCAGGGGCCTTTCATTGCTTTTTAATGTTTATTGGGCAGATTCGAACATTGAGAGCTGTACAGGTATGGGACCTGTTATCTAGAATGCTTGAGACCTGGGGTTTTCCGGCTAACGGATCTTATATGATCTCTATACCTTAAGTCTACAAAAATGTAATTTAAAAATTAAATAAACCCAAAAAGTTTGTTTTGCCTCCAATAAGGATTAATTATATCTTAGTTTGGATCAGATATAAGCGACTGTATTATTATTACTACGGAGAAAAGGAAAATCGTTTTTAAAAATTGGAATTATTTGATTATAATGGAACATATGGGGAGAAGGCCATCCTGTAAATCAGAGCTTTCTGGATAATAGGTTTCCAGATAACAGATCCCATAACTGGCACTGTGTAAGAAAATAAATGCAGAAAAATAGACAGCAGCGTAGTTATTTGGACAGTTATATTTGTGGAAATATGCATTCAACAATTTATGGTTTATATAATGACATACATCATATAACTTGTTTTTTGTTGTCATTGATACCTTCTATTTGTAGAATAGATGTCAAAATAATGCTGGGCAGCTGAGTTCCTAAAGGCAGATTAAACAAAATGCATCTATAAGCAGAAGTATGTCAGCTAACATTGACATGTCTGTGCTTGAGGCACAGAAATCATTAAAAGACAGCCTGGTACCAATATGTAAGGATCAGGATTGTTTATATATGGAATAAAATATGCTCTGTTATCATTAACCTAGTTGCCAGGGGCATTAGCTTAGCCGCATAGAAGCCAGTCTCGTCTGGGAGACCATTAGGTTTCTAATTCAACCTTGAAACTCACAAATGGTCCAAACTATTCTTTGTTCTGAGTGCTGGGCTTTTTCCTTGAGAGAATAAATAAAGGTTATTGTCTGTGCAGACTATTGTAGTTATATGTCAGCTGCCTCAGTGTGATTGAGCCTTAGGATATCTTTTATCAACTGTTCATACAAAGGCATTTGTGCTATTGTTTGTACTAGCAACTGTTTCACATAGATTGAACCAGCAAACTTAAACCCAGTTAAACTCATATTCAGTGTGTAAAAGGTTCTTGATACCCTTAGGCTCATGGCTTACGTGATATTCTCTCCACTGGTTGAAAGCCACCCAGGTTGGCCATGTCTCCTGTCATTGATCTATAATGGAAATCCACTCTGTACCAGGGACGTCAGGTGGATTTCCATTATATCCAATGACAGGAGACACAGCTTGGTCTTGGTGTTTCTGCCACTGGATTATTATTATTGTTATTATTAGAATTATTACTGTTCCTGCTACCACAAATAAAGTCACACTAAGCTTAAATAAGCTAATTTTATGGATAAAACTAATGATACGCTTGTTCTCATGTGTAGGAAACCTTGTTTACTAAGGGGGGACAAAACCAAAGAATTACCACAACTCTGTAATAGAGTTTCTTCTGGTATTTAAGGGGGATGAAACAGGCAGCCAATGGGTCTACATGAATGACTTCTACTTGCACGTCATTGATTTATTTATCTAGGGAATGGAGGCAGAAAGTTATCACTTATGAGCATTTAATTGCATTTAGTTTACAATCAGTGCAGCCAAGCAATGGGTCTATATTTTTTAAGCCATCTGTTAAGCTTATTCTTAACCATCGACTTATTGGTTTAGATATACCCAACTATACTGACCACTGACCTCTTTTTGTGGCCTTTAGGGGTTTGAATGTAACAATTAGCAATCCTACTCTATATAAAAGTGATACTAATACTTAAAAACTACTTTTCAAAATATTAATATAGAGTACAAGTTGCCTATAGGTCACCTTGACCGTTTTTTTGTGTATATGTCTGCTTTTGTAAGTAATTATTACTTGTTCCTAAACCTGATTGTTTTGCCAACCTGACTGTCCCTTCTCAGCCTGTCTGGGTTTCCAATGCTAATGGACTCCTGCTGCACAAATAGAGAACCATGGGGGATCAGATGGATAAAGTAAAAGCATCAGGAAAATACTTTTAAGGCACCATTATAAATAGCCTGCAAAAACAATGTTATGATAGATTTCAAAAAAATGTACAGTGTGTTGCACTTGGCACTTTATTATAATTAATTAAGGATACTGCACATGTGGTGGATTTTGGTTCCAAAACACATAATCCTGTATTTTGGCACTGAAATCTGTGCCTGTGCAGCAGTTCCAGGTGTAGCTGATTCCAACGTAGGGGCTGATTTTCAGCCTGAGGTAAAAATGGGGCCCCATTACTGTGTTGTACTAAGATATACTACAGATATGAAAGGACAAACTCAAGAATACAGTTCCTAGACATACCTAGGGGCACATTTACTCGTTGGCGAAAATTCGCCAGTGACGGCTTTGCACCCATCGCAACACTTCGCTAGGCGAAAATTCGCTCAGACAACTCTAATCTACTAAAATGAGAAATTTCCTCCTGGGCATCGGACACTGGTGAATTATTGCTAGCGTTACTTCGGCAATGCAAGTAAATCAAAGCGAAGAAGTGCTAGAGTTCAATTCTGCCTAGCACAATAGCGTTTTTTGGACTTAGACGTTTTTCCACTCCAAAAATATGATGTAAGTAACAAGATTGAGGAAGTTCTATGCACTCAATTGCACTTCGCCTGCTCTGAGCTAGCGAAGGCAAGTCTGGCGAAAGAGTTATCGTTCAGTAAAAACTGCATTTTAGTGAATTTGCGGAGTAATGTTCATTCGCCAGAGTGAAAAGTCACCTGGCGTTAGAGTGTGAATCATCGCTAGTGTCTATCTGCTTCGCTAGCGAAGTGACGCCTGCGCCCGTTAGTAAATCGGCAAAGTCCATGAAAACGGTAACGCTTGCGAATTGACGCTAGCGTTAGCCACTTCGCCCTTGAGTAAATCTGCCCCATAGTGTTATATGTTTAAGAAATTATTGTTTTAGTTAATACTCTACCAGAACTAATCTAATTTGCTTTATAATGTCTTGCCATCTTGCCTTGAAACATCAGCATGTTATTTGCACAAAATATTATTTACTATAACATGTACTACAACCTCACGGGCATGTTTCCATCCACTTATTCATATCATAATTACACTGCTCTGTGGCTTGGCATGGCTGCAAGTCTTGGATTTTGCGTTAAGGGTGGCTTAATCCATATTTTGATATAAATTAAACTGCAATCGTTGAACACAAAGTATATTGTGCTTTTAACGCAGTCCTGTCCCATTGGTATGCAGGTGTCTGGCTCTTGTTATTTGAAGGTATTATACAGCTAATACGCACCTGTTGCTGGTATATGGGCATATTGTGTTCCCTCCAAGCTGTTGTGGGAGAGACAGGGAAAATGCTACTATTAATGCCACATGTATCTATAGGACTGGCAAATATAAGGCGATTTTTACTGGGAAATAATGCATTTAAAAACAGCACTTCTTGTCGTATGATATGCATGTACTGTATCACACATAATTTTTCAGTTTAGCAAGCCTCAAAGCTGGCAGGCAAATGTAGCTTTCTTCAAATGTTAGCTATATTAATAGAATATCTCAAACCTCATGCATTGTTAATGTTTATTTGAAGTCTAATCAATAACAGAAATAATATACACCATTACTGTTTCTGACTCTAAGATCAGCTGTTTACACAGGCCTTTCCAAGACTGTCCCTAAGCTCTTTCCCCTCCTTGTCTAGCTAATGGTTTATACTGTGTTGTGAAGGAAATGGCTGCCTCCTGAAGTTCTGAAAAATTGACTAATCTAACAGCACATTTTGCAAAGTTACATTTTCTTCCTGTTTTTCCCTTTCCTACAGTGTGCATCATGCTGTAAATGTTCCATTTGTTTGGTGCTTTGTGTTGTATCTAGGCTCTGCTTCATGCATGACTTGACGTTTTTTCCCTACAATTTGCGCCCACACACACATACACACAAGCGAAGCACAGAAAGAACATTGTGTGGTTGGTATTAGCAATCTATTCTTTCTTGCATCTCTCTACTGTTGCCTTTTCATTTTACAATTCGAGGGTAACGCCATAGCTGAACCGTGCATACATACATACAAATGATTTCGCCAAACACCATATAGGAGTACATTAAAACTAAACTGCATTCACAAGGCCCATATTTACATTGAATCTTACATTACATTGAATCTTACATTGAATCGCCCACCGGACCGGTTATTTTACATATTTGGGAATATCTGTTCATGATTTCCTTATTGTGTGTTCATGTGACATCTGTTTCTGTCATTTCCTGACATGTTTGTCTCACAAGACAGTGTAGCAATAGGGCCTGTTATGCCATTATAACATTATATGTGTCAGCTTGCTTGGAAGCAGTGGTGTTACTAGATATTACTGGGACACACAGCAAATTATTTTTCAGGACCCCAAAACTTTAGAGGTTGACTTGTTTTACAAATATTTATTGAAACTGTATATGAATTATGGCCTCATGGGCCCCCTATACATCCTGGGCCCTCCTGCAGCCGCAGAGTCTGCTTCCTCTATAGTTACACGCCTGCTTGGAAGTAGCTATTTTGTATGAGAGTGTTTGCAGAAGGAACATTTTTATTTTTTTGTAAGTGGTATTTATATGCAGCAACACCTACTAATAATATTAATGGCTGTCTTGCAGACCTGCAGCCTCTGTTTTAAGATGATCTGTTCTTGTTTTGCTTTAGAAACAAACAGAAAGAAGAAATTTGCAATATGTCTCTGCTCCATGTGTCAGAACTAGATAACTAGGGCCCCACAGGCCTTCTCCTCCATCCCCCAGTTCTCAAACCACTGTCAACATTGGATTTTTAGACCCAAGATCTTAATCCAGCCATATTCCTCCACTGATGCATGCTCAATTATACACTGGGTCTTTTACACTACAATTTGATCTTATATCTTAAATCTAAAGACACATATCAAATGATTTATGTACCCAGTGCCATTGCAACCACTGCACCTTAATTATGTCCCTGTCTTTGACTCTGCCGCAAGAGAATTATTTGTGGAAGAGCTTAAAAAATCAATTTCATTACTCTAGGCCAGTGGTTTTCAGTCATTCTTGGAGGTCCAAGGTTACAGATATATAAACGCATTTCTGCGTTAGTTCCAATAAATACCAGTGGGATAGCATGGGATTGGCTGTCCAGTCTGCACTCTCCAACTGACACTGACCTAAAACATCTAGCATCTCCTAACAGCTGAAGGGAGATACAGTTCTGTAACTATAACCCCCATGGATGTTGCTGCAGGTTATTTTATAAATAACATGTCACTCATGGTTCTTAAGAACCCACCATTAAGATTTAACTCTGAGGAATTAGTAGATACCCACTCCCTATGTATTTGCTCTCAGTAGCAAAGGTCAGTGCTAATTTGTTCACTCAGAATGACATTGAAGTCCTGAATTGCTTTCCTGACCTCCCACTGAAAAACAGGGATTAATACTCCTCTGAGAATAGCCCTCTGATAATGGAGAAATGCCACTGGTAGCTTGTAAATGACATTTTGGGAATAGATACCAATTGCACATTTGACTCTCATCTTCACCTTGAAAATACTTATAAACATTTTTAAAAAGCCATTTTCCATGTAGGTCCTGAAATATTTCTAAACTCATTGTACAAATATAACATCTGCATATAAATATATTGGTCTGGATGCCTGTTAAAGACTAAAAATGAGGAAAAAGGACCAGTCTCTTGGCTTTGGAACATGAAATAGGAGGCCTTATTGAACAAGTCTAGGAATGGTTCCAGCAGTGGAAAAGCATTGAGGCTAAATTATGTGAAACTTCACTGTGGGGCTCAGGTAAAATCTTTAAATAGAGAGGACATAGGAAGACTTACCCTGTCTGGTCCAAACTCACCCATGCTGCTTATTTTAGCCGTACTCATGTATGACACATTTCTCATGGTTTAATTCAATTTCTGTGACCCTCACTCCAAAGTTCCAAAACACTGAACCACAACTATTTCCTGATATGGTAATAAATGAGAGCCTTTATTGCAGGGTGATAAGGAACATATAAACAGATAAAGTGTCACCCATTAATTTTTCTGAAATATACTGGCCTGTGATATGTAGGGATGCACCGAATCCACTATTTTGGATTCGGCCGAATCCATCGTGAAAGATTCGGCCGAATACCGAACCGAATCCGAACCCTAATTTGCATATGCAAATTAGGGGTGGGAAGGGGAAAACATTTTTTACTTCCTTGTTTTCTGACAAAAAGTCACGTGATTTCCCTCCCGCCCCTAATTTGCATATGAAAATTAGGATTCGGTTCGGCCGGGCAGAAGGATTCGGCCGAATCCCGCTGAAAAAGGCAGAATCCTGGCCAAATCCTGACCTGAATCCTGGATTCGGTGCATCCCTACTGATATGATAAAGAAATAGAAAGAAGTAAGCTAGACAGAAGACCAGTATGGTTCTAAGTTTACTAGTTTTTCACTGAAAATGTCTTTTTAGTTTAGTTTCTAGACTGCCACTTATATTTACAGTTATGAAGCTGGCAGTTCAAGTTCAATTCAAGTGCAAACGACTGACGTAATAGAGAAGCTGATAAGATTGCAGCCAGGCACCCTGTGTGTAATTAGGTGATGGTAGGACTTAGATGACTTCCCCATTGTTCTGTTAATCATAACTGGAACTGTGTTCATGTGACTGCTCAGGGTCTCCGTGATAATCCCATCAGATCTAGAGGGATCAGTAAAGGTAAATCCACACTGGGTGTTTTGGGGAGATTTGGTCGCCTGGCGACTAATCGCCTCATTTTTGCGGTGACCAATCTCCCCAAACGCCTTCCCTGACTCTGCGCTGGCTTAAAATGAAAAAACGCCGGCGCTAATCACATGCGGCGGGTTGTTTTCCGAAGTCGCCCGAAGTTGCACGAGGAAACTTTGGGCGACTTCGGAAAACGAATCGTCGTGTTTGCTTAATCTCCCCAAAACGCCCAGTGTGGCCTGACCCTAAAGAGGCATCAGCTTTTAGCTGACAATACACGAGTGGATCTTTCCCAGATATGCCCACCAACGGCAGGGCTATATCCGAAATTGGATTACAACAAGGAGCAATGTGCTCCAGTGGGTCAATTGCCTGAAAAATTAAACCTTCCCGTTCAATATCGTGGCCAGATATCGATCTTAAACAGATAAGATGCCGAATTGGTCTAAAGGACCGATATCTGCAGCTTTAATCTGCCTGTGTATGGCCACCTTAAAATATATGTTTTTTCTGGGTCCTTGTTACTAACCAAATTTAGCTGCACTGGTCATACACTCATAATGCAATGTAGGCAAATTAGATTAGTTCGCTAGCTGGGCCCAGTTTTGATGATAATGCAGTAAGGATTATAACACTTTCTGCACCATCATTATAAAAAAAAAGTTGAATGGCGCTACTCCTGCCTTATACCTCGCACCATTGGAAACTGCATAAAGGTCATTCTTAACCTGAGTCTGTGTGACCATGGCCTCATATCATATTTATACCCATCTGTCTTATAAAGTTAGGTCCAAAGCCGAACATTCTATTAGTTAAACCATGTTCTCTTTTAAACTTTGGCTCAACCCAATCACATCCCATAAGAATATTTTAAATACTGTATAGAAATACTGCAGCCATACATATTATGGTAATTGGAGTGCTATTGTACTGAAGCAATTCCATGTAACTTTCTTGCGACTCTTGACTCTCACTCAGGCAGGGCCATCTCATAATGTTGGAGGCAGGGTGTTTCAGAACTATAATTCCCAGGTAGAAGCAATTAAATGTCTGTACTGTATATCTAATTTAATACATATATTCTTTGATCAGTTTTAGTGGTAATATTTAAAGGGGTTGTTCACTGTTAAATTAATTTTAAGTATGAAGTAGAGAGTGATATTCTGAGACAATTTGCAATTGTTTTTCATTTTTTATTATTTGTGGTTGTTGAGTTATGTAGATTTTCATTCAGCAGCTCTCCAGTTTGCAGTTGCAGCAATTTAGTTGCTAGGGTTCAAATTGCCCTAGCAACCGTGCATTGCTTTGAATAAGAGACTGGAATATGAATAGGAGAGGGCCTGGAGAGGAAGACGAGTGCTGAAAAGTAGCAATAACAATACATTTGTAGCCTAAGGGCAGAGACACACGCTGCTATTTCGGGAGATTAGTCACCCAACGTCAAATTGCTTCTTCTTCGGCGACTAATCTCCCCGAACTGCCTTCCCTCTGGCAGAATGGCATTCGGAAAGCTTTGTTTTCCTCGTGAGGCAACTTCTGGTGACTTTGGAAAGCCGAAGCGATCCGAGTGCCATCCCACAGGCGATTTACATTGTAGCCGACAGGAAGGCAGTTCGGGAGATCTGTTTTTTATGCACCAAAACTTGCCTCAAAGACAGGAATTCAAAAATAGGCACCTGTTTGGAGGCCACTGGGAGCAACATCCAAGAGGTTGAAGAGCAACATGTTGCTCGCGAGCTACTGGTTGGGGATCACTGATGGGATGGGAAGGAAATCAAGATGACTGGCACATCACATGATGAATTAATTTGAAGAAGTAACAACTAAGGAGGAGAAAAGAACATCATGTGCAGAGCATATATGAAGTCTGAGTGTGTATTTTATAGCTGTATGGTGGTGCTCGATTGCTGAATACTTTGTGTGTAGTGAGTACAATCATTACTCACTACACACAAAGTGAATTTAGTGTATGACAGGTAGTGTATGAAGGGCAGCACTTTTTAAAAAGGACAGATTTGTGAGTCTGGCAGCAGTGTTCATGATGGATCGGAGGGCAGTAGTTTACAAAGAGGGATTCCACAGAGTAGTGTTTCCACTATACAGAACTGGCAATATACAGTGTTCAGAACTAACAGGAAGAATGACAAGGTAAAAGGTAGAAAGAGAACGAGTACAGTTTTGTTTATGTTGAGTTCTTTGACTGATAGCGGATGAATTATACAATTGTGTTTTGTGTACCAACCTCTAGGTCAGGCTTAATTTTCTGATTTTACTTTGAACACAGCTTGCAAAATCACCTGAAGTGATGGAGGAGGTAGTTGCAAGAGAAAATTAAAAAGTATTAAAGGTAGGATCATGGGACTGTATGGAAATAAGTGAAGAAAAATAAAAATGCTTTGGAGAAGACAGACCATCCCTAAAGTTTGCAGGCCAATTCTGTATTTATTGAGGTCAATGTGGCAGTTCGTTTTGCTCAGACTGAGATCTAGCCTACAGGAGTAGTTTTGGGTATTTGGGTGAGTTAATCCAATAGTTTTAAAGAGTTTAGAGAGTTACCCTGACCTGAGTCAGTGTTTCTTAGCAATATTGTTGGTGTTTTCCATTAAGGCATATATTTAGGCAGCAGTAATTCTTTATAATACAATACATACAATTCTGTGTTTTTCCTTTTTGGCTGATTTGGCTGCAGGCCTACCAACAGTGCTGGTTTCAAGAATTTTCCATGTCTCACATAAACAGATGTATCTCTTTCAGAGCACTGTCGGAGCTGTCTAAACCTCTAAGGAAGCAACTAATCCACCTGTGTGCCTACCAGGATATCCATAAATCCTGCACTTTAGGGGAGACTTGAGGTAAGATTTTAAAAAGCTATTTTCATGCTCCCTGTTGTACTGTAAAGAAGAAAGCTTCACTGGAGCGACTGTCTGCTGATACAAAAAAGATTGCATTGGTGTTGCCCAGCTGTAGGAGAGGTGAGCATTTTTAAATATTAATATATTTGTTCTAATGTTATACATTACTCACCTTCTTCAGATACCACAATCCCCTACTATTGTCATGTTTCTAATCTAAGTTTGTTTAATGTATCACAGAGACATAAAAGCAGAACTTAAGCTTAACTAAATACATAGGCTAGAAATGCTGTACATTATATTTTGTGCTTCTGCACCAGCCCAAGGCAACCACAGCCATTTAGCAGTAAAGATCTGAGTCTCTGAAGATGCCCCAGTAGCTCCCCATCTTCTTTTCTGTTGACTTACTGCACATGCTCTGTGCTGCTGTCACTTACTGAAGTTAGGGACAAGGCATAGCAGGCCCTTAGGCCCGCCGTCGCTCGTCGCCCCCTTCCAGTACCTTTTATTTTCTCGATTTTCATCATCGGGACCGAAGCAATAGGAATTGGAGCACGGGAGATTTTAAAAAAAAAACTATTGTTTCTCCTGCTCATCCCCAGTATTTCTGAACCAGTTTGGGTGTGGTTGGGCAGCATGCCACCCCCCTAAAATCTTGCCGCCCTAGGCCTGGGCCTTGGTGGCCTCTTCACAAATCCGGGCCTGGTTAGGGACTGACTCAAAATATACAATACACATAGGACTGGCCCACCAGGATACCAGGAAAACTCCAGTTGGGCCCAGGTGTCTTCTAAACATTTGGCCTATTTCATGGCCATTCCCTATTTCTATGAGAATAAAGAGGCTAAATAGATGGAATAATAGATTATAGTATGTCAAGAAAAGAGACTAGGAGAATAGAGGTTGAGTGAGGAGAGGAATAAAATAATACTTAGAGTGGCCCCTGGTCTAAAGGTTTTGGGGTGGGCCCCTGGTGTCCCAGTCCGACACTGCGTGACATAGAATATAGGTAAATGTTACAATATAAGGCTGATTAGTAATTAATACAGATAATTACAACATGGCAGCACAGAAACCAGTACAACTAGCATCAGAATTTAATAATCAGCTCTGTAGCATCAGCTTATATTACAGACAAACCTCATTTTCTGCTTGATAATTGGTGACGACCCCTAAGCTTAGCTTCTCAACAGCTGCTCAGAGCCCACTGAGCATGTGAGTGTTGCACACACTTTCCAATATGGTGACCCCCTGTGACAAGTTTGAAGTCCTGGATCATTGCTGCTATTGAGAAGCTGAAACTTTTGTCTGGTGTAATAAGTTCAGTATGTAAAATATGGCATTTTTAGCCATATTCAGTTTTAGGGTTTAGATCTCCTTTAAATGATGCGAACGAAATTAAATAAGTTGAGGAAACACAGTGAGGCCTAAAGTAGTGGATGGGGAAGCCCAGACTAAAGGTCAGTAGGTGTTGGATTGGAGGTGGATACTCTCCCTCTTGCCCTTAATAGTCTTGGATATAATGTGTGTAAAATTGGATGAAGCACTGATTTATAATCAGTGGTTTCTGTAGCGTAGAACCAAATGGATCCATTATTATGCTTTTGCTATTTTGCATATGTTTAGCACTGAATTCTTTATATTTTTGAATATGAGACGGTCTGGTGATGGAAGAGCTAGAGATTGGTTTAGGACTTGTTGTAATGATCATGCTCTCTTTCTATTTTTCTGGTAGTTGTACTGCCTGGAAGTTCCAATGGATTTCTTTCAGCCTGAATACATTCCTGCTTTTATTCTTCCGTAACAGAATGTGATAAGACTGATGGCTCATTCTCAGGAGCGACATGTAAGGCTGGAGCACAATGGATAAAAAGCTTGTTTCTAAGGCTACCAAAGAGCAGCTTAAGAGACTGCTGCTCATTACAGATTCTTCTTGAGCTCTGAGAGCAGCTGGGGTTACTCTCGACAGCCACAACCTCATCTCTTTCTCTCTGCCCTTGAACTGACACCTGTCTGTTCTTGTAATATCTCAGGCCAGTCAAAAACTTCTTCATCCTCCTGTGCTTAACAGATTTATCTTAGTTATTTCTTTCAAACTGCTGAACACACCCCTCTCTTTATACTCATATGGACAAAAATCATCTGGGACAACATTTGCACAACTATTTGGTAACTTTCTATGGAGCCATACAGCAGCCCCTCTGGCATTTGCCAGAACCCACAGATTGCCAGTCCGGGCCTGTATGGCACTGACTCAGGAAAAAAGGTCAGCAATTACAGTCACTGAGGGGTGCCTAACAAATTGGCACCTCTCCTATTGATTTTTGATTTTGTTCCTCCTTAAAGGGAGAAAGATTTGTCAGCAGCAGGATCAGAACTATGCAGTGCTGTATTTAGGTCTGTTGCCAACCCAGGCATTGGACCTTACTGCACCCCCAGCTTTCAGAAGTGATGTCATATGCAGAGCTGCACGTGACTTCACTTCTGCTAAGCGTGACACCACTTCAGCTAAGCGTGACACCACTTCAGCTAAGCATGACATCACTTCCACTAAGATACACATCCACCAGTAATAACTGGCTAACATCTCACCCCCTCAGGAAGGCTCTGGGGAGGTTTTTAATTCCTATTATTGTTCTAAAGCAAAATGATCGATTATATATACACCAATGACCATCCTGTTAAAGATGATCCCTAGGCATAGGCCCTTGGGTTCCTGCATAAAGCCCTGGAACTAGGGATAGGCAGAGAAGGCACTTGCCGAGACGGGGGGGGGGGGGGTGTGAAACAGCTGTGGAGGAAGCAGACATGGTGTCAGCAAGGGTGCAAGTGAGGTGGGGGGTAGGGGGATGGTGAAGGTAATTTAAATTCCTTCTATAGATCCTAATGAAACTGTGTGCATGAAACATTGGTTTGCTTTCACCAATGACTTTTGAAATAAGCATCTCTAAGACCTCTGCATCAGCAAAGATAATGACTGGCTCATACTGCCTTTTTGTCAAATCATAAAAAATAAACTACATGCAAATGAAAACAGTGTGGCAAAAGCAATGTCATATGTATAGAAATTATTGCCATCGCGGAAAGCATGCTAATTGCTTGGAATAATCCTGGGTGAAATGAGGAGTGAAAATTAATGTTTGTTTCTTTATCAGCCACTCAGCTAAAATATTCTCTGAACATCCTTATTATTTCAATCACTGCTCATTGAGATGGCAGCAAATAGACTACACTAGGGTGTGATACAAAGTAATTAGTAATTATGCTCCTACATTATGCAGTAGTCAGAGCTTTTCATAATAGAACAATCATTTTAGCCCATTTACCTTGCAAGGAACCTGCAATCCTAAATCACTGCTGTCCCTGTAGCTGGAAAGGGTGTTAACTGGCATATATTGACAATCAAACACTTTTCTTTACAATCCCCTACTATTCAGCTGTATTAAGTAAAGTTCACTGTTAGTTCAGATCTTGAGCTCCATGTACGTGTTGGGTGCTAGACAGTGGCAGCTCTTGCAGAGAACTTGCTTATTTTCAATTTCATTGCTGGGAAGCCTTTCCCGAGTTGCAGATATCACTGCGGGCTCCTGGCACTTCTAGTTTAATATGCACGGCAGCATTCGCAGGGAACTGACTCGGCAGAACACAATGTCTTGTCGAGAGGAGAGCACCTTCATCTTTCTTACGGCTCTGCTTGTCTTATTTACAAACTGCCATGAGCCAAAATATGTCAAGATGTGGACTTTATATCATAAAATATGATATTATACTCACTGCTGCAGAGCAAATGAGTTCTTTACAAAACCTGTGGCAAATTATCTTGCAAATAAAAAAGGATAATATGCAATTAAAGACCTGTATTTGAAAAGACAGTTGCAGTTAGCAGTCTACATTTCCATATATTAAGATTTGGATACATAATTACATTCTTGTACACCTTTGCAGATTCTGACTTGCCTTGTATGAAACACAGTTCTTTTCCATACAAAGACCTTCTGCCAGTCTGTGTGACCTATAGGAAAATACATTGCTTGACAGCATTAAATTACAGGCCTGCAAGCTAAAGCAGCTAAAACTGGAAGGAACTATGTATTGTTTGCACATGACTTGTAAAACATTTTCTAGCATATATACTCCGTAGTAGTTAGTACCGTAAGCAAAGAAAATGCAGTGCTAAACATGTCTGGATTTATCTGGGTTTTTCTACCAACACAGCTCTCTATCAGGCATCTTCAGTTATAAGTCTACAAAGCCTGGAGCTGATTTTGCACATGGAAGGCGAGGGACTGTGCAGGAGAGGAACGACAAACACAATTTCCAATGGTACAAAGGTTAATAGAAAAGTATCCTGAGCTGTGAAATGTTTCAGTGCAACTCTTAGGCTCAAACCAGTAGGCCTAGAAATGGTTTATATACAACTGTGAGACTGCAGTATGATATAAGGTGAAAATAAGGTTATTTTGTAGGACTGCTAAATCAAAAATAAAAGTTAATTTATTATAATAAACAGTGGTGGATAGTGGTATAACTAGATTACTGATCCATACTGCAAATGCAATTTTAGGGCCCCAAAAACATCGGTAAATTGACCCATTTGACCAGGATATATTGAAATTGCTCATTATTGAGGGACATATTGGACTCTCTACACTCCTGGGCCCCTCTGCAACCACAGAGTCTGCTTCCTCTGTAGCTATACCCATATCTCTGGGATATTTCCAAATGACATCAATTTAATAGCAGAGGGAACAGTGGAAAGAAAAATGGTCTCAAGCATTCATTGCTTATATTTTATTCTAATAGGCTCTTTTATACTTTTACACATTATTTATAGATGTTGCCTGTTTAATGCAATGCGTACTTAGAACAAATAATCCTTTAAATACTATGGAAGTTGGTTGTACACATTTTTTAAACATAGTTTAAATGCCCTGCAATATTTATTATAGTAGGTATTAATATAAGGTGCCACAGAAATAAGTGCAAGAGGAGTTCCGACACATAAACATAAAGTAAAAATACTGCAAATCTAGTGTAGATTTTTCAATATATTTCATAAAGTGAATGTTGGCTGTGTGTATAAGGACATATAGAAGGGTAAGGTGCAATGTCATTATGTTCATTGCTGGAGGAATGACGTATATAGCACTTGACAATGTTGTGTACTTATCCCCATGCAAAGTTTGCCTTTAGCAGTCTATTGGCAGGTCTTTGTGCACGCTCAAATGCAAGATCAGAGAACAACTAAATCAAGTTGAAAATGTAAACAGAGACTTTACAGCTGCCAGATATTCCAAACAATTCTGCGATGAGTCTAAAGATTTTAGCTGCCCCTGAACAGTTGAACTCCGCTATCTCCCTCTCTTTCTCCCTCTTTCTTTCTCTCTCTCCCTTTCACAGATCATATTTAGTGTTATATATCATTGTTTTATATATGAGGCTAACCCCTATATGTAGGCACAAAGTTTGCCCAGGAGCAGTAACAAATAAGATGTTGCTCTTAAACAAGTGACCGGTAAATGCTACCTGCTGATTGGTTGTTATGGGTTACTGCTCCTGGGCAAACTTAGTGCCTTATATTACATAGCCCTTTAAGTTACTTACCCTGTGATACAATGAGTATTTAAAAACTAATTGTATGCCACTTGTATAAAACTGAGATCAAAATTATTGTGTTAATAGTTGTCTTTAAAGTCACAGTACTCACAAAGTTACTATCACATATACTGCACACTTGGAGTGTATATGGCAGATCCTCTACCTAGATTTAAATACAAAAATTATTTAAATATAAAAGTTACTGACACTCCAGACTGAGTCAGCCTCTTATGGGCCTATATATGTGTAATGGCCTACCAAAGCCACCTGGCTGAAAATTCTATGAACCACATTGGCATGTTTATGCAGCGCCACAGTCCTCATTATTATTTGATTATTGACCCAGAATCCAAAAAACAGATCAGCTTAATTTGGCTCAGTTCCTGGGTCTCCAAATCAGGCAAAGATACACTTGTTTGGCACCCTCACCAAACAAGCACATCTTATCACGAGTGCCCAGCTATAAACTAATTGGCCAAGAATCACCTCTCAGAGTAATACAAATATGGTTATATGCTAGAGCCTTGAATTCATAATGACCAAGATAAGGGATTTAGAGGAGACCTAATCTGCATATTTCCATAGAAATTAATTAAAAAACTTAACTATTTTTGTGTATATTTTAGCTCATTGTTAACCTTCATTGTAACCCAGAATTAGTTCACATTTAGTAATCAGTTTTATCTAAAGGCAGTTTATTGCGATAAAGACAACTGTCTCATGCTGATCATATTTGAATTTGCTATTTAAAGATATAATTGATGTATAAGAAAGTATTAAAACTTAAGACTAATTTCTTCTAATTAATAATAATCAGTGTGCCTCATTTGAAATTCCGCTGTGATACAAGTTTTACAAGCAGGCTTCCTTCCTGGTTTGTATGATTAGAAATGATACAGTTGGAAAGTTCCATGAGCATCTTTCCAGGAAGGAAACTGTCACAACATTTTGCCTGCCTGTGCACACCCTTTTTCAGTAGTTAAATCCAAGAAGATATACTTAAAATTTAGATATAAATGCATGAATATAGAAGAGTTAATGGACTTGAATTTACTGGTTCTTTATGGAATATTTTAGGGATGCACCGAATCCAGGATTCGGTTCGGGATTCGGACAGGATTCAGGCTTTTTCAGCAGGATTCGGATTCGGCCGAATCCTTCTGCCTGGCCGACGCGAATCCTAATTTGCATATGCAAATTATGGACGGGGAGGCAAATTGAGTGTCTTTTTGTCACAAAACAAGGAAGTAAAAAAATGTTTTTCCCTTTCTCACCCCTAATTTACATATGCAAATTAGGATTCGGATTAGGTTCGGTGTTCAGCCGAATATTTAGCGAAGTATTCAGGGGTTCGGCCGAATCCAAAATAGTGGATTCGGTGCATCCCTAGAATATTTTCTCCTTGCCTTTTAGGCGTTTGTAGTACCTATGTGGTTACTGAAACTGAGTTTTTCTGGTTCTGTCCTGCTGAATTCCAGGCAAAGCCCTCAGCTCCGTGATGGTTTTGTGAGAACTGCCTAAACCAGTAAGTGGAATAGTACTGTTTGCCTAAGCAAATTTTTATTATAAAGCTTATTTCTATTTACACAAAAGTGGGACAAGGTGCAAATTGCAAAATACTGGAGAAAAATGCTGTAGAAAAAGCTCCATCCACCCATTAAAATTTGCTAATTGAAATGCAACTCTTTGCGCTCCTAATATAGAGAACAAAATGTTGCTCCACACTGTATATGTGGCCCAGTCTGTGTTTGCCATAGGGTTGCCATCTGGCCGGTATTTTACCGGCCTGGCCAGTAAAAATGATGCTTGATGCCAAAGTTATTAATAGGAAAAAATGGCATGAATAGAGGAAGGCCGGTATTTTTTTCCAGAAAAGGTGGCAACCCTAGTTTGCCAGCACGCCTAAAGTCAGGCCCAGATTTGTGGAAAGGCCACCAAGGCCCGGGCCTAGAGTATCAGGATTTTAGGGGACAGCATGCTGCCCAACCAGACCCACATTGTTTCAGAAACATTGGGACATTGATTCAGAAACAATAGTTTTTTTTAATTCCTGTGTGCCAATCCTCATTGCTCTGGTCCCAATGATGAAAATTTGAGTGAATAAAAGGGAGGAGACAGGGGCGACAAGCGACAGCAGGCCTAGGGGCGCCTGCTATGTAAATCTGGCCCTGCCTAAAGAAGGGATAGGAAATTGGCAAAACATTGGCATTACATGAAATGTCCCTGCTGTGCCTTCCACCCCAGACATCCAAATGCATCACCCCAGCTCCTTCACTCTCATGCACAACTACAGTGCCCTCACTTCCAACACCAGAACCTCCTTCTGCTTTCCCACAAGTTTCACTGCCTTTTGTGTCCCCCACGAGACACCAGCCTCCTCCGCCACCTTTTTCATCCTTATGCTCCACTGCCACCATCAGTCTGCCCTGCCCTGATTATCCATAAGTTCTTCACAAGGAGAGAAGTGATGACCGGAGCCCTAAAAGGCAAAAACATATACTATCTGTCACAAAACTGACAGTGCTGACAGGCTCTCTCTAGAGTGTAGGATCTTAGTAATAAAAACAACTACGCAGCACTATAAAAAACCCTCATTGTATTGTCAGTGCTGCAATACCATACAATGTTGCTGTAACCATTTTGCTGCAATATAAGCTTGGCCATTCTGTATTTGTGCAGAAACAGACCTAGCACAGATCTGACTGTATTAACATGATCCTATTCTGTGCTCAGGATAGCTTTGTGCCATTCCATGGTATTCTTAATTCCCCCACTGCATAATCCCCTAAACCCAGCTAAAGGCCCGTACTAGCATCTACACAAATGATGGTATAATATAGGGTGATTAGAAGCCAAGCAAGCCTCTGCTAATGTGTAGTATTATTATCCATAAGCTCCCTTCCATTATACACTTACAAAGACAAATACACAGTTTCTCTAGAGGTGTTTACTTATATACAGAATTATGACATATGGACAGTTACTGAGCAGGATAAGCCTAGACCTGTGGTGCCAGTTTGATCAATATTCTCCTTTATGTGTGTAACGGACGAAGTTTGGTCAAGGAAGTTTGTTCTCATGGTTTTGTGATGGGGAGAGGTCCTGGGTCTGTAGACAAAAGCGAGCTACATGCTTGACTGACATGCCACACAGTTCCTTTGTGAAAAATTCCTACTCTCCTCACGTAAGTCATTGTCTGCCGCTTCAATATAAATTACCCTCAGCGTGTAATGCAAAAAGGCCTCTATTCCCTAAGGGGTCATGTGATTTAACAAATGCAGCATTCTGAACGTGCATTTCATTGAAAATCAAATGGACCTATTAACACCTTAAGAGAAAGGGAACAGCTAGAAAGGGACGCTATCTTCAGAATATTATAACTGTATGGGTACATGAAAATAGCTGAATTAAATATATAATGAGCTTGAAAAGAGTGCTTACTTGCCCATACCTGACTCCATCTTGCTTTACAAAGAGGGCAATCATGTCACTAATATTACAGACAGCAGTTCCAGGACCAGCAATGTCCCTACTTCCCTCCCTGCAGACTCGCTGTACACTCCTTAGAAGGCTATGAAATATTTCTGCAGTGTGTCCTAGAGCTGTTATTGTCTGCTGCTGCTGCAGAGAGAGTTTTCACATTCTCACCATTAAGTATATTCATACTTCTGCCTATCACACCAAAGGTGCATACAAAACTCCAGAATGTATCATCTGGGATCTCAATGGCGTGTGCAGATCTCCAAACACCCAGCCCACTCTTGCATCCTGACAAAACCCCCACATGTTTTCTTCACTCCCACACTTCTTATTTCACATGGAAAGCACTGCTTTGCTCTGCCCTGCTTCAGGGATTCATTTCTGCATATAAGCCCACTGATATAATACTGGTTATGAGGGGGAGAGATAAATCAGTTGATTAGGGGGATGATAAATCAGTTGATTAAAATATACAGGTTTACATATGTAGCGCTATAGTAAACTGATTTGCGTGAGGGCAGTTTTAGCTACTTTCCTTTGTGGGCTGATACCACAAATGAGCTCTCTTTCTCAGGGGTAAGCCCTCGCAATGCGGTGGAGGCAGGGTGTAGTGTAACTGTAACTAGGTACGATAGCACAATGATGGGCGCCAGTAGCTCTTAAACGGTTGAACAAAGAACTGTATTTATTGAACAATAGCACATAGATCATTCAGCACATTGATCCACAATGGAGCATAGAACATACACAGCAGCATAAAGGAAGCATATACTCACAGCACGTATAGGCTGAATCCCCACATGCTAGGGAATATACAGCAGAGAGTAAATTGACAGCATGTGATGGGTATTGCCCAGTTTTCAGGATATCTTCCAGTGGCAGACTAGGGGAACTACTGACATCCCTATCTCAACACTTTAGTCCTTACTCCAGGTCAGTAATACCCTGGGGTCTTAATCCCTCTAATCTCCTCGGCGGAGCCTCGAGCTGCTCAACTAAATAACCTCTCTATCACTCCTAGAGTGATCTATAATTGAGTATAGCTGCCAAGGCGCCTAGGGTCAGCACCACCCATTCCCTTCCAGCCTGCTTGGTTGGGCTAAAGCAATGGACCCAGACCTCATGGTTCCTAAACCTTTTATACTCTGGCACAGTGCCGTCTAGTGTACACTATGTGAACTACAGGGGTTACATAAGCACAAGGTCCCCATAAGGACCTTTTAGGCGACCATATAACTAGGGATGTGCCTGTCTGTAAAGTGTAAGGGTGTCTAAGATTTTCACATCCCTACACATATAATATGTGAAATACATTGGTCGGTATTTACAGAACAAAATGAAACTGAGCAGAGCACATTATTGTATATGCAGAATATGGCATGGTCATGTGATAAACTGCTTGGATAACAGTGGGTTAAATGATTCTGCTGTGTTAGTTCAGGTGACGTAGTCAGACAGCCATAGAACGTTCTGGTACATTTATTAGAACATGGTAGGAAAGGCTGGCCTGTTCCATGCTTTTCTCAGCTCATACAGGAAGGGGGAAACAGGAATATGAATCATAAGACAATGGCAAAACAGCAGGAATGCCCTTAACCAAAATGTCCACACACAAGCAGGTTACTAAAGTGAAAATGGCAAAGAAGGTTAAAGGTTAATTGCTCAGTGTAAAAATAAAAACTGGGTAAATGGATAAACTGTGCAAAATAAAAAAATGTTTCTAATATAGTTAGTTAGGCTAAAATGTAATGTATAAAGGCTGGAGTGACTGGATGTGTAACATAACAGCCAGAACACTACTTTCTGCTTTTCAGCTCTCTTGGTTTACACTGACTGGTTACCCTGGCTACCAGGCAGTAACCAATCCGAGACTTGAGGGGGGACCACATGGGTCATATATGTTGCTTTTGATCTGAGCTAAATGCTGAGGATCAATTGCAAACTCACTGAACAGAAATGTACCATGTGGCCTCCCTTCAAGTCGCTGACTAGCTCAGAGTTATAGAGCTGAAAAACAGAAAGTAGTGTTCTGGCTATTATGTTATACATCAAATCACTCAAGCTTTTATACATTACATTTTTGCCTAACTAACTATATTAGAAACATTTTTTATTTTGCACAGCCTATCTATTTACAAATTTTTTATTTTCACACTGAACTGTTCCTTTAAGCCCTTTTGCTGATTCAAAAAAATGTGGAAAAAATAAAACTACCTAAGTTCCATTTTGTGTAATCTTACTCAATTTATCTTAACCCTGTCCATGCATGCAGGCATATAGGAATATGTCCCTGTTAGAGTGTGCGTGTGGATAATGCTAAATGTCCATTAACAGGAAGCTCAATTCTTAGGATTTATGCCACAGGCACATTCAGGATTGCTAGCATAATAAATCCCATATGTCTTTACAGTCCTGGTTAGCTTGAATAGATTTTTTGTCATATTCACAATGTTCTTCCATACCTCTCAACTGTCCCGTTTTTCGTGGGACAGTCCCGATTTTGACAGCTCAACACGCAGTCCCGGGTTGTTACTGAAATGTCCAGACTTTCTCTTTGATCTCATTCACTAAACAGCCAGAAACTGATACAAAGTTTCTAAAACTGAATTGGCAGAGAGCCCAGAATATGTGGCAGGTGCACTTCGATACTTTTGGAACGATTTAAAATAAGCAAAGAAACCATTGTAACTATTTAAGATAAGCGGGTCTCTTGGGGAAACTGTAACTTGCAGTTTAATGGGCAATTCACCTTCATTAGCAAAACTGTAATAACACATAAAACATGACCCCCACATAGAACATTAAAACCCCAGAAATGTGTTCAGACTTCCAATAACCTGCCAAATTTTGTAAAATGGACATGGTAATTAGGGAGTGTGATCAAAAATGTTTGCTGCGATGCACGCGGCAAATACTTTGTGTCCCTCTTTCTATTTTCAAAATGTTGCGAGGTATGTTCTTCTTATAGGACTTACTGGACTGTACAAGTCTGAAGTCTGGTGCACAAGGAAAAAATATGTAAAAAAATACATCATAGAATCATTCGTTCTGAATAAAAGAACATGAGGTTAGTCTGATTCATAAAAAATCTTAATTTTTTTATTTTGTTTCCTATTGCTTATGTTATTGACCTGTGCAGCAGACACAGTATTACATTACTTTAAGCAAATATTTAAAAGTGTTGCTTCATATTTTTGCTCCAATTTACATCTTACAAAGGATTGTAAATTGCTTGATTGCCACTAGCCAACCCTTATACTGTCTTGTTTCTTTTTATGTGCACAACAGAGCTATTCATTCAGATATCAATTCACAATTCTGAGTAATATACACATCCTTTTCTTATAGAAACCAGAGCATATATCTATTTACTAGGCCAAATGGTTAATGTGACTGCAAAATTACAGTTTCTACCAGGTGAAAACTTGATGGATTGTGTTCTACTTTTCTTTGCACTGATTGAAGAGTATGTAACTCTTGAATTGAAGAGTATATTAACTGGAACATATTCTAACAGATGAAATAAGTGAGCCAGAAGTGTTTAAAGCGGATGGTGAATTGTTTTTTCAGAAGTCTCATTTTCAAGTCACTTTATTGTACTCCTAATAATTTTTAGGACCAATAGAAAATCATTCTGATAACTGCACTGAATGCTTATAAAAGGAGCATTGTAGGTAATAAAAATAAAATAGGAAAATGTAAAAGAAGCAGAGAAAAGTTTTATAGGGCATGTGACATCAGAAAATAAAATTTGCCTATAAGTTTGATGCATTGGGTGCTATTTGACTTCCTATGCAAGTAAAGCTTAAAATATTTAATACGGCCATCGACAAGCAGACCTTTACCCGACTTAGCAGATCTTAAAGGGATCCTGTCATCGGAAAACATGTTTTTTCAAAACGCATCAGTTAATAGTGCTACTCCAGCAGAATTCTGCACTGAAATCCATTTCTCAAAAGAGCAAACAGATTTTTTATATTCAATTTTGAAATCTGACATGGGGCTAGACATTTTGTCAATTTCCCAGCTGCCCCCAGTCATGTGACTTAGGTTAAGGGAGGAGAGTGCGACGGAGGGTAGGGTTACAGGAGGGAGGGGAGAACTACGGAGGGTTGGGTGACAGAGGGAAGAAAGGGGAGTAAGGGGGTGTGAACCCAGCTTGGGGAAGGCAGACGACAATTTTAGAGGTAGCTGCCCAGCGCCCCCCTATCACGGTGTCCTAGGCAGCTGCCTCTTCTGCCTACCCCTAGTTCTGGCCCTGTATAGCGCTTCTTAAAAATGTCATACTAATTCATTTGTGAAAAAACTAGGAATACTGCTGCACATAACTAAAAACACAAGCCTAACCCGAAATAAGGTAGTAAAGCTAACAGTAAAGTAATGCACTGTGCTCCAGAAAGGACCCATCCATAATAAGGCCCACCAGGGATCTTTTTGGTACACAGGCAGGCCAGTCCAATCCTATTTAAATGCTGTGAGATTGAACAGTAAATGCAGATTTTACCTCTTTGCCTGAACTTTTATTTCTATTATTTAAGCAAAGTTTAGTTCTTCTGACAGAATTCATTGCTACTGTACTTACTGCAAGATTCTCTCCAAAGGAAACACGTGCATATCCATGGAAACTGGTGGTGGAGCAGAATTACTCATGGACTGTGGTTGAAGAGAGAGGTATATGCAGAGTACAATCCAAGCTCAATTTTATGGAGAAAATTAAAACTACACTATGTTAATAAACTGTTGAAAGCAGTTGCTGTATATAGAAACTCAGAAGAAAACAACTCTGAAGCACAAATATAAATTGCCCTTTTATATTATAAACATTTGCTGGCTGAAGTGAATAAACAGCCTGTTTTGTTTAGCAGTTTAGCCAGCCATCCGCCGATTCTGTCATCTAAAAAGGAATAAAAAGTTTTTCCATAGAAACATTGCCTACAAGTTTACTTGCTCTTACTGCTTTAGTAATTTTACTGACAAAATACTTGATTTTGTGGAAATGAGTGCTAATTTTGTTAACATAATGGATTCTGTAATATTAATCTGCCTTTTTGGAACAGGCACCAATTTTGTCATTTAAATTTATCAAGTTAGAGTTAAATATTAATTAAGTAGCTCGGCATATCGTAATTTTAGGGGTAAAATCTCGTTCATCAAAAGGTACTTGCATCAAAAGGAGCTCCTGGAACTTTTGTATAGTGGTGATTGGTGCTGCTCAGGCCATCCCGCCTCCTGTTCTAAATTAAGTGTAGTATGCCTACGGGTGCAGGGAAACCATCAAGCTACCAGGGTTCCCACAATGGCCTGCACCAATCGCTGCAGTGGACTTGCACCTAAAGAATTATGTGTCATTTTGATGCTGAATGTCAGAAGTTATGGCAACCAGATTTTCTGTCATCCAAAATAGCAAAGAAATCCAGATAAATGGTTGAACTATACAGGTATGAAGGTGGAGGTCCAGGTGCACATGCTCCATTATGGTATTGTATTGTATTTTGAAAATATATCTCATATGTGTTTCATGCTTTAGCATGGCCACTTAGTCATAGGCTA
The DNA here is from genome assembly GCF_017654675.1 of Xenopus laevis. Taxonomy (NCBI): domain Eukaryota; kingdom Metazoa; phylum Chordata; class Amphibia; order Anura; family Pipidae; genus Xenopus; species Xenopus laevis. The sequence continues at coordinate 89,600,909 of NC_054385.1, forward strand.
ATGTTAGTCATTTTTATGCTGAATGCCAGAAATGATGACAACTAGACTTAGAAAAGTTTCAGAACAATTGAGGCCAATGGTTCTAATGCATTGCCGCCTTGTGACCACAATTACACTGGAATTATGTGGGGAGAATGTTGCATTGCAGGTAAAAAAACATGGTGACTCAAAATTGCACTTTGCACATTCTGTCATAAATGACCCCTTATATTCTATTCTTGTTTTTTTTTTACATAATTCATTCTCTAAGTAACTGTACACATCATTGGTTCTGTTGAATGGATTTTATACATTTGCAAGACAGAATACAGTTTTACAGACAGAATGCATGATTCATTTTACAAAAAGTTTTCTGGGATATTATAATATCCTTTTGTACATGAACTTCGATTTGTTCTCATTCTTGACTAATAATACAGCTTATGTATATTCTTTACCAGTGTATCCATCCACAATTACATATGTAGCCTGAGAAAAATGCATGATGTGTACCAATATTATATTTTTTGTATTCAAAATATATTGTGGAGTACGGATTGTATTTTATGTAGACAAAATGTACTTGGGAGAAACAACACCCCATAGTCTACAGCTTGGAACAGTCTGTGTAGTGAAATGGAGATACAATTACAAAGCAGCTGCTATTTGAAAATGTGTTTCTTACTGAAGTTGGTTTCACAGGCAAAAATCTGGTTCAAGGAGCATTCAAATCACTGCTGTCAGTTTAGGAGCACGCTGCTGGGAAAATCTAGGACATTGGCTTCTTGTAAAGGTTGCCATGGTGATTCCAAAAAGCTGGTCTGCTTAATAGGCTTTATTCCCAGGAAAGAGAAAGTGGCAGCCAACATTTTGCATTATATCACAATGGATTGCCATCCAAAGCAATTATTTGGAAAAGGATGTGTGGAGGAGCCAGAGTGTTCTGTACATTTCTCTTCATTATAGCAATAGAAAGAAATTCACAATATTCACACAATAGTAACAGACAATAGCGGAGAGATATAAAATACTTTGGAGGCCCAGCAGCTGTTGTTAAACTATAAATCTCAACCAAAGGCTGTTGATATTTCAGAGAATTGCAGGCAACAGCAAGGAAGAGACATAACGCATGTAACTTGCAAACCAGTGGGAGTTTTTATGGAAAAATGTCTGGCATTTTAATGGAAATGTTTTAATTTTTTTTTTCTTAAACTCAATGTTTAACCTAATTTGCAAATATTTTAGAACCCCCACAACAGTGGTATATTATCCTGGTGTCCACATTGAAATAGAGTTAAAGCAGCACATGCAACTAAGGTGGTCCAACCGGAAGGGACTAACAAAGTGATTTGGAGGCTTGTTTTCCTGGCATTGACACAGTGCATTCATTAGCAGCCAAGAAGCCCAAAGATGTTTGTTCTCAAACTGTGGTTTCTCTTTATCCTCAATAGATGTTTGTAAGCCTCATTTAAGAATCTCATTAAAGAATCACATTACAAGATCAAATACCAGTTCATGAGTTTCCTAATCTCCTTGTTAGTGTATATACTAATTCACCTACTACCTCTAACTTTCAAAGGGCAGTGGCTGACTGGGACATTGGTCTCCCGCAATAAAAAATCACAACAAATCTCTCCCGAAAATGCGTATCCATTGGAAATAACTGAAATTGCCAGTGTTAAAACCAATGCACCGCCTTGTACTTCCATTGCCCGAAGTTGTCTCGGGAGGAAACGTCTGGTGACTTTGCGATATGTTGGTTTTACTGCCGGCAATTTCAGTTATTTCCTATGGAGACACATTTTCAGATTTGTCACTTGCATTCGTGCATAAATAATCGCTGGTGACAAATCTCCCCATCGGCCACTGCCCTAAATGACTTCCCAGACAAATATTTAAATGACAATTAAAGGTCCTAATGATGCAGATCTACTGTATGTTAATATATCCTATAGAACTTATTGGGCAGTGCTGTAATTTCATTCAATGAATTAATATTTCCCCCACGCAGATCTATGCCTTAGACATGGGTCAGGTAACTGCCTTTCCTCCTTGACACCAACCTCCCAACCCCCAAATTCATATTCAGATCAAATGGAATTTATAATCTTACTTTTGTGTTTGGTCTGTGTAAAAAATGCAGCAACTATGTCATATTTAGGGAATCTCATCATATTTGCAAAAAAACTCCCAGTTGAGAAGCACCCAAATTTTGGTTTCCACCTTATATTTAAACACAAAACCAATGCTTTAACTACATAATCTCTAATGCCTTGCAGCGCCGTTTCTGTATGCATTGCCGCCTGAGGCGGCTCCAGTAATGCCGCCCCCCCAGCCCGATTCGATTTCCGGGAGGGAGGCAGCAACGCTAGAGCGGAGAGCGCAATTGCGCTCTCTCGCCCTAGTAAAGCCGAATTTCCGGTTCAAAAACCGGAAATTCGGCTCTTAAAGGCACCAGGAGCGGCTTTTTGCCGCCCCTGGAAACCTAGCTGGCGATGCCGCCTGAGGCCTCAGCTCGCCTCATTGGCGGATCGCCCCTGATGCCTTGTGTGAGTGGTTCTGAAATTGTGTCACTAGCCTCCCTACTAGAATCAATTGTGGAATGGGGGCCCAGTCTGATGGCCATCTAGAGTGAGGTTTGAGAGAGAATGCTTGTTTACTATATTGGACTTACCTAGCATAATAATGATGTGACTGCTACATCCATGATTCCATACATCTGTATCCTTGTGCAGTGTCGGACTGGGGTGGCTGGGGCCCACCAGGAAACTTTATGTCAAGGGCCCGCACCCTCCCCCCCACACCGATACCGGATGATTGGGAAAGTAGGATTTTTGGAATGAATGGGCAATAATGTGGACAATAAATCTAATTAAATCAAATTAAATACAATGAAATCAAATGCTAGTAGTCACTGAAGAAATGGATAAGTAATTAACCCCAGAAATGCCAATAATCACCATAGAAACTAGATAATCAGCAATAATGCCAGACATGCCAGAAATCACTGCAGTAAATCGAGTCCCCACGCATGATACACAGTAGGCAGTAATACTGTAGGTAGCACCACAAGTATAATATACACGGTTAGAAACACTGAATAGTCACACCCAAGAACAAGCAATTTTTCCAGCATTTCTTTCTATTTTTACATATTGTTTTAACTTTTCCTATTCTTCAATAACCATTTTTTCTCTCATTATCCCCTTTTTCTTCAGAATGCAGCTCCTGCATGAATCTTTTGGGAAAGCTTTCCCAATTTTATTTTCCTGCCCTGGCCTCTTCACATACGTATGTTCTTAAAGTGGAATGTGAATAAATGACTAAAAAAGTCCTAAACTTGCCCCTGGTAACGTAAATCCACCATAGCCAGCAACAATAAGATTTCCTACCCACAGCCCCAAACATCAGCAGGCAAGAGCACATATTTCTAGCAGTACAGTAGTGATGTGTGAGTCGGGCTTTTCCCAACATGTCAGTTAGAGTTTCTAATGCTAACAGACTGCTGAAGCTAAAATATGGCAGCCTACTCAGAGAGGAACATGGGGATCAGATTGGTAATGTAAATGCATCTGTAAATACTTTATGGCAAAATTATAGATAGTATGCAAAGACAATATTGTGATAGATATAAAAAAAGGTTTAATTTCTGGTGTCAGTATCTCTTTAAACCTAGGGGCTCACAGACAACCATTCAAATGTCTCTTCCTTCAGCTACCCATACTGGGGGTAGCAGGTGATCCCCAGTAAAAATAATAGGAAGACTTACCACCTACAGATACACATAAGTATAAAATTGCTGTCAGATACAAGTGTGATTGTGCACTTGTACGAAGATCTTGAAACCTGTATTTTCTGTATACCCCCCCCCCCAGAAAGCAGGATAGCACAGTAGAAATTTCATGTATCAAGACCCCTAGAACAACTCAATTTATAAATACCCCCAGAATTAATCTCAGAATGGTACAATGGCAATTCCATATATAAACACCCCCAGAGTAAATAGCATGATGGCACAGAGGCAATTTAATTTATAAATACCCCCAGAATGCAAAGAGTTAACACTGAACACTGTAACTGGCAGGTAGTACTAGTAATTAAAGCTGCTTACCACCAGTAGTCTCCATGCTTAGACATGGGGGGGGGGGTGAGGAGGCTAGCCCTGCCAGAACAAACTTTTCAGCATGTCCTCACCAACAAAGCCCTGTACGAAATTCATTGTGTAACCCGATAGCTGCAACTCTTCCTTAGTTGATTTAGTGTACTGCAGCCTGTCTGTTCTCTCCCGACACAGCCTGGCTCTGGGATGCGTCCCCGTCGAACTCAGTATGCACTTGAGGGCTTTACATTAGTGATTGCTAGGGATGTCGCGGACTGTTCGCCCGCGAACTAATTCGCGCGAACATCGACTATTCGCGTTCGGCGAATGTTCGCGAACGTCGCGCGACGTTCGCCAATTTGGGTTCGCCTTAGCTGGCGCTTATTTTTGCCCTCTCACCCCAGACCAGCAGATACATGGCAGCCAATCAGGAAGCTCTCCCTCCTGGACCACCCCCACACCCCCTGGACCACTCCCCTTCCATATATAAACTGAAGCCCTGCAGCGTTTTTTCATTCTGCCTGTGTGTGCTTGGAAGAGCTAGTGTAGGGAGAGAGCTGTTAGTGATTTGAGGGACAGTTGATAGTAACTTTGCTGGCTAGTAATCTACTTGATACTGCTCTGTATTGTAGGGACAGAACTCTGCAGGGATTTGAGGGACATTTTAGGTTAGGTAGCTTTGCTGGCTAGTAATCTACCTTCTACTGCAGTGCTCTGTATGTAGCTGCTGTGGGCAGCTGTCTGTCCTGCTGCTGATCTCTCATCTGCATCTGTTCTTCAAACAACTGCCACCTAGCTGTCTAAATATCAATAATAATACCGTCTCCAGAAACACCACCCGAGTGACGTTTTTCAAGCAGCAATAATATATTCCGTATCCAACGGCTGTAGTGTATACGTTGCCCTTGCAGGCATTATTTGCCCAGTCTTTAACCAAGTGCCACCTAGCTGTGTGAGCTTTTTCACATTCCGTGTCCAGAAACATCACCTGAGTGACGTAGTGTGATTTCTGCCCTTTACAGCACAAAACGCAGCGCTGTGTCAACAATGGATTTTTCAGATACATTTTTGCCCTTGATCCCCCTCTGGCATGCCACTGTCCAGGTCGTTGCACCCTTTAAACAACTTTAAAATCATTTTTCTGGCCAGAAATGTCTTTTCTAGCTTTTAAAATTCGCCTTCCCATTGAAGTCTATGGGGTTCGCGACGTTCGCGAACTATTCGCATGTTTTGTCGCAAGTTCGCGAATATGTTCGCGAACATTTTTTCCGCCGTTCGCTACATCCCTAGTGATTGCAACTGAATCACGATCTGATGCCCAGGGCTGTATTGCAGCACAAAAGGTTTGCACGTCAGGGGTTTACGTTGGCTGCCTCCTGCCTGAAACGTAAAATTAACGTGCAGGCACAGACAGTGGGTGCAGCCAATAGCAAATTATAGCACCGCATGTCCTCACGCAGCAGCAGCCTCGGCTCCAGCCAGCTCCAATCAGTACTGGCAGGCACTATGGGCGGAAGTGAAGCAGCTAGTGATGGACACTAGCTGCTTAACGAAGGGGACGCTATTAGCCGGAGACAGTGGGCCCACTGCCAATTACCGGTGCGATTCTGATTTTACTGACTCTGCACCACACGGTACATAATAAATTATTTTATCACGCTATCGCTTGTCGCATTAAGTAAAGGGGCTAGGGGCCCCCAAAGGCTGGGGCCCACCGGGTATTTTCCCGGTGCCCCGGCGGCCCAGTCCGACCCTGTCCTTGTGGTTGTGTGAAAGGGGCCTCACAGAATGTTGTTCACCATTAAATTAACTTTCAGTATGCAGACATCATTCGATTTGCAATTGATCTTCATTTTATTATGGTTTTGCAATTGTTTAGCTTTTTGTTTCCTGTTTGATATTTCAGCAGCTTTCTTGTTGCTAGGGTTTTATATACATTTGCAACCAGGCAGTGGTATGAATGAGAGGCAGGAATATGAATAGGAGAGGGCCTGCACAGAAAGATGAGTAATAACAAGTGACTATAGCAATAAAAGTGTTGCTTTACAGAGCAATAATTTTGGCTGCTAGGGTCAGTGATCCACATTTGAAAGCTGGAAAAAGTCAGAGGAGGAAAGCAAATAATTTAGAAACTATAACAAATAAATAATGAAAAACAACTGCAAAATTGCTAGGAATAGGCCATTCTATGACAAGGGGGGTATTTACTAAAACTAAAAAATTTTCTATTAAAACAAAGTCAGCCTAACTCCCATCCATGAATTTAACTAATTTATCAAATAATCAGTTTGAAAAAGTTTGTGCAGGAAAAGTCTAGACAAAATCAAATAAAAATTCGAATTGTATGACCTTTTTTGGGATTTAACACCCCAAAATCACTCAATTTTTCGCAATATATAGGATGTGCAGGGGAGCCGGCGGCACTCAGCACATGCACTGTAGGATAGGAACCAATCAGCAGCTAGGCTGACCTGATAGGGAACTGAAGCCTATATTTGCTTGTGTGACTGCAGGGCTGTGATTGGCTGTCCCCCTCCTACTGTGCTTCTGGCAGGGACCATTAGGACATGCCTACCCCTCATTTGAATCAGGGACCAGTGAACATCTATAGGGAGCTCCAATAAATGGGCTATTTTCAAAGATAATATTTATTTTTAGCACAAAGTGACACCAACACCACATATTACTCATAATTGCCTACAAAATTAGACTTTTTCTGTTTATCCTATAGGTCTCCTTAAAGAACCAATTTGAGATATTTTGAAGACATTGTTAGGTCCTGAGGACTGATTGGTCCTGGTGTGAAACCCTTAAAACTAATGTTATCATATGCAACACATTTTTCTTTTTAAAAAGTCAGTTTATAAGGCTGATTTTGATTACTAACAATTAGTGGGAAGGAAAGCATGGTATGATTTTGGTACTGTAGCTATAGAAACTGGAGAGTGGGTTGTTATTCCTAGAGGAGTTATTTATAGGTGTACAGGATGAGATGAGGAATTAACATGTTGCTAGAGAAAAAAAAGAAAATCACAGTGAGGGGGCGAGGTGCCAGGTATGGAAATGGAAGGTTCTGCTGCTTGATAAACAGGCATCCTCTATTCCATTCCAGAGAAATGAGAGAATGTCAAAGAAATACTGAATTTTGCACCTATTCGTTCTCAGAAACTTCCATCAGCACTTTACTTTTGCATGTTTTTCTTGTGTGTGTTATGGATTGTTGGTCCTATATACAGGTATGGGACCTGTTATCCAAAATGCTCGGGAACTGGCGTCTTCCGGATAACGGATCTTTCTGTAATTTGGATCTTCATACTTTGTCTGCTAGAAAATCATGTAAACGTTAAATAAACCCAAAAGGCTGGTTTTGCCTCCAGTAAGGATTAATGATATATTAGTTGGGTTTTATTATTACAGAGAAAAAGGAAATATTTCTTTAGAATTTGGATTATTTAGATAAAATGGAGTCTATGGGAGACAGCCATTCCATAATTCAGAGCTTTCTGGATAACGGGTTTCTGGATAAAGGTTCTCATACCTGTACTACAACATCCAGGATTAAATTGTGTCAGAAAAGCGAGAAACTGCTGACTTCTAGGGACACTGGATGTTTCATTGCTATATATTGTCAATATACCTTAGAAAGTACCTACCTTAGATATAAAGAGAAGACAACCCCTAATTACAAGCAGGCTGATTTTTTTCCTTATTGGGCTTGTTTCTCAACACTGAAAAGATGACTTCCACCCCCCGCCCATGTTCTCTTGATCGTGTCAAGGTGCCTTGATAATAATGATGATGATCAAGCGCATGTTGAGTAGGGATATCATCACTTGTGGTGCACCAATGCATAAAGTATTAATAATTGCACTAGCATTCAGTTCACTTGGTGCATGTTAGTAGCGGCTATTGAGGCAATCTGCTAGTGGAACCCTTGACCTACCAGCACATCCTATGGGTTCAAGTACCTGTGAACAGGGTTGGACTGGGCTGGCGGGACACCCTGAAAAAAAAACTCAATGGGCCCCCAGCCCCCTCTGAATTTTGTGTCCATTTTAGCTCTATGCATTTGCACTTGCTGTGATAAATAAGATTTTGTGTGTTGTCTGGGCAAAAAGCACAGTAGTTCTGCACAGCACCTGATACAAGTGCTACGTACATTGTGTATATAATAAGCATATGCTATGTAATGGGTAATAATAATAAGCTGTTTTCAGCAAGTTCAAGCAGAAATATTTATTCATAGACACTAACAATTAGTTTGATATAATTTGCATCCTACAGTATGTTTTATATGTGTGTGAATGCAGATACTGTCTACAGACAGCAAGAGGCACATGGGACTGGTTCACATGGAGCATGATGCTTGTCGAGGTCTATATATAAATGCTTTGCATGGAGTATGACGCTAGAGGAACTGATTGCAGGAAGATTCATACCAAATTTATGATGGCTGAATAGCCCTGAGAGCAAATTACCTGCTTCGTAAGAGCATATGAATTAGAGATGACTTGACGTTCATTTGATTTGCAGTTAGTGGAGCAAGGTCACGCAAAGACATCAGAGCAATAATACATCTGATTCTTAGTCTGTTAAATGGATGATTTGGAGCACCAGACACATAAAATCATGGACTTTGCTGTCATAATTAGAACATTTGATTCTTGAGCATTCTTGTAACTTGTCAAGATACAGTTATAGATCAGTGCTACAGGCTTTGGAACAAAAACAAAAAACTGAACCTAGTGCAATATTGTTAATATTCAGTGCAGTCACCAGGGTGTTGCAACACTAATCTGTGTGTGTCGTCAACCATAGAAAATCTTGGTACAGATTTTTCTTATGTGTTTTAAACCGTTATAGGGATTTTTACAAAGTGCAATCTTCAAAATAAAATTATAATTAAGTAAAACAAGGTGCTTATAGTGTTTCAAAAGGTAGAATGAATTAAAACAATGTGCAGTGGTGTTTTCAGTAAAACTCAGCATGTGGCTTCCAATTATTTTTAAAAAAAGGTTTTAAAACGTATTACACTTACATAAATCACACTTCTGAGCACTGAATCAAACAATCACTTTCTCCAGTATTATGGTGCAAATTGTGGAGGTGAACCTTTGCAATACAAAGAGCTGGGGTCTCCCTCTCCTGTGTGTTCCACCTGTATATCCACTCACTGCCGCTACCGGAATGATGTCACTCCTGATGCGTTTCGCTGAGGTCAGCTTCTTCAGAGTTAGATTTCCTTTCCCTGATAATTTGCTTATATTGCCTGAGTTGCCATAGTTACACTACACCTTTCTTTTGCAAGTCCATTCAATGATCTTGTAACCCCTCCCCCATAAAGTCGATATAGACACCAGGTTAAAAAGGCTGTTTAGACTACTTGAGTACTAGATTTGCATTTAGGTTCACTTACTATCAGTGAATAAATACAAAACATAACTACCTTATACAAATATAGCAGTATATCAATCCTAAAACCAGTCTAAATATCCTATACAAAATCTCTCAAATTAGTCTGCATTTCATATATTCATTTGATTTCCCTTTGTCCCCTCCTTCCATTTTTTTCCAACAATTTCAATACCCCAAAATTGTAATCCATGCGGGTTCTTTTTATGATGTTCTTCAAAATGCTTTGACACACTATGGCTCACTAGTCCAGCTTTAATATTCCTGCAACACCCTGGTGACTGCACTGCATATTAACAATATTTCACTAGGTTCTGTTATTTGTTTTTTTCCATAGCCTGTGGCACTGATTATAATTGTATCTTGATTTGGTGATCGAGTGGAGGAACTGTGAAAAAGATTGGCAAAGGAAAATATTCTCAGGTTTTTTAATCTTGCAAATTTTGTTTGTTTTTGCAATTCTAACTCTGTTATATGTTTTGCTTGTAACTTGTGCCTAGTGCCAATACACCAGTTCAGGGACTTTAATAAACTAAGCAAAAAAAGGGCAAAAAGATACAAAGAAGCTCTACAATTAACACTTGCCTGTAAAAAGGTGGTTCTTCCAAGTTTCCATGCACACTGAGTAAGAAAAAATGGTGCCACAACTTGCCAACATTGCACTGTAGGTAGAAATCAGATTCACTTTAAACAAGATACTTTACTTCCTTCAGATCTTTTGTCATCAGCTCTTATTGTCTGACTTCTCAGCCAGGCATCAGATGAGCTCTTCCCTCCAGCAAAGTACACACATCTCTTAGAGCCAGAGACAAAACCAACTCTTTCAGCAAGTTACCATATGTCTAACTATTCTATTGGCTCAGGGCGAGCTCAGGCCTCAAAATTATTTGACTTCATTTATGTATTTTGAAGCTATTTGTTACTTTTTCAACCAATCCTGTGAATTGCAAATTGTTGATATTTCAGCATTGTAATAAACTTCTATAAAAGTATTGCCATGGAAACATTTGATGTTGCATCTCAAGATTAGATGGGAAATGAATTGAACACCAGAGATCCTTACAATTGCATTACTGGAGGAAATAGGACTGTGTCTGAGACAAAATAAAGCGTATTAAAACATTCATATCACTTATCTAATGGCTTGTTGGGAATGTAAAACACTCTGCAGAAAACATAGCCCAAGTATCTCTAAACTCTCATTGATTTGCTCAGTTTAAAGGAACAGTAACACCAACAAATTAAGATGTTTTAAAGTAATTATAATATAATTTACTATTTCTGCACTGGTACATCTGGTGTGTTAGAAACATTACTGTATTTTATATAAACAAGCTGCTGCGTAGCTATGGGGCAGCCATTCAAAACACAGGTTATATATATATATATATATAGATATATATATATATATATATATAGATATATAAAATATATATTTTATTACAGAGCTTATCTGTTATCTCCTAAGTAATCCAGTAATCATTTTCTAGCTTGAATGGCTGTCCCCATGGCTACACAGCAGCCTATTTATATAAACTATAGAAGTTTTTCTAAAGTGCCTCTGCGGAACTTGGAGGGAACTTCCCTGGACAGGTTATGTAATGGAGAGATAAGTGTGCCACTTGCTCTTCGGCTGATGTGAGAAGAAGAGTGAATGACGCCAAGGAGCTTGAGGTTTGTCACCTTAGAAAGGTACCTGAAGTGAGCCAACAGTTAGGTTAGCTAGTGGGGCTCACTACATGTGGAGAGATAGTAGTAGGCCAGCTAGCTGAGCAGCTAAGGCCCCAACAAGGAGTAAGAAAGTAAGAAAGGAGTAAGAAAGAATCTAGGTACTTTGCCAGACAGAAGCCCATTGAAAAGGAAAACTAGGACCAGATAGGCCTTAGGACTGAACTCAAAGCTGACCCCTGTGCCTGGTGTCTGTATTGTACAGCGCCGGAGGGTAAGGAGGAGCCAGAGGGTAAGTATCAGTTGGGCCCACAGCCTTTTAAAAAAAACAGATTTCCATGGCAGCTTCTTGTGGTGAATTTTTATTGCATTTTTTCACATTCCATTGATTAACAGAATACTTGGTGTCCTATTGTGGCTCATGAGATCCGTGATTTAATGACGATGGCCCATTAAATCACATCAGGTGTTTACAAACACCAGGCATCTTTCCTCTTCCTTCAGTTGCAGGCAGAACACCATATTTTATCTTTTTTAATGCTAACATTCTAATAAATAACTATTTAGTATTTTACCCTTAACCCCCCCTCACAGATATATAAGGAACTACGGTGGAACCCCAACTGGAAATTATATTTTCCACAATAGAATGCTGTTTCTTCATGGTCAAGTGGAAGTAAGTGGTGTTCTTTTCTTCCTGGATTTTACATTTTCCTGGATTTTATGCATATTTTTTTCAGTACCCATGAAAACGTAAAAGTGCAGTTCCACTGTATATATTTTAACATACACACCTCCTGTGCAGAATGTTGCAAGAAATAGGACTGTAAACTATTTTGCACATTTACAATGCAGTTTTATCAGGTATCTGGATCCTCTCTAACAGTCTAGATGGTCCTAAGTTTGAGGAATGTAGGCAGTAGGACTGGTGTATTTTTAATAGCAGAAAAAGCTTGCTGGGATTCTAACAGTATCAAGCATATCATTGATCACTTTTTGGATTATGTACAGATGGCCAGAATTCTTCAAGCAAATACTCTACAGGTAATGAAAAACATGGCCATTCATGGATTAATTAAAAAACATCTTCATCGGGTATTTCCAGGAACAGGATTCAGTGCCACAAGCATGACAATCTCTTTGCTGGAAGAGATGATAATCATCTTAATGGAACAGAGCCAAGAACACTTTACTGGAGATTTCTAAGCAAATTTCATTGCATTTAAATTATTAAAGTGATGAAACAGCGTTGCAGATTTCACACTATAAAAATGACTGATACATTTTTCAAAGCGCTGGGTTAGGGGAATGTACCTGAAAAAAAGAACTGTTATGGCAGAGGAGGGTAGAAACTGTTCGTTTGGCATCAGAGCCAATGAAAGAATCTGGCAACTAATGATAACTGACAGAATGGCCGCCTTCCAAAAGATTAGAGATAAGAGCAACATGCACTGCCTGGTAGAATGCATTCCTCGTATTTGAAATAAAGTACAAAGCTGCTCCAGAGGCGTATAGAAACAGTAGGGTTGGCTGCAGGATTCAGTCCATTGTAAAGGAAACTAACATATGAGAAGATCTCTCAGATGCACATCCTAAGGGCACAAAATAAGTGAGCAGTTGTCAACAAATCACTTTAGTTTTATTGAGGCTTCAGTATACACCATTACTGAATTGAGCTTTTTTGTGTTTTAGCAGTCCAATTGCATGTTTCATCATGATCTCATGTAGGTGATTTGGCAGGTCAGTTTGAGGATTACATTCCTGTTCCTCACAAAACTTTCTTTTATTTATTACTTTTCAAGGTATTTGTTAGAGGTTCTACACACTATTACACACATGTGCAAGTAGATCACTCAATGGAGCCAAATCATTATATTAAGTGGTGTAGTAAGTGTAGCTTATAGCTGTATGTCAGGTCATGTTCAAGTGCTGCTAAGACTCCTCTTACCATATTCCTTTCTGTCTCAGTTTCTTTTTTCCCGCATGCCTACCTGGTTTTAGACTAGAGCCTGACAAAACCTTGATCCTATCTGCTGTGATGCATCAGTAGCGGCTGCCTTACTTGCTTTTATGTAATGAATCCTGTTGCCATTTTCAAGAGTGTTCCAGTTTCTGCCTGACCTTTTCAGAAGACTCAGCTTGGTGTTTACTAGATCTCTCTTCTTGCAAATCCTAATAGTAGATTTTCCCCCTGTTTCTTGGACAGAATATTCTGATCCCTGCCTAGTCTTCATTGTAGAAGGAATTCTGGGTAAGAAGCTTAGAATTGCTCAGCCAGGGCAGTATGCTGATTGGATTCTCAACTGCAGACCGGTTTCACCCTTATTGGGGCTTATCAGTGCAGGGCAGGGTTTTCCAATCAACATAAGTAGAGACAGGAATTGGGAATCAAATCAGAATACTGCCCTGCTTCGGCATTAAAGCCCAATGGATAGGGCTCAGTCTCAAGGGTATTCAATGTAAATGGAAACTTTAGGAGCAATCCTGGGCTTCCTTCCCAGAATTTCTTCTTTACTACAGGAAAGGTGCACACTCCAACACTGCACCCTCACTCCAAAACAGCACTGACTGAATAAGGAATCACAGCATGAGTTTGCATTTATTATTAATTATTAGTCTGAAATAAAAATCTGCTCTACAGAGCCTTCTGCCATATGTTTCCAAGCCAAACCAGGATAAAGAACAATTATAGCAGACCACTTTTCAATTAAAATTCTATTTTTTCAACACTTGAAAGCTGGAGGCATTTTCACTGACTTTGCTACAAGTTAACATAATATATCAGTGCTCTTTGAGTAATGAAGTAAAATAGACTGGACTAAAACAACCATATTGCTGTCATTAGAAATCGGTACCCCTAGCAATAAAAATTTGTGTTATAGTTTTTGATTTCATGGGCTAACACAGATTTATAGGTAAGCTCCATTTAGACATAATGAGTTAATCTGCACTGCTGTCGTGTTTTTAAATAGAGAATCAGTATCAGTGGGCTGTGCCCATCTATACATCATTTGGTTATGTATAGCTGGATCCATGAAGGCAATACATAAATTAGCATAAACTTTATATAAACCTGTAATAATATAAACTATATAGACTGCAGCAAGGGTGAACATATAGCTTATGCATGTCTTATCAAAATTGTCACTTTCCTGGATGATCCCTAAATTGGGAGTCCAATAAAGTAATGAGTTTTATTTTAATATAATGTATTTCATGTGTTTATTGATGGTAATAAAGAAAGACCCACATGCCAAAATGATTGGCAACTATGAAGGGATAGAGGTGTTTCCTGTGGAGTTAGTTATGTTTGGACATAAAGCCATGAATAGAATGTATAATTGTATGAAAATGTGCTAGCACATGTCTGGGTTTTAACATTTACTGTGGCAGCTGCTTCTTATGCATGATTCATAAGGTCTTTCTTTTCCTACAGTTTCCTAGTTGTGAAAGACGGCCTCCCTTCAGTATTTCATTAATGTAACTGATTTATTAGCCGCTGTGTTGCTCAGAAGTGAATGTTGTCATAAAATGCTATACTGCCATCTGGTGGAAGGCAATGTGTTGTGTGCATTCACACTTGCACAATAGAATTTCACTTTCAAAGTACCAATAGGTTATTCTACAAATTAAAAATGTTTTTTCTGACCCCAAGGTGTTATTCTGATTTGTCTGAAGGATAATTGTCTGAAGACAGAAAAGGTTTTTGTTACTCACTTGTTAAATCTGTTTCTCTGTAGTTGATACGGGGATACAGGGAACTTAGGGGTTAAACTCCATCCTCCAGGAGGCAGGACACTTATACAATTATTCAAAGGGACATGTCTGGATATCCAGCTTAAAGGAACAGTAACGTCAAAAAATAAAAGTGTTTTAAGGTAATGAAAATATAATGCAGTGTTGCCCTGCACAGGTAAAACTGCTGTGTTTGCTTAAAGGGATCCTGTCATAGGAAAAAAAAAAAAATTTTCAAAATGAATCTGCCTTAAAGGGATACTGTCATGGGAAAAAAAAAAATTTTCAAAATGAATCAGTTAATAGTGCTGCTCCAGCAGAATTCTGCACTGCAATCCATTTCTCAAAAGAGCAAACAGATTTTTTTTATATTAAATTTTGAAATCTGACATGGGGCCAGACATATTGTCAATTTCCCAGCTGCCCCAAGTCATGTGACTTGTGCTCTGATAAACTTCAATCACTCTTTACTGCTGTACTGCAAGTTGGAGTGATATCACCCCCTCCCTTTCCCCCCCAGCAGCCAGACAAAAGAACAATGGGAAGGTAACCAGATAACAGCTCCCTAACACAAGATAACAGCTGCCTGGTAGATCTAAGAACAACACGCAATAGTAAAAACCCATGTCCCACTGAGACACATTCAGTTACATTGAGAAGGAAAAACGGCAGCCTGCCTGAAAGCATTTCTCTCCTAAAGTGCAGGCACAAGTCACATGACCAGGGGCAGCTGGGAAATTGACAAAATGTCTAGCCCCATGTCAGATTTCAAAATTGAATATAACAAAAATCTGTTTGCTCTTTTGAGAAATGGATTTCAGTGCAGAATACTCTATTCTCTGGAGTAGCACTATTAACTGATGCATTTGAAAAAAACATGTTTTCCGATGACAGGATCCCTTTCAGAAACACTACTATTGTTTATATAAATACGCTGCTGTGTAGCAATGGGGGCAGCCATTCAAAGGAGAAAAGGCTCAGGTTACACAGTAGATAGTAGATAAGCTCTGTCTGTCTAATGGTAATGGTATCTGGTATCCATTAGTTAACCTGTGCCATATAGCCGTTTTTCAATTTCCGCCATTGCTCCACAGCAGCTTGTTTATATGAACTATAGTAGTGTTTCTGAAGCAAACAGATTTTTACCAGTTTTACCAGTGCGAGGCAACACTACATATTATTTTCATTACTTTAAAACATTTAAATTTTTTGGTATTACTGTTTCTTTAACCCCATACACTTCCTTATTCCAATCAGTTTGTACCAAAGATACTGCTATAACAAAAAACGATACGCAATGGCAGAACTATAAAACAGAAGATATCTTCCCTGGTCTAGACCAATGTGGTCCACAATTCCTTATACGGTTGGGAAGCCCTGTGTCCCCCTATTGACTAGAGAGAAACAGATTTAACAGTGAGTAACAAAAATCTTGTTTTCTCTGTCGTATCTGGGGGGCACAGGGACCTTAGGGACTTAACAAAGCAGCCCCAGAATGGGTGGGAATGATTAGAATTGTGTTGACACCTTACACCAGTGAATGCATGAACCAGTGAATGTATGAACCGAAGACCATGTTGCCGCTTTGCAAATCTGCTCGGGTGAGGCATAGTTGTGCCGCGTCCATGAAGCTCCAACTGCCCTCGTCGAGTGGGCTCGAACCTTCACTGGAGTCTTTCCTTTGGACAAGTAGGCCTGCCATATTGTTTCTCTGACCCATCTTGCAATGGTTGCCTTGGAAGCTGACTGACCCTTCTTAGGTCCCAATTGAAGCAGAAATAGAGACGTGGAATGTCGAAAGGGTTTGGATCTTTCTATATACCAACGAAGTGCTCTAACTACATCCAACTTGTGTAGTCGCCAATCCTTGTCGTTCTTAGGATCAGGACATAATGTTGGAACTATGATTTACTGATTGACGTGAAACTGAGATACCACCTTCGGTAGGAAGGATGGTAACGTACATAGAACAGCTTTGTCCTTGTGGAAAATAAGGAATGGTGCTTGCATGACAGTGCACTCAACTCAGACTCTTCTGGTTGAAGAAATTGCTTTTGTGGTAATAAGTGACTCTGAAATGGATCCCATGGGTTTGAATGGTGAGTCGAGTAGTGCATCAAGTACGAGGTTTAAGTCCCAACCTGGTACTGGGGAACGGAAAGGAGCCCGTAAATGTCTTCTCTGCATGAATGTCCGTATTTAATCATCTAACACCAGTCTTGCTTGAAATAATACCAATAAGGCTGAAATTTGTACCCTCAGAGAGCTGATTTTAAGGTTCAACTGGAGTCCCCTCTGAAGAAAGGACAGAATTCTAGGGATGCTGAGTTCTAGGAAGGGTAAGCCCCCTTCATCACACCAGTTGTAGTATGCATGCCATATTCTGTGGTATGATCTGGAAGATGACTGTTTGCGGGCTTTCAGTATGGTAGTAATGACCTCTCCTGTCTCTTCTGTCAAGCCATGTCTCCATCCTTCCATCACATTTATGGTGGTCCTTCTAGATAACATTAAACTTTGTGCCCCACTGTTTCAATAGCCACCCGGTCAAAAGGAATAGGCCTGGGTTGTGGTGAACTATTGGCCCTTGAATGAGAAGGTCTGACCTGGGAGTGAGACGTATTGGATGATCTATCGACATGTCCTGTAGGTCTGAGAACCATGTCCAGTGAGCTCCGATTGTCTCATCTTCTTTAGTACCCGTGGTAACAGAAAGAGGTGGGAAGACATACGCTAGGTTGAAGCACCAGTTCTGCGTCATTGCGTCTGTTCCTGATGCTGTCGGGTCCCAACATTGGGTGTAATACTTTGGGACCTTACGATTGGTTCTGGACACCATCAGATCTATCTGTGGTCGTCCCCAGTAATGAACTAGTTCTGCAAACACTTCTGGGTGTAACTCCCATTCTCCTGCTTCTAAACGAATTAGACTAAGGTAATCAGCCTTTGTGTTGGATACCCCTGTAATGTAAATTGCTGATAGTCTCACAGTGTTGTCTTCTGTCCAGCATATCATTTGTTGAGCCTCTGCAAGGGCAGCTTTGCAGTGTTCCCTGCCGAAGGCTGGCATCTGTGGCTTTGACATTCCAAATTAGTGTCGCTCATGATTGGCCTTTGTTCAGGTTGCTGGGTTTCAACCACCAGACAGAGAGAATGTTAGAAATAGGGGTCCTCCTTTCCGAACCGCTAATATGTTTGCCTGTAGAGGACGCAGGTGCATCTGCGCGTATGGTATTGCCTCGATGGCTGAGACCATCATCCCTAGCACTCTCATTGCTGCGTGGATCGTGACCTTCTGATTGTGAAGAAGTTGTCTGACCTGATGTCTGAGTCTCCTGTTTTTCTTGTGGGAGACAGACTAGCTGCGTAATTGTGTTGAATTTCAGTCCCAGAAAGGTCATCTGGTGGTTGAGGTGTAGGTTGGACTTGGACCAGTTTATGGTCCATCCAAAACTCTGGAGCATTGATTTTGCTAGACTGCTCAATTGCTAGACTGAGATCATGCATCTGAAGAGTGGTGGGTCCATGCCTCCCGGAATCACAGTAACTTTCCCCCAATTTGTTCCCTTCATTCCAGAGGGAGTACCCGTCATGCCGTTTCCAATTTGTCGTTTGTAGGCTTACTGTGGGCCTTGTTATTCTTCCGTGTTGGTCACCCTCTTTCACTTGGTTTGGAGCGAAAGTGTGACCCTTCTGGTGAGCTGTTACTTCAATGAAAGCTTCCGCTTTGGCCTTGAAAAAAACCTTCCTCGTTTGGAGGTAGTTGTTGCTCTGCTTTTCTATTGGGGGAGAAATGTGCTCTTCCTCCCTGTCGCTTGGGAAATTATCTTTTCCAATCCTTCACCAAACAACCGTTGTCCCGTGAACGGGAGAGATGTGAGCAAGAGCGGAGATCTGCTACCCACAGAGTCCGTCTTGCTGCTACTGAGAGAGCTGAAGTCCTGCCCATGGTTTGGGAAGCGTCTAGTGTGGCATCATATAGGTATGCTGATGCATCCACAATAGAAAAAGTGAATTCAATGAGTTCAGATCTAGGGACACCCTCTTGTATATCTTTGAGGAGTCCCTCTGCCCAGGCTTGTATGGCTCTGAATTTCTTCATCGTCTAAGGATACGTCGGATGTAGGGAGTTCACCCTCGGAATGGGAAGAGTTCTGATCAGCTGATGAGACATCAGATCTGTTGTGTGAGGTGGCGTCCGCTTTAGGGCTGTCTGCTCTCTTGTGCTTGCTGTTGTGCTTTTTGCTCAGTTTGGATAGTACCTTGCCTAAGTTATCTACAATGGCTGGAAGTCCCTGCAGGGAAGCCAATGACTGGGAAAGTTGCATAGCCCAAAGTGGATCTGGGGCCTCTTGAGTTGCATTTCCCACTGTGTCTTGGGAAGTGCTTTATGAGTCTGAGCTCCCGGCCTGAGGTAGACTTTGTTTGGGGTTGGGCACCTGGGTGGGATGTGTACCCTGTCCCCCCTGAGCAGTCTCTGCACAGCGACTCGTTGTGGTTCCCCGAAAATTTTGTCTAGCATTTTGTGCAGGCAAATCATGACATCTGTCTGTTACTGGGTCCCCCCCCCTCGCCCTAGGGAAGAGACCCCCTGTCTTACCTTCTGCCTTCATGCAGTAGGTGCTGCTGGAGTAAGCAGCAAAACCATTTCAGAATCATATGGCTAATAATGCAAAACCACAACTTGCAAATATAGACTTCAAGACACAAATACCTTTATGTGCTGGAAGGGAAATCAACATGTTTTTGTTCTCCAGAAGCATTTCAAGTACAAAGAACTCTGGTTCAGTTTGTCTGCAGCTCTAAGGAGATTTACCAAAGATATGGTCAAAGTCATAGTTTATATCCACATGAGGCGAGTTCAGATTTTTGCGTATCTGGATGACATTCTGATCAAAGCCAGTCTCTTCTGTCAAGAAGTCTCTGTCTCTGTCTATCTCCATCCTTCCATCACATTTATGGTGGTCCTTCTAGATAACATTAAACTTTGTGCCCCACATTTCCCAGGCGACAGAAAACTAGATATGCAGAGTCAAAGTCTCAATTAATCAACCTATTTCTAAAGTTACTCTCCGTTAAAGAGTCAATGAAAATAGGTGGCTATGGATGCAGTGAAATGAGCTAGAACTCACATCTAACCCATTAGGTTAAATTTCCTGAAGCAATGGAATCAAGATTTCATAAACTATATGCATTATCCAAGCAAATATGTATATTGTTGACTTAGAAAGATTAATGATATGGTTTAAGGCCAACAACTCGGAGGTTCCTTGATACCTAAACAACCCCAAGTTGAGGTTCTTGACAACAGATGCTATCAGACTAGATTGGGTTCATAGAAATGAACTTTCTGAGATACCAGATTCTTGTGGATATTATAGCCAAGCAGAGAAAGATAAACTGCTAATGAGCAGGAGAATGGGCACTTTCAATCTAAATCAAGAAAAATGGGGGCCTTTTTCCACACAACTAATTGCGTTGGAAAATATAATGAAAGATCCAGTTTTCAGCTCTATGTTCCTGAACAAAAAAGTAGCAGTAGTTGATGTGTTTCAAGTAAATCAGAATTTTACAAATACTGAATTTTCCCTTTCATTTCTTTTCTTCCACACAAATTGTACAAAATTAGAGGAAAAAGCAATTCTTACAGTTTTTATTGGAGAATATGATTTTTATTTTTCCTTCTCCTTCATCTAGCAACAAAACATCTTTTCAGACTTCCTCTCCATCCAAAAATCCTATCACAAGGTACTCTTATTCAACTAAATCCTTTAAAGGAGAAGTAAAACTTAACTAAAGAAGTAGGCTAGAAATGTTGTACATTATGTTTGGGCTTCTGTACCAGCCCAAGCCAACCACAGCCTTTTAGCAGTAAAGATCTGAGGCTCCAAAGGTGCTCCAGTAGCTCCCCATCTTCTTTTCTGCTGATTCACTGCACATGCTCTGTGCTGCTGTCACTTACTGAGCCAAGGGACCGACTCACAATATACAGTACACATAGAATATAAATGTCACAATATAAGGCTGATTAGTACTTAATACAGATAATTACTACATGGCAGCACAGAAACCAGTGCAACTAGCATCAGAATTGAATAATTAGCCTTGTAGCATCACCTTATATTACAGCCCAACCTCATTTTCTGCTGATAATTTGCAACGGCCCCTAAGCTTAGCTTTTCAAAAGCTGTTTAGAGCCCACTGAGCATGATAGTGTCGCAGACACTTTCCAAGATGGTGACTACTTGTGACAAGTTTGAAGTCCAGGATCATTGCTGCTATTGAGAAACTGAAACTTTAGGCTGGTGCAATAAGTTCAATATATAAAATATGGCATTTATAGCCATATTCATTTTTAGGGTTTAGTTCTCCTTTAAAGCTGGCATGACTTTTGAGAGTACATGCCTAAAAGGGAAAGGCCTGTCAAACAACTAATAATAATACTTAATACTAATCTGGCAGTTAGATAGTCTTCTACCTCACACAATATTACGGAAATTATAGACCGCAATCAAAATAGTCAGGAACAGAGTAGGAGTCAACTACATTTGAACACAGGCCAGAGTTGGGTTTGTATATATTTAATTTTGTTATAGCATATGAGTAGTGATGATACATTGCGTTTCAACTGTGATGACACTGGAGCACCATCGGCCACCGTGAAACCACAGAATGTGATTATGACCATTTTCCCATGTTGCCCATTTGAATGTATTAGGGTCTATGCTTTGAGGATGTCTGAGCTATGTTTGTAGACCCAATTAAGAGATACATGTCTGGATCAAGGAACACTGTACAAATATATGACAACAGCATTATATATTAAACCTTTACTACTACTCTCCGTAACCTTAACTTGATATTCCCTGTACTGCATCCATTTCCCTTTTACTTAGGTTACTACATTTCCTAATTAATGTATTTAAGGGGACATAACCCCTCCAAATGATTGGAGTTTTTTAAGCATTTAAATATTTAAGGGACTACATCTCACTTAACGAGAGAAACATTTTGATTTTTACTGTCATAAATGAAAAAATTAAACTAGACTAAAACAATGAAACTAATTCATAATTAATTAATAAAATTAATAAAGCAAATGTAAAAGTTCTGTGGTATAATATTTCACAAGGAAACATTTTGTGAGGTTAAACTATGTCTGACTGTTAATTATGACTCTGCTGGAATTAATATTTTGTAATGAGATTCAAATTACATTCCCTGTATTTTCTTTACACAGAACATTATAAATGTAAAAAAAGGACACAGAATTGTGCACATAACACTGAAGATGTAGTACCCAAAAAAGCAAAGAACTCAATTTTATTTTTATTTAAGAATCAGCACAAAAAAGAGCGAAGAGATACAACTATAAGTATGCTGTGCATTGTTCCATAATGTCAAAACTGTATGATATTTAGCATTTACATGCCAGAATGTATTCTCCGTTGCTACATGAAAACCAAAACTGGTTAGCTTTTGACAGAAGCTTTGTCCTATGGCAGGTAATTGGCTTAGGAACAACCTAATGTTTGCAATGATTATCAAAGGGTGAAAATGAAACAGTAACCTCTTTACAGCTATACATAATGTGCAAGCAAAGCCAAGTCAGTAGCTGTTTTAGTATTCCCATTCATCAGTTTTCATATCAAGATATCCAAGTATATTATTTGCAAGCTTCACAGCTTGTTTTCTTGCAGCCTTTGTACGGACATCCTGTGAATCAATAGCATCAAGAGCTAGCAATTGTTTAGTGATAAGTTCTTCTAGTCTCATATAATTTTTATCAGCTCTCTTCCCGTCAAAGAAGAGGACTTCCTTTTGAAGTTCGGATAAATGTCCAAAGACAGCCCATACAGCTATATAGCATGGAGGCTCTGAAACGGTGTGTTCTGGTAAGCTCTGCCTTTTTTCAAGAACTTCTTTTAGGTCAATGTAGGTAATCACAGCCTGGACCTCAACTACTGCTCTTCTTCTAGCTTCACGAATGCAAGGATTCCTCCCTACACTAACTTCATCCAAGTTCGCTATGAGGCCCTGCAACTCTGACTTTGTACCCATATGGATGTCAGACACCCGCTGGTGCACTTCTAAAAGACTGTTCTTTATTGCTGCCATTTGTTTGCGAAGCTCTTCTATTTTTACAATTGATTGGTTTTGGCCTAAGTCATAAGCACTTCCCAACTCCGCTTCTTCCTCTAAATCCAAATATTTCAGCAAGCTGTTGATTTCCTTCACCACTTCTTTCCTATACTCTCTTATGTCTGTGTGGCCAGAAACATCAAGAGCATCCAGGTTTGCAATTAATCCAGTAAGAGTGCAAGATAAATGCCTGTATGTTTCATTGTCATTGACACCAGCTAGAAGAGCAATGAGACTACATCTGGTTTTGTTCACATCACACATAATTGAGTTAATCTTAGAAACTGTTGGATGTGCCTCAGCAGAGAGAGGGAGAGAAAGTACTTGCTGTTTAGAAGAGTTTTCTAAAATTTCTTGAATTGCAAGAACTTTAGTTAAAGTTCGATATCTAGCTTTTCTTAATGGAATCTTTCCTTCAGTTTTTACTTGAGTAAGTCTCTTCAGAATATTCTGAATTCCTTCCTCAAATTCATCTGTTTTTGGACCATCCCCACTATTAAATTGTGTCGTGTGCAGTGCCACCAAACTCTGAGTTTCACTAAAGATCATCTCAATCTCAAGTCTGCGCGGATGAGTTGCATTCTGCTCCAGTTCTTTTAAAACTCTTTCAGTCTCTTCAGTAGCTTTCTTTTGGGCTTGCAGAATGTTTCCTTTTCCCTCTGTGTCAATAGATTCTATCTCAAATAACTGTTTAGTTAGAGCTTTTTCAATCTTTTTATAAGTTGGGTCACTCTTTAGACCACTAAATGTCACCACTTGTTGCTCAATTTCTTTAACCTTCTTCTGTATTTCTTGAAGAGCTGTGACTGAAGCATGTTGGTTACCCATATCCATACTCATACGGCAATTTTCTTAGAAGATACTGGTGCTAAAAAAAAAAAAAAATCTTGTAAAGACATTTTTCCCAAGACATGTATTTTTTAAAAACACACAAAATGGACACAATGGACCAAGGACATAATTCAATGTATGCCACAGAGACAAGCGGACCAGAGATCTGCTGCAAAATGCCTGCATGATTTCATGTTTTTCAGGCTGATCTCAACTCTGTATAGCCGCATAGGTGGAAACTGTAAATGTATACAGATACAAGAAGCTGCTGATTTCAGTGTATTCACTTCTCTCTGCCTCATTAATATTCATTAGGTGGAGAGAAGCGTTCAATACGTTTGTATGCCCTCAGCCTAAAGTTTCAGCTCAGACAAAGTATGGTAGTATGGTAACTCCTACTTTTAATAATATAAAAGGAAAAAACTAAGGACAAATGCTATTTAGTAGATCATATTTTTATATTAGCCATTCAAGGTGCTACATATGATTCCACTACGTTCCATTTTCCAAGGAGAAGCAAATGGAGTCTTCACTCACCCCAGTTTTGAGAGAAAGATCAGGGAGAAAGAATGTCCAAAGACACTAAACAAAATGGTTTAAAGTGGATGAGATTCTTATAGGATATTGAGTTGGAATCTGTGAACTACAAAAGCATACAGACAGAGAGGGCAGACCCCCTTGGAAGGTCAGAAACAATGCTTAAAGGCAACAGTACATATGAACGTTTGCCTTGTTTACAGAATGCAGTGCATTTATGCAGCCACTTACCAAAGCTGCCAATAGGATGTATACCAGGGAGGGATACATGGTAAAAACAGAACACACTATGATCTAAAGCTAATGTCACATGTAATGGTTTGTAACAGAACAAATGGGATGGATTTTGGACTGTTTACCTGTGTGTGCTGTGACTGTCACTGCTCACATAATTGGGTGGTATAGAGGCAAAAACTGGCTTCTCTGCTGGTGGAAATAAAAGGCTGCATGACATTAGTGTAAGTGAATTGACTTAATGCCCATCTTTAATGTTTTCAAAACGGTGCAATCTCAAAGAATATATACTCAAAGTGTTTGCCCAAGTAAATACGTTTGCACAGTTTTCAATAGCAATTTAAGTAAAGGTATGGGACCCGTTATCCAGAATGCTTGGGACCTGGGGTTTTCCGGATAATGGATCTTTCCATAATTTGGATCTGCATACCTTAAGTCTACTAGAAAATCATGCAAACAATATATAAACACAATAAGCTAGATTTGCTTCCAATAAGGATCAATTATATCTTAGTTTGGATCAAGAACAAGGTACTGTTTTATTATTACAGAGAAAAAGAAAATTATAATATGTTATTTGGATAAACTGGAGTCTATTGGAGGATGGCCTTTCTGTAATTCAGAGCTTTCTGGATAACAGGTTACCGGATAATGGATTCCATACCTGTAATAATTATAACTGCACTACGTACTGAAATTTAAACCAGAAACTGTATTACTAGAAAATAATCTCCCACTATGAGTTTAATTCTCGGTCGGCAGGTACATCTGAAATAATCCATAACTGTAAAGCTTAGTACTTAAGCCTCTGAACTGCATCATGAAAATTACAGTAGAGCATACACGGAAAAGAGCTTCACTGACAAATATTCCATGCATGTTAAGCGGTTATTGTGGAGTTTACAGACTTTTTTTCAGACGATCAGACAGCATCTGCATATTTTCCCCAACACAGGCCCAGCAATTGGTGGATTCTGGCAAATGGAGCCCAGAGGGGCTACTGTAAGATGCCATAGACAGTCCCTATATAGTGTGGGCTGGTGGGGTGGTTCAGGCCTTGTAATTAAAATGCCAGGGCCTATTTTAAATCCCATTCCAGACCTGCTCTAACAAGACAATGTTCAAAATTAATGTAAGTCTAAAGACTGATAAAAGAAAAAGATTCTAAACAAGTTACTGATCCATGCTTATATTGACTCTCTCTTTTACTAAAACAACAAATCTGAATTAAAATATGTTAGTTTAGTAAAATGAAAAATATTCAACACAAATTTCAATGATCTGTTCTGCAAACAGACTAAACGAGGCATCCAATGAGGTCTAGGTAACAGGCAAAAATCACACATCAATACTACAAAATGCGTGGAATTAAAATTTTGTCCTGATGTTCCCAGAAATGGCTGTTTGCCCTCTGTAAATGTTATTATTAGTGACATTTAGGTTGAAAACACTAACTAGATGTATATTTTGCCATGGTTCTGTGTGTAAATAGTAAATTCCAATTAGTCTACACCTCATACAGCCATGCACAAATCATTGCGTTAGGTTGTGCATGTGACTGTCAGAGAGGAGCACATGCAGCCCATAGTGTAACATTAATGCTGCAAATCTAAAAAGAAAAGTTAACAATCTAAAAGCTCAAAAAAGCTAGGCACCCCCCAGTGACTGTATTCAATTACCTGATACCCCAGGCTGGTGCTCCTCCGGGTATCCCGGGTCAGGGCAGTTTTCTACAAACAGGAGCATTGGCCTCGGATATCAGGTAAGTAATGTCACATTTTTGCTGTGGATACTAAATCGTGCCAGTTTGCAGAGAGACTGGACTAAAGTGAAGGGCAGCAAACTGGCAAATTAAACAATAAAACTATTATGAAAAACTTACACTTGATAAAGGGCTTTGCCCGAAACATGTTGTGTGTATCCACTCCCCAATAAAGGAAATTGCAGTCAAAATTTGCTGCTTTGGATTTGTCCTACACAACATATCTTCTTCAGATTACCCAATTATGAAAAACTGTTTAGGTTTCTCTGGAGAAAAGGCACTTGTGATGGGACATGATTAGTCTTTACAACTATATTAGAAGAGATTATAAACAGAAAGTGGGGGGATAATATTCACACAGAATAGAACAAAGAGCTTAGACTCGAGGAACTGAACTTTCAATTATTACACTGACCTGGCAGTGTAATAAAGTTATTGCTCGAAAATGTGACTGTAAGCATTTTCAGTTTTTGATTACACTGGCAAAATCTGAGCAATTACAAGACTGGCCTATACAAGGGTATTTGGGTGCATTTTGTAGCCTGAGTTGAGCAAATTGTACAGGCAACAAAAAGCCCTGTGTCCCACTGCCCAAATAAATCAGATGTTAGAATATTATGGGGGAGTCTAAAGCTCAGAATAAACAACCCATTTTAATTATCTCTAACATTAAACTCTGAATTACAAACTCTTAAATAGTGACATATCTTCACAGAATAATGGATTTAAGAGCATCTATTAAGGATTGAAGTGCCACGCTGGATTTCTGTGATTATTACTTGAACATTCTGTTGCATGTTCTGTCATGTCAGTTATGTCTTAAATCCTTGTAGAACTAGAACATAAGCATAATCTCTTAACAACGCGTGCAAAACATTGTGCCATTAATTAAATGTTGAATGGATTCTGATAAATGCTCAGTGCTTATTTACACCAATGTCCAATAGTACCATATATTGTGGAGTGTTATATGAAGGGTTACATGGAGAGTTTGTATTCACTAAATTACTGTTGCACTTTTAAGCCCTTTTCTAATGTATAAATGCAAAACTTAAGGTGTGAGTAGGGATTTCTATGTTGTATGTTCTTTGGAGGGAATACAAGTAATTTGTATTGTAAGCTGCAAATGGTGGGACATGATATTTAATACAAATGTTTAGGGGCCAGACTATAAGAAGTTGCTGATTTTCATCCAAAGAGGTCAGCGCAGCTCTTAAGCTGGCCATAGATGCAAAGATCCGATCGTAGGAATCCTCTATTCATACAATTTTTGGACCGTGTGTGGAGAGTCCTGACATTTTTCATCCTATGGAGATCAGTCATTTGGTCGATCGGACAGGTTAAAAGATTTCTGTCGGCTGCCAATTTTATCTCTGCTTGTATTGCCGATCGTACGATTTTCAGCGAGAGATTGTCACCAGCTTTGTCGGACATAACGTTCGTATGATTGCTGTCAGGGCAGAACATCGGCTGATCTGTTCTTTTACTACTTTATTTGATCGGAATGGTTAGTGGCAGGTCGGGAGATGTCTGATCGATCGAGGATTTGAACAATCGGATCTTTGCATTCATGGCCAGCTTAAAGAAGCCTGAGTGGCTATTATAAGGTCACATCCAGTCCTGTCCTAGATGGCCTTTTTTTTTTTACCAAAGTTACAGATGTTAAGACTATGCAACTAGTACTCAGTAAAGTCCTTCAGCTAGAGGTCATATATATATATATATATATATAATACACAAAAGCCATGAATATCCTGTAAATGATATCCTTATAAACGGTGAGTTCTGATGTCATCAGTTATAAACGGTGAGTTCGGATGTCATTTCTGTCACATGACTCATTGAAATTTGTGTATTATAATAAATAAAGTACCCCCAATTGTAAAATATGAGGATATTAGAAGTTACCTCGGAGTTCCATGACCTGTATAAAAACACTCGGCCTTATAATATCGGTAACTTATAATATCCTTATATTTTACAAAAGGGGGTACTTTATTCACTATATATATATAAAGGCTATGCAAAGACAACAGTCTATAAAATGGTGCAATGGCCACTCCATATCCCACTGTGTCTGGCAGCAGAGTTAAAATGCTGGAGGTAGGATTGCCACCTGACAGTTTTTTAACAACCTGCCCATTAAAATGATGGTTGATCCCAATGTTATTAATAGAGAAAAAAGATAAATATATAGGAAGGCCGGTATTTTTTCGAGTAAAGGTGGCAAGCCTAGCTGGAGGTGATGGCACTGACATTTATGAAAAGAAAGGGCAGCACACGTCCTGATGCACTGGGCAACAACTAGTAAGTTCAGTCAATGTAAAAGTATCAGGCCAGACGTGCAACCCTTGGCAGACATTAGACCCTACCATTTCCAAGCGGACACAGTTGAAAGGTCTTGCTGTGGAATGGTAACCAGGAAACTGTGCTGCAGACATGACGCGGACGAAGAGCCCAGCCAGTCCCATGCTGCCAATGTTCTGCTACTAAATCTATCCGCCGCCCAGCGCGACATTTTCATTCACAGCGATTCCTTTCTGACAGACTTTGCAGCCCCTCACCCAAGAAGAGTCCAAATGTTTGTGTCAGCAGCCGCATGTAGGCGACGCAAGTGTCAGACTGAGGGATGTTCGCGTACTTTGTGCGAAATAACGCCCGCCCCTCCCCGCAAGGGATATCATTTCCCCAGCTGCGTGTCTCGGTGCTGTCAAAGCGATAATGCAAAAGTGTCTGCGTGTAACGTGCCGCTCGCTTTCCTCTGTATAATCACACTCACCTCATACTTCAGCTCTGACCGCCTGCTTCGTCCTATATATATATGTACTACTTCCCCACCCCTCCACTACTAGCACCCGAGAAGCACCCCAAACCCCAGCATGGGGAAGCAATGCAAATAAAAAAAAGATAAACCGCAAACGCTGCAAGCTCCTCCTCACCTGTTTCCATGGCAACGCTCAGTGTGACGTTCCGCCGTAAATGTGCGCGTCGTGCTCGCTGACAGCAGCCATTGTGGTTGGGGAATATGGCTGTCGGTCACATTCGTGGGGCAGTCTTTCGGCCCTCGCTTAGGCTTCTGTTCCACAGACACGGGCACTCTGAGGCAGCACCATCCGCAACGGTACAAGCCAAGGTGACGCTTAATAATTCCCCGATTATACGATGCCAGGCATAAACCCGCTTGTATTCCACCACCGATACTTGCTACTGCACAGCGACATCTGCTACTACTACACTGATTAATTGCTACTTACTTATTAATACTGCCTATATCGTGTATGGGGAGGCCTTGAAGTATGTCAAACCTCTACGACTGAAGGCTATAGGCCTGATATCCTTCTGAGCAATGGCCTTGTCTAAATTAAATAAGGAAATGACATGGTACAATTACTCATCTACAGCTCTCCCTATTATTATCCTGAATGTTGACATCATGAACTAGGTCAGCCCTCATAAACCCTAGTGGCCTGGCTATAAACAATGGAGCACAATTCCATACCTCCCAACTGTCCCTTTTTCGGAGGGACAGTCCCTCTTTTGACAGCTCAACCCGCAGTCCCTCATTTGTACTGGAAAGTCCCTCTTTTCTCTGCACTCAACAGCCAGAAAAAGAAACAAAGTTTCTCACTTAATTGGCTTTTAGCAGAGAGCCCAGAACACCTAATAGGTGCAAATAAGATACTTTGTAACAATTTTGAGACACAAAAACACAGTTTAGATAAGGAGAAATATTTTCAAACTTTCATAACCTGCCAAATTTTGTAAAACAAACATGGTAATTAGGGGGTGTGGCCACAGAAAGGGGTGTGGTCAAAAAATTGCTGCGCTACGTGCGGGAAAAAAAATTTTTTGTCCCTCTTTTTACTTCCAAAATGTTGGGAGGTATGCAATTCACCTTTCCTTATAGCTTGGATGGTTCTTCAGCGTTCACGAACAGTAACACCAAAAAAAAGTGTTATTAAACTCCAAACAAATTAAAGGGATGGTTTGCCTTTAATATAACTTTTAGTATGTTCTAGAACAGCCAATCAAAGCAACATTTCAACTGGTCTTTATTATTATTTTTTTATAGTTTAATTATTTGCCATTTTCTTCTGATTCTTTCCAGTTTTCTAATGGAGGGGTCACTGACCCCATCTAAAACAAATGCTTTTTAGGCTTCAGTTTATTGTTATTGCTACTTTTATTTACTCATTTTCTATTCAGGTCCTCTCCTAGTCATATTTGTCTCTTATTCAAAGCAATGCATGGTCGCTATAGTAATTTGGACCCTTGCTTGAAATTGCAAACTGGAGAGCTGCTGAATAAAAAGCGAAATAACTCAAAAACCACAAATAATAAAAAAAAAAGAATGAAAATCAAATTAAATCAGAATATCACTACATCACCCTAAAAGTTAATGTAAAGGTGCACAATCCCTTTAAATTATAATGTACCATTGTTCTGTAATGGTGTGTAAATGTGTGTTTGCTTCAGAAACACTATAGTTTAAATACATCCTTTAACTCTGACTCCTCAGTTTATGGTACTTTCAACTCCTCTTTAAAGGAACTGTAACACTGAAAGTGTATCAAAGTAATTTAAATGGATCCTGTCATCGGAAAACATGATTTTTTCAAAATGCATCAGTTAATCGCGCTACTCCAGCAGAATTCTGCACTGAAATCCATTTCTCAAAAGAGCAAACAGATTTTTTTATATTCAATTTTGAAATCTGACATGGGGCTAGACATTTTGTCAATTTCCCAGCTACCCCAGGTCATGTGAGTTGTGCCTGCACTTTAGGAGAGAAATGCTTTCTGGCAGGCTGATGTTTTTCCTTCTCAATGTAACTGAATGTGTCTCAGTGGGACATGGGTTTTTACTATTGAGTGTTGATCGTAGATCTACCAGGCAGCTGTTATCTCGTGTTAGGGAGCTGCTATCTGGTTACCTTCCCATTGTTCTTTTGTTTGTTTGCTGGGGGGGGTGAAAACACTCCAAATTGCAGTACAGCATTTTCTAGTAAAGAGTGATTGAAGTTTATCAGAGCACAAGTCACATGACTTGGGGCAGCTTGGAAATTGACAATATGTCTAGCCCCATGTCAGATTTCAAAACTGAATAAAAAAAAAATCTGTTTGATCTTTTGAGAAATGGATTTCAGTGCAGAAATATGCTGGAGCAGCACTATTAATTGATTCATTTTGAAAAATGACAGTATCCCTTTAAATATAATGTACTGTTGCTCTGCACAGGTAAAAGGCACAGGTTATATAGCAGATAACACTATTGTATTGGACAGGGCTTATCTGTTATCTGCTATGTAAACTTGCTTTTTCTCTTTTTTTTTCCAGCTTGAATGGCTGCCCCTATGGCTACACAGCAGCTTGTTTATATAAACTATACAAGAATTTCTGAAGCAAACACACAGCTTTTACCAGTGCTTGCTAAGTGTATTATATGTTAATTACTTTAAAATGCTTTCACATATTGGTGTTACTGTTCCTAATGTTATTTCCATGTTGACTGAAAGAAGTTAAGTGAACAACATAAATGTCATTTTATCACTGCCAAAGTTCCTTAATATAAACCACATCCTTTGGTAATGCTAAACCAAAATCAAAGTTAAACTATATAAACCAAAAACAACTGGAAAACCTAAAACAACTTCTATATTAATTTAACCTGGCATATAGCTGTAGATTAGTTGTTAAAGGAGAAGGAAAGGTTAAAACTAAGTAAGCCTTATCAGAAAGGTCCATCTAAATATACCAGTGAACCCCCAAAGTAGTGCTGCTCTGAGTCCCCTGTCATAAGAAACACAGCATTTCTTTCCTTCTATTGTGTACACATGGGCTTCTGTATCAGACTTCCTGTTTTCAGCTTAAACCTCATTGCCCTGGGCAAGAGCATGCTCAGTTTGCTCCTCTTCCCTCCCCCCTCCCTTCTCTACTGTAATCTGAGCCCAGAGCAGGGAGAGACTCAGGCAGGAAGTGATGTCACACCATGTTAA
Organism: Xenopus laevis; assembly: GCF_017654675.1. Taxonomy (NCBI): domain Eukaryota; kingdom Metazoa; phylum Chordata; class Amphibia; order Anura; family Pipidae; genus Xenopus; species Xenopus laevis. The sequence continues at coordinate 89,633,303 of NC_054385.1, forward strand.
TACTGCAGCTCCTATTCTAAAAAAACAGAGAGTTTCTAGAGCTTTTTACTCAGGTATGGTAAAACATTCTACAGAATAAATAAAGCATTCTAGCTTGCACTATTGCAGCTAATCAATTGGCAATAAAATGCCTCTGTAGCTTTCCTTCTCCTTTAAATACAATCCAAAATTAACTAAAGTATTGTTCTTAGAAACAGAATTGCTTCTGCCATATCATCCTTCATAGAAGCTCCTAAATATAATTTGATTATTTTCAGTGCTTGTTTTTAAAGTTATTAGGAGTCGCAGTTGATACATTTTTGGTGACTCCGACTCCTGATACTCAAAATTGCTCCAGACTCCGATTACACAGCTCTGCATAAATGTGCATGTTGTTAGGTACCCACCAGTGAATCTAATCGGTAACCTTGCAGCTCGCTCAGGCCGGTGTGTAATTAATGCACTGGTATATGGTACTACATACCGTATAGGAACACAGTGCTTCCATCTGTACTCTGTTTCCCCAGCCCTGGGCCTGTGCATGTGTGCTATAATAAAGCTGGATATCTTATTTATAGATTCTGCATTCCATCACATGGTGAAGCGTGCCGTAAAAACAGACAACAGAGAAACAGCTCTTTAACCAAATTGTGTCTTGGTGTATTAAATGAAATATAAGACTTAGCGCTAATGATACTGCCCTATTGACCCAGCTTAAAGTACTTAGACCCAATAATAGCAATAGCGGAGATGATTGACAAAACACCAGAAAACACCCATGTGTCGTTACTCTTAGTTTGTATATTGCATGAAAACACATTTTCAATATAATTCAAAGATTTTCATTTTTTTTTTTTTTTACTTCAGACTGTGACATTTTGTCCTCCTGCTGCTTCACAATATGACTGGATTGGCCCTCCTGACAGAAATTCCAACCTGAGACCCATATCTTATTTTATTCCAAAGCACGAGTCTGTGCTTGAGAAAAAACTTAGGACATTGAGGCACGAAACGCATGAATGGAACCAAAGTTTTTGGGCAAATCAGAATCTAAGCTTTATAAAGGTAAACTGTTCAAATCCATGGGTGACTTTAGTCAGCCATTATGACTGTATGTAACATAGCTTGTTCTGTTGAGGATTAGTGGGCCCAGACCAGGCAGGAGGCATTGTGGGATGTGTAAAACCGAGAAAATTACTATTAGGTCCGTTATCACTGCCTCTACTTTTATGAAAAGCTTTTCCGCTACACATTGGAAAACCTTTCAAGCATATTATTTTATGCTGTATCAGACCACAGTCCTTCACCAAACTTTACAGTTGCCATTACATTTTACTGGCTTCCACCAAATCCAGACTGCTTCCTCAGATTGCCAGTTGGTGGATCAGGATTCATGATACCTTTTAACATGTTTTCTCTTTTGAGGGGGAAAATAATCCCTCCCTCCACAGAGCACCAGATTAATTATTAAATAGATTGTCAAGGTGCACCTGTGGGGGTAAAAATGTCAAATGCTTTAGTTGTAGAACACCATGTTTCAGACACTTCAAGGCAAATAAATAGCCACATTCATGGATTATGCAGACAAAAGTAAGTTATACAATTAGACAATCATTGTACCGGTAGTGGATATGTTATCCATAATGCTCGGGACCTGGGGTTTTCCGGATAATGTATATTTATCTAATTCGGTTCTTCATACCTCAAGTCCACTGAAAATCATGTATATATTAAATAGACCCAATAGGCTGATTTTGCTTCCAATAAGGATTAACTATATCTCAGTTTGGATCAAGTACAATGTACTGTTTTATTATTACAGAGAAAAAGGAAATCATTTCTACAAATTGATTATTTTGATAAACTGGAGTCTATGGGAAACAGCCTTTCTGAGCTTTCTGGATAACTGGTTTCTGGATAACCGATCCCATACCTGTAATATAAATATGACCTATATAAAGCATTCCTTGTATTAACTATGTATGTCATTGGGGTGATTTTCTTTTTTTGTAAAGAGGAAATGTCTAGTGCAGTTAAAATCTTTTTATTTTTTTTATTTTGCTTACAGCCCAGGTTATGTTAAGAGACATGTTAAAATGTAAATATATTTGCATAAAGTAATCTTCTATATTTTGCTTCCAGCGTCTGAATATTTGCAGAATGGTAGATTAAATTTAATTATTCTTGAAAATGTCTTTCAGGAGAAAGAAGAATATATTAATATGAAACTTAAAGCTTTAGGATTGAGTGAAAGAGATGAAGAGGGTAAGATATAATGTATAATATTGCTGTGTTCAAAAAGACCCCCTTGCACAGTTTTAAAAGTGTAAAACTGAAGTTAATTACTTTTAATATTTATTTGCCAATACACAAGGGTAAACTGGCTAATGTTATGTTGCTTTGTGTAAGCATACAGATTGATTGTCAAGATGATTTTAACGAGACATTAGGTATTTAGTAGAAGACAGAAATACTACTAAAGAAGACCTATAGCATAACTAAAAAAAATCTCGTAAGCAATGATGAGAAATATAAGGTGCTGGTTTTACTATGGCCAATCGTTAATATTATGTTTAAAAATGTCCCCTTTTTTGCAGTTCCCTATAGATCTGCTAGGGCCCTGTCTGTGTTTCGAAAGATGGGTGGGCGTGTCCTAACTGTCCCCGCCAGAAGCACGGGGGGGATAACCAATCACAGCCATGTGGTCACACAGGCAAGAGACAGGTTTCAGTTCTTGTCAGGCCCACCTAGCTTCTAATTGGTTCCTACAGTGCAATGTGCTGAGTGCTGCCAGCTTTCCCGCACAGCCTGGGAAAGGAGGCAGCAGGAATTGGAACCAATGGGCAAGACTAATAGGGTTTTTGCAGACATTTTTAATAAATCAGTCAAAAGCACTACTTTTCTTAAGCACAATCCTTCTATGTTTAAAAGAGTATAATGCATTGGCACATTCTTGTTTTTTTTACAAAATAATTCTCCTTTAAATGTATTTTTCATAATGCAGTTATTTACTCATTGTGCTTTTCTGGAGGTAGTCATGTATATTATTGTTTTGCCGTTTTGTAATAATGCTGTTTTGACCCAGGCCCTTGCTGTTTGTCATTAAAATATATATTTTTTTCTAATGCAAAAGCATATTTGGAATTAGAATATAATTTTTCAAATCTGAAGAATTTTGCGAATTGGCAAGACCCCCCCCCTTTTTTTTTTTTAAATTATGTAGTTCCATTTCTTTGTCTTCCCTCTGTACCTGTTGCATCATTATGTTTTGTGTAATATGAGCCAAGACATCTGAATGGACATACTGTAATTTGATAACATTGATTTATAAAATGTAAGTATTCATGGTTTTTTTAATTGCTGATCCATTAAGTTAATTATTTTAGAATAATAATGACTTTTAAACAAGATCTTCTTATCCTTTACAGGAAGGAAAAGAAACCTGAATGCAGAGGAAATGGCTGAATTCTATAGGGATTTCCTTGGGAAAAATCTTGAAAAGCATACATCCTACAACAGGTATAGCCTTCTTTTTTACTATTTCAACTCCACTAAATGAACCTTATAAAAAGGTTCTATAAAAAGGTCTAACTAAATTAATATGTGCTTGTGCATACATATTGATGTGACTCAATAGTTCATAACTAACTGCAAGATTCTTCACCTTTGGGTCCATTGGTATGCAAAGACTATTATAGTCGATAAACCTCGGGTTTGGCATTTTCAGATTTTTCTGTATCAACGTCCTTTACTGAAGTCAAAATACTATATATTATGATATTTGCAGGTCGGGGCAGAGACATTTATTTTTCTCATATTTAGGTAATATTGAGAACCAAAAATGGTGAAATTTAAATTCAAGTAATTACAGCTTAAAAACATATCAATATCAATAAATGAGTACATTCAATCAGACAAAGTGGTCCTAAATTTTAGACTCTTCTCACCTATTAGTATGGCTATGTTCCGGCTTGTAGAACAATCATCCTGATCGAATATAAATGGAATATCTACCTGATATATAACCCAGGTCTGCTTATTTATGGCAAAATCGACTGAACCAATGAGAGAAAAGCAATCTGGCCATCTACTTGTTAATATATTGTAAACATTCTGTCTGTAAGTGGTCAAATATTTAAAAACAACCAATTCATGTCCAGCTTTGTGTTTTCGGAAGTAACATTTTAAATCTTAAAGTTATAGTGACACAAATTACTTTTCAAAACATTAATGTACATTAAGGGGCCGATTCACTCAGCTCGAGTGAAGGATTCGAATGAAAAATACTTCGAATTTCGAAGTATTTTTTGGGTACTTCGACCATCGAATGGGCTACTTCGACCTTCGACTACGACCTTCGACTTCGATTCGAACGATTTGAAGAAAAAATCGTTCGACTATTCGACCATTCGATAGTCGAAGTACTTGCCCTTTAAAAAAAACTTCGACCCCCTACTTCGGCAGCTAAAAGCTACCGAAGTCAATGTTAGCCTATGGGGAAGGTCCCCATAGGCTTGCCTGTGATTTTTTGATCGAAGGATTTTCCTTCGATCGTTGGATTAAAATCCTTCGAATCGTTCGATTCGAAGGATTTAATCGTTCGATCGAACGAAAAATCCTTCGATCGATCGCAGGATTAGCGCTAAATCCTTCGACTTCGATATTCGAAGTCGAAGGATTTCAATTCGAGGGTCGAATTTCGAAGTATTTTTTACTTCGAAATTCGACCCTTAGTGAATCGGCCCCTATAAGTTACCTATTTTTCCCTGATATCTCTACTTTTGAGAGGTGTTGAAGTTCCTAAACCTGACTCTTTTACCAACCTGACTGTCCCATCTCAACCTGTCAGTTAGTTTCTAATGCTAACAGACTACTGCTGCACAAATATGGCAGTCCCTTTATACAGGAACATGAGGATCATATAGGTTATGTAAAAGCATTGGTGAAATACTTTTATGGCAAAATTATAAATGGCAATCAAAGACAATGATATATGTAAATAAAAAAGGTTAATTTATGGTGTATATCTCTTAAGTAGAAATATTAATACAAACTACAAATACAAACAAACTAGGAGCTTAAGTACAATTGTCTCTGCATATAGAAATGTTTGTTTTTTTCCTCTTTTTTCCTATATATTTCAGAGAATGGTATGAGCGGAACTTTAGAATAACCTTTCTGATGGGTCAAGTTGCACTGCAGAGAGTTTGGAAGAAACTGTCAAAAAAAGAAAGAGCGACTGAAACGTGAAACTAATTATGTTAACCAAAATAAAACCATTTGAAACTGTATATCTTAGGCATCCCATGTTGCATATTGTATTTTTGAAGAAGCTCCTGTTTCTAATCTGATGGGATTCAGAGAAGCTGGTCTAGTAAATCACAATTGAGTAATAAGCACAAACATACTGTGTAAAGGCCTGTTTAATTAAAGGTGATAACGATGTATCACTGCAGTATATTTTCTTAAAATAAATGTTTCAGCCTGTTGATGGTTTTTATCTTCAATTTTCTTCATTGGCCGTCTTCATTTTCTCTGCAAGTTAGCCTGAGTTGCATAAAACGTTATACATTGTCATTTTGATGCTCTTTTTCAAGGCGTTGATAAAATGTTGGACTTAATATAAATCATATAGCTACTAAGAGCCCTATTAGAGAATGCACCACTGGCAAGTCCTTTCGGCACATAATCCTTCATACAGTTCTAGTTCTATATACACAGCAGCACATCTCTCTCTAGTTTTAATAAATCCTACATGGTTGCTCTAGAATAGCAAAGATTGTTTGTGTTACTGTTGCTCTTTATAACCTTTATGACATTAGCTCAACATAGGCCTGAAAAGCAATCACCTATGCTTTACACAACAGTCATCTGTTTTGTTTTCCCCCCATTCCTTTTTGGTCCCCACTCTCTGGTAAAAAAAAAAATACATTTAGTCAAATATTAATTATTGAATTGTTTTACTCCAGGTCAAACAACGCTTTTGGATTTTTTCACTATGACAATTGAGTAAAATATGCAGTCTCTATGCTCAGGTTATTTCCTGTAAAGTTTAGAAAAAGGATACTGTTAATACACAGAAATATTATTACTGTTTTTGCATATTTTAGTAACCTATGGGTGCCAGTTGCTGTATTACCTACAACAGTAAGGTCAAGCTTGAAATTATGGATATATGAAAAGTTGTGAAGCATACTACCTGATCTTAAGAATAATCTTTAAAAAAATATATTTTTAGAGTTACACTGGTGAGTAGTTCTATTCTATGGAATTCTGCATTGGACAGGTAAATTGTCCAGTCCTTCTAGTCTGGAGAATTGAAGAGCTGAAGTTCCTGAAAAGTTTTGTTGCGGTTTTTGCTGAGGTCCATGTCATCAGACACGTGCCAGGAAACTACTAATGGCTGGAGCATGCATAATGATCCAAGCATACTATCAACTGCCATCTATACAGATTGCCAGTTCAATGGTCCCATTCCTGCTGCCTCAGAAGGTGCTCCTGTGCCCTGTTCCTGTCTGAGCTGCTCTCTTGCCCTTTCTTTGGACACAGTTCACCCTTCCAGTTGCAAACGAACACTTCATAGTTAATGTTATTGTAATTGTTTTTTATGAAAATAATTGTCATAAAGAGGTGGTTCACCTTTAAGGCAACTTTTAGTACGTTATAGAATGGCCAATGCTAAGCAACTTTTCAATTGGTTTTCATTATTTATTTTTTATAGTTTTATATTTATTTACCTTTTTCTTCTGACTCATTGCAGCTTTCAAATGGGCGTCGCTGACTCCCTTCTAAAAAGCAATGCTTTGTAAGGCTTCAAATGTATTGCTATTGCTACTTGATATTGCTGATATTTCTATTCAGCTCCTCTCCTATTCACATTCTTATTCATATCAGTGCGTGGTTGCTAGGGGAATTTGCACCCTAGCAACCAGACTGCTTAAAATGCAAATTGAAGAGCTGCTGAATAAAAAGCTAAATAACTCAAAAACCACAAATAATAAAAAATGAAAACCAATTGCAAATTGTCTCAGAATATGACTATCTACATTATACTAAAAGTTATCTCAAAGGTGAACCACCCCCTTTTTTTCCTGTGAAATTGTTCATTCAATAGCTACTAGACAATAAGTTCTCTTTCACTTGAGGCTATAAAATAACTAATGATTATGCTCTGCTTTAGACATCAGGAATGTAATAAAAGACAGTAAATGCACAAAAAAATTGCAATGCAATAACAGATTAATGTAAAATATTACCTTGTGAAAGGTGACTTTGTATTCTTAATTGTGTGGATTTTTTTCTTTTTGATACTTTTATTACATTTCCCCCTAAGGTTTGAAATGGCATGTACTGTCAAGATGACACAAGAGGTCAGTAGTGAGCCAGATAGCTCAGTGCACCTAAGATAAACAGGCACAAGTGCTTTCTATGAAATGTATTTGTTGCCTTTATTCTTAAAGTTAAGGAAGGTCACACTAATCTGTAATACATAAATGTTATTAATAAACATTGCAATCTGTCCTTTTGTTGCATTCTGGTATCAAACAGTTAATTATACAATATACTTTACAAATCGTATAGGCTAATGGCGCATATACTCCAGTTAGGGGAAACAGTTTTTTTTTCTTAAATTGCCCGGTGCAGATGGCCATGTTGGGGCACAAGCATGCACATGGATGGATGCCCCGATGGCTGCTCACGCTGGGATCTCACTCCCGGTGTAGGCAGCCTAGCAATGGAGGGGGCATTGAAAAATAAAATAGCTTCTTCCAGTTCCTCTATTAGCCTGCACTACTGGTGGGGGAAACCATTTCAGGGTGATAAGTGCCTTCTGAGGAGCGTATATACTAACCCAACAGATTTTCATGAAAAAACAACCAATTTACCATTCCAGGTAGGCAAGGGAGTTTCAGCCTATACCGTTCTCTCTGAGAGGACCACAGCAGTCAAAACACTGTGTATGCCATGCACTTGTTGAAGACCCCTTTTAATAAGTGATATGGGGGGGGTAGTTTTTTTTGCATGTTTCATTTCTCATGGAATGGCAGTAGGGTAGAGCTCAGAAAGCAACATTCCACAGCATTTCCCATCTCTTGCCCTAAGTGTGTGCCATAGTTAAAGTATTTGCTATTAAATTAAAAGGGCAATATCTGGTTGTGAATGTGTTACCTACTGTGATTAAAACTTGCTGATTGCCACCAGTGCACATTCTCTTTCTCAATTTCTAAGGGCTCTTACACACGGCCGTTCCGACCTGCGCTCCCCTGCGTTCCGTTTTTTGGCGTTCAGCCGCAGGGGAGCGCAGGAATAGACGCAAGTCATTATTTGAAATGGGCCTGTACTCACTCAGGCGCGTGTAGGCGCCGAATGCAAGTTCAGACGCAACATGCTGCATTTTTCCTGCGTTCAGCGCCTACACGCGCCTTAGTGAGTACAGGCCCATTTCAAATAATGACTTGCGTCTATTCCTGCGCTCCCCTGCGGCTGAACGCCAAAAAACGGAACGCAGGGGATCGCAGGTCGGAACGGCCGTGTGTAAGAGCCCTTAAACATTCAAGCAGTCAGTCCTCCTGCATGTCTACATTTTCTATGTTATTGAAATGCTGATTGTACTGCAGCGACCAGGTCTGGACTGGGATACAAAATAGGCCCTGGGATTTCAAATATGGGGGCAGATTTATTAAAGGGTGAAGTGACAAACGTGACGTCATTTCGTTACTTTGCCGATTTACTAACGGGCGCAGGAGTAACTTCGCTAGCGAAGGCAATAGACTCTATCGGTAATTCGCTCGCTTACACCTGGCGAAGTTGCGCTCTGGTGAAGGGACGTAACTACGCAAATTCACTAAGATGCGGATTTTACTGAACGTTACCTCTTGCCTTCACCAGCTCAGACCAGGCAAAGTGCAATAGAGTAGATAGGAGTTCCTCAAAAAAAATTGAAAATTTTTCCCAAAAAACGCTGGCGACTTTTAATTTTTCAGGGTAATAGGCTGCAAAAGATCAAAAAATTTTTCTGGGGTTCCAGCTTACCCCCTACATTTCCTAACATATGGCACATAAACTATACACTGGGCTCATGTGTAGGGCAATATAACAACTCTTTTATTTCATTAAGGTTTCCCGGGCTTGTGTAGTGTAATGTATTTGCTGCAACATATACGTCCATTCAACTTTAACTTCCCGCCGTATGCAAATTAGCCAATTCTAGCACAACTTCGCCAGCGTTCGGTGCCCTGGACGCAACTTCGGATTTTTATTGCCAGTCTGGGCCTGGCAGTGACCCTATTCATTTTCAACTAATCAAATTGCAAGCTTTCTTACATATTGTACCATGCACTCCGACTGAAAGAGTTGCATGAAGTTTGTACAAGCTGTGACTTTGCTGGGTCATTTGATAATAATGCAAGTCACATCCCTTTGTTTCTATGGGTTCACGTGGGAGTTGCTTTGTCTGCAACTGACCTGTGTTCAGTTTAATGTGTTTTCCATAATTTCCTGTAAGTTATCGTGTTTTGAAACAAAAACAACTGATTCATCAGATTCTTCTAGAACTTCCATTTCAAGGTGAATCATCTGGAGTACAGAAGTGCCATAGCAGCAGAGTGAGTCCAGCAGAAGAGACAAACATCATAATAAATAACCTGCTACCAATCTTTGATTTCACAATCCTAACCCCACACAGCACAAACACCCCCTAGCTACTGGTGATATTTATTTCCAATTATTTTATGATCTGTATTAATTCTGCCACAAGATACCATATGGTACTGACCCTGGCTGGTAAAGTAAAAAAGCAAAGCCTACATTACAGAATTATAGTATATGGTAATGGATTTGAGCTACAGAAGTGGGTATTTGCACGATGACACATGGCCATAGATTCTCTTCTCAATATCAAATATTTATCCACATCACGTCTCCAGCCCAGCACTTAAGGAAGAACTAAACCCCCCACATAACAAAAGCCCCCCTTAACTGCCTCCAAATGTGTAAATTTCCGCACTTCCCTCGCCTTTCCTATGACAATTCCTGCTAGATGGTGCAAAAACTCTCTAGACGGTCGGCACACGTCAATCATAGTAATCACAGTTGTATGGAAGAGAGCAGCACAACACCAATTTGTTGCAGGTGGGGAGCTTCCCCATTTATTTTTCACCACCAAAAAATCAACGTTTCGGGGGGGTTTTCACCCACCCTTCATCAGGATAAACACACAGTGCACACCATAACCTTATAAAGCCCATTAGGCCATACCCACCAACCACATGTTCCCAAGTTCCTGTATGGATCCAAATTGAGGCTTGGTACTCAGTCCTGTCCCACCCTCATATGGGGGTCCATTTAGTAGTGTCACGAAAAAGTAAGGATTTTCTTCTCAATAAATCAATTCAAGAATGTCCGTGTCAAGCATCAGTTAAACATCAGTTAAACTAAATATTACAGTGCAGAAAGTAATGCACCCGGACTACAATGGTATAAGTGATTATATAACATCTTGTGGTATAATTACTCACAGCCTAATGGGCTTTATAAGGTTATGGTGTGCACTGTGTGTTTATCCTGATGAAGGGTGGGTGAAAACCCCCCCTTAACTGCCTGCCATCGTCCCTCTCCCTTCCCACACTGTGCATTAGTCAAAAAGGTGCCCTGAAAAAAAACCTGACCCTAAAATGCAATGCAGCGGAGCTCCCCAGCACCATCTTCTGCCCGTTTGCATTATTTCAGGTCTCTTTGCCGACACAAAGCCTGCGGCAGCATGTATGGTTGGGCCTAGTCAGGAATCGGCGATAAGACCAGAAGAGAATGCAAACGGCAGAAGATGGTGCTGGAGAGCTCCGCTGCACTGCATCTCTCTCTTAACAGCTAATGGTGGAGGAGCCCTTTGTCTGAAACCAATGCCCAGGGCAAGAGACACTTATAAGAGACCAAGAATTGCTACCATGCAGGGAGGTGCCAGCCTTTGAAGACTATGACCAGAGGTAAATAGTAAGGGACCACCATAAGGGGTTTACCTTGACATGGTATGGTGGCTTAAGTGATCCCCTCCTTTCACTCCTAATCTTACCCTTTCTATTACATGGATCGGAAAAAAGGTTATATCCCCCCCACTACATTCTGTAAAGTGTCTCTTGATGTTACTCTTCTCCGCTAGCCGGGGTTTTTTTTTTATCTGACTCGTGTTCCCTAGCTCTTTCCTTGAGCCTTTTACTTGTGCACCCCACATACTATTTGCAACATGTGGTAGCCACAAATGTATTACTTGCAAACATATGAAAGTCTTTAAGAACTTTAAATCATCAGTTACGGGTAGAGAATATGACATTAAAGGATACATTAAGGGGCACATTTACTAAGGGTCGAAGTGAATATTCGAATTGAAAAACTTCGAATTTCAAAGTGATTTTTGGGTACTTCGACCATCGAATAGGCCGACTTCGATTCGAAGTGAAAATGCTTCGACTATTCGATCATTAAATAATCGAAGTACTGTCTCTTTAAAAAACTTCAACATCATAAACCTGCCGAATTGCTATGTTAGCATATGGGGACCTCCTGGAACCTATAGCCAGTATTTGGCTAAGTTTTGAGAAGTCGAAGTGAAATCGTACAATCGTTCGATTCGAAGTACGATCAACGTACGATCGTATGATCTTAAAAATCCTTGAATTCGACTTCGAATGTTGGACTAGCCTATTCGATGGTCGAAATTTAGACGTTTTTTGCACTTCGAAATTCGACCCTTGATAAATCTGCCCCTTATTGTAACACCCCATTTGTGATCTATTTGATCACGTCTGAAGTGCAAAAACAGTTTGCAAACAGTATGTGGGATGCACGAGTAGAAGTTTATCCTAGAATATACGGATGAGATTTGATAGACTAGTGACGGCTTTTTATTATATATCTACTACAGTATATTTTTTGTGCAAAATCTTTTAGATATTTATTTGTTTCTTATAGATCGTTACATGTTTAAACGGAGAATACACTATGTCTTATATTACTGCTACTACATTTGTTATGACTCATTTTAATATAAAAGAAATAGCACTAGGACCCTGTATAGACATAATATATTGAGATGTAAAGGAAGTTGGGTTAATCCCTATGTATCTCTGATTGTTTTTTAACAAAAATGGGTGGGATTTCCTGGGTTTAAATATATGCTACTGACAGAGACACCTATGACTAAGTACTGGATGGTATGAAAGTGTAAGGTGGACCATGCGGGGTCAGTATGTACCATTTTAAATGTAAACTGCCATAAAAATTATATTTTTTAACTATAAATTGAGCCTTGGGACATATATCTTGGATATATATTTGTAGTAAATTGTGGGCGCCTTTGAAACCGGGGCAAGTCCCTTTGGCTCAGCTTGGATTCACAGGAATCAGTGATATGGACTCCCTACTAAGAATGGAGAATAATAATAACAAAGAACTAATATTTTTGTAAATACATGCACTTGCATAGATACTGGATTACATCTGAGACAGGGGACCAGGAAATGGGCATTGATCATTCCCCCTTCTTTTTCTTTATATTTGTCTATAATACACAAAAGCCATGAATATCCTGTAAATTATATCCTTATAAACGGTGATTTCTGATGTCATCAGTTATAAACGGTGAGTTCTGATGTCATTTCTGTCACATGACTCACTAAAATTTGTGTATTATAATAAATAAAGTACCCCCAGTTGCAAAATATGAGGATATTAGAAGTTACCTCGGAGTTCCATGACCTGTATAAAAACACTCGGCCTTCGGCCTCGTGTTTTTATATGGTCATGAAACTCCTCGGTAACTAATAATATCCTTATATTTTACAAGAGGGGGTACTTTATTCACTATATAATGTCCTCTAATATACTTGTAAAATATAATCATGTCCCCTCTCAAGCGTCTTTTTTTCCAGACAAAACAACCTTCATAATTTAAGTCTTCCATCCCCCTAAACAGTTTGGTTGCATGTCTCTGCACTCTCAACAGCTCATTTACTATATCCCTCTTAAGGACTGGAGTCCAAAACTGCACTAAATACTCCAAGTGAGGAGGCCTTACCAGGGACCTATAAAGAGACAAAATTATGTTTTCATGCATTGGTTTTATGCCCTCTCTTATGCAAAAAATTGTTATCTACAAAAACCCCTAGATCCTTCTCAGTTAAAGGAAAACTATACCCCCAAAATGAATACTTAAGCAACAGATAGTTTATATCAAATTGAATGACATATTAAAGAATCTTACCAAACTGGAATATATATTTACATAAATATTGCCCTTTTACATCTCTTGCCTTGAACCACCATTTCGTGACTCTGTCTGTGCTGCCTCAGAGATCACCTGACCAGAAATACTACAACACTAACTGTAACAGGAAGAAGTGAGGAAGCAAAAGGCAGAACTCTGTCTGTTAATTGGCTCATGTGACCTAACATGTGGTTTGTATGTGTGCACAGTGAATCTTACGATCTCAGGGGGAAGTCCTTATTTTTTAAAATGGCAATTTTCTATTTATGATTACCCAATGGCACATACTACTAAAAAAGTATATTATTATGATAATGGTTCATTTACATGAAGCAGGGTTTTACACATGAGCTGTTTTACTCTTTTAATAGAGACCTACGTTGTTTGGGGGGTATAGTTTTCCTTTAAGGAAACTCCCAACATACTACCATTTAGTGTATAACTTGCATTTATATTATTTTGCAAAAGTGCATAACCTTGCATTTATCAACATTGAACCTCATTTTCCAGTTTTCTGCCCAGTTTTCCAGTTTAGTCAAATAACTCTGAAAAGTGGCAGCATCCTGAATAGAACCTATAGTTCTGCACAATTTTCTATCATCAAAGCTTTCCTAACACTGATGTCAGACTTACTGCTTGTAGTTTTGAGGCTGATAAAATGATCCCTTTTTGAATAGCGGCACCACATTAGCAATCACTAGGATTTTGTTAGGAGTGTTTGCGACAGTCACATGCTGAGTGGATTTGAACAGCTCTTTAGAAGCTAAGCTTAGGGGTTGTAGCAAATCATCATGCAGAAAATGCAGTTTGTCTGTCATATAAGTCATATATCATGGTATGAAGCCACACTTTAATGCTTTAACGCTTTCCATTTTTCTGAATCACTCTATTAGCTGTGTGCCAGCTATGTTTAGAATTACACCTATAGCATAGCATTTCATTTCTTATCAATATTTGCAAATCCAGGGAAGTGGTTTTAGAGAACAAAAAAGTTTAAGTGCAGAAGACTGCAGTGTCCTTTCATATTCCATAACAGGAAGTGTGGGAGCAAAGACAAAACTTTGTCTAGCAATTGGCTCATGTGATCTAACATACATGTGTTCCCTTTGGTGCTTGTGTGCACTGTGAATCAAATTATCCCAAGGGGCTGCCCTTAGTACTTAAAATGGCAATTTTCTATTTAGGATTGCCCATTGATACATACTGCTAGAAAAGTATATTTTTATGAAAATGGTTTATTTAGAGCAGTGGTCCCCAACCAGTAGCTCGCGAGCAACATGTTGCTCTCCAACCCTTTGGATGTTGCTCTCAGGGTCCTTAAAGCAGGTGCTTATTTTTGAATTCCATGCTTGAAAGCAAGTTTTGGTTGCATAAAAACTGAGTATAGTGCCAAGTAGAGACTCCTGTAGGCTGCCAGTCCACATAGGGGATACCAAATAGCCAATCACAGCCCTTATTTTGCACCCCAAGGGACTTTTTTATGCTTGTGTTGCTCCCCAACTCTTTTTACATTTGAATGTGGCTCACGGGTAAAAAAGGTTGGGGACCCCTGATTTAGAGGAAGCAAGGCAGTGGCGTAACTAGATATTACTGGGCCCCACAGCAAATTATTTTTCAGGCCCCCAAAATGTTTAGAGGTTGACTTGTTTCTCCAATATTTCTTGAAATTGTATATGAATTAGGGCCTCATGGGGCCCCTATACCTCCTGGGCCACCCTGCAGCCGCAGGGTCTGCTTCCTCTATAGTTACGCCCCTGAAGCAAGGTTTTATGTATGAGCTGTTTTATGCAAAATATTTTTATTGAGTTCTACCCTTCCAAACAAACTCCAGTGCACATATATACACATACTTATGCCAACCTATCTATATATGTACCCAGGACCCTGTACTATGTGGGAAGCAATTACATCAGGCACACCTGCAATTTGCACACTTTGCACACAACACTTTTTAGTTCCAAAGGTGCACTCTAGGTGCCAGCTAGGGAAAACCAATATTTGTACGAGAAACGACACTCACTGGATCATTTTAGATGCAAACAGAATGTGTTTATTCCACTCAACGTTTCGATCCCTCACAGGGATCTTCGTCTGGAGATTACAGACAATCCCTGTGAGGGATCGAAACATTGAGTGGAATAAACACATTCTGTTTGCATCTAAAATGATCCAGTGAGTGTCGCTTCTCGTACAAGTGTGTGTGTGTGTGTATTCTCTAAAGGTCAACTTTAGTGTAGCTACGTTTTTCCCCATTGCTCTGTAAGATTTGAGGATTCTAATAGGTCAAAAGTTTTTTAAGGGGTTTTTATTTACGACATATGATTGCTGTTGCCAAAGATATCGTATCTAAATAACGGATATATCAAGTGTCAATGGACAATCTTACTTTAAACACTTGTAGTAAAAGGAACAAGAAAATAGAGAGAGAAAAAAAGGGCAAGTAAGGTAAAGGGGAAATTTATGCAAGGGATATGCAAATATGTTTTGAAGGACAATGTATTTATTACCTGCAGTCCTTCTCCCACTGGCAATGGGATTTAGGTTAATAAACACCATCTGCCTGGCATATGGCTTTCCCAATGCCATCTGATTGACACATAGATGCGGAGTACAATATTTTTTGAGTTGCTACTTACCAAGATTTTTCTGTTGCATGCCTTTTGAGTTGCTGTTTACCAAGATTTTGCTGTTGCATGCTTTTAGAAAATGTATATTCATGACTACGGATTCAAAGCAAAAGAAAAGGCTTTTTTTCTATAAATATAGACATTCCCTGGGTAACGTACGAGATAGGGTATGTAAGTTTGTTGTTAAGTTGAATTTGTATGTAAGTTGAAACATATACATTTACTTATTAAATGCAACAAGACAGATGTCTGTCTTAACGTAGTATTAATTTTACCTTTCTGTGCATATTTATTTTTACCTTTCTGTGCTCTGCAGTAGACAACACAGGGGGGATTGGGGCAGGTGGTTTATTAAAGCTAAATGCTAATAGAACCAAAGCAAACCAAAGTATGTTACTGTAATAGCCCCCGTTTGTAAGTGTGAGTTGTATGTAAGTTGGGTGTATGTAACTCATGGACTCCCTGTAATGCATAATTTAGAAAACTACAGGATGATTGGTATAAGGAGAGCTCTCCTTGTGTGCTGGCATGCTGACACTTGCGTGTTTTTGCACTTTCACGTTCTCAGCATAAATTGCATACTTTGGCACAGACACACATCATTATTTCTGCCCACCCATGTAATCTGGCACATGCATGAACGCACCTACACATTTTCGGCGCCAAAACTTTAAGGCTTTTTTTTAAAGTGCCCAAGTTGTCATAAGATTTTACAGGTCTAATGCCTGTATTGTTTTTCTGAAGTGGCCCTAGCCACTACCAGTTTCATGGGTCCAATGTCTACTGCCTGCCCTGAACTCTCTTGCTTACAGTAGGCTTGGAATATAAATTTCTCTTTCCTTTTGGTACCACTGCTTCCTATTGTTGCTGAGCGTTGGTAAACACTGACACCACACTGGTGAAACACACTCTATGCTAGCAGCAGTGAACACCGCACCTTCTGGGTCTAAGTATTACTAGGGTGTAACAAGTGTGCGTTAGTAAAGCAAATTAAGATATTTTTATTGTTGCATGTGTTTGCAGAACTAGAGACACATGGACTGATTTGTCACTTGCTACTATGGGTGACAATTCTCCCCAAAAATGCCTTGCCATTCACTAACCTTGCAGTTTGTGTGAGAGCAGGCTTTTTCCCGTGAAATGCCAAATCACTGCGAGTAGTATAATTTGCTTGTGGCAATTGCAAATAGGTTAGTGTACTACAAGGCATTTCTAGGGTAGGTAATTTTTAACGTGGGCGACTAATATACTAATCGGTGTAAATGTCAACCAGATGAATTATTCTTATTCATTTAGATTAATTCAAATGAAGAGCAAAGACAGAGAATGTCACCTCTGTCATTTTTCCACCCGTAATTAAAACTAGCCCATAGTTACCACATTCCAACTCCAGGTCCAGTTACCTAGAAATCTATTTAGTAGTTCTGCTTATATTGTACTACCAATTATACCAATTCTATATATTATTTATATGTTCCTGTATTGGGTGTAATTAGTAAACATGATAGTTTTAAAAAGTGAAATGCATTTTATTACTTGAATACAACTGACAAGTGTAGGAATTAAGTTTCCATTCAAGGATGCAATTATTTTCTTGTTGATTATGTGAGACACTCATATAATATCCCATATACAGTACTGCACTCTCATTATGTATTTTGTTATATGTATGGCAAACAGAACCAGAATGGTAGGCCGCAGAAGAGGCACGTGCCTAGAGCACAGAGCTGGGGAGTTAGGTAATTACCTCTTCTGTCTGCCTAGCCTTATTTCAGGTTCCTGGAGGATTGCTGGATAAGCATTTGTCTGCACCCTCTTCTAGGCCCAGTACTGATTTTCAAACAAATTGTACTGGATAAACGTTCCCCATTATTTCACTGAAAATACCCTTACCACAGCTATTTTCAAACTCAGTGGTCTACATAATACTAAGTACCCTCTCATGGGACTATTGAGGAAAACTGTTAATCAGACTCTTCAAGTGGCCAAATACTGGCTGGGGCTGCCACTGCATTGGTGTACACCCCCCCCCCTCCATGGGGCTCACTGAGGATACCATAGTAAACTATAAATTACTTTTTCAGTAAGATGGGTGGTGGGTGTTTAGGGAGCCATTTTAATCCTACTGGTTAAAAATATTGTACTGAGGGCATATAAAAAGGGTAAATATAGAGAGATTGGTATCAAATAAAAAATATATATTAAATGTTTATTTAGCTTTCAAATTTAGCTTTGTGTAATTTTTAGTCAGGAACCAGTTATGCAGGCACTAACACTTCCCCAGGGCCTGGGTGCAGTCAATTGACAGAATATTCATAAAAATGGAAATCCAAACTCACAGGACAAAAAAAAACAATTAATCGTGGAGGCATTTCAGCTGGGTTCCCAGTAAGTCCATCACCCTTAAACAAATCAATAACTTGGAAAATACTTATGTAATGTTGGCCTTATGTTACATTTGTGATACATGTACCCCATCCATAAAAAAACCCAAAATAAATAATGAAAAGAAATGCTGAGAAACTGATGATACACCGTTAAAAAGATAAACATCCTTAGGCAGTTTTAAAATCCAAAATGGACAGATCAAACATCAAAACATTATGTATAAAGCATTTGGCTTTTTGTAAAACTTAAATGTAAAACTATTTACAATTGGTCTTCATATTTTATTGATTGTGGTTTGTTGCTATTTAACGTTTTGTTCTGCAGCTCTCCATTTTGGTTGCTATTGTGCCACTGAAGGCAGTAGTTTGGAAATTAGAATGGATAATAAATAAGAAGGGGACTCTATAGAAAGGTAAAATGAATAGTAACGTAATCAGTAAATGTGTAGCCTCACAGAGGTTACCAGGCCCATTGACAGAATGTGATACAAAACAATTAATTAGCAAACTAAGACCAATTGAAGCATTGCTATAGATAGGTCAATCTCTAACATACTAAAAAGTTAATTAAAAGATTAGGTTTTATGGTGGAAAATATAATGGCATTTGACTAATATAGTATGGACAGCAGCAGTCAGGAACACTTTAACAGATTTTGGATAAAACCTAATGATTTGTGAGTAAAAAAAACAGCACGTATGTGTTATGTAATGAAGACGCAGGGGGCAAATTCACTAAAGGGCGACTTTTCAACTGCAAAGGCTTTATGCCAATTCGCTAGGTGCAAATTCACTACCACTACGTCAATTTACGAAAATACGAAATTGAGTCTTGGCAGCCGAATGCTGCCAAAGTTTTGCTAGTGTAAATTCATCAGGCGCCTGGCGTGTTTATACAAAGACACTGTTGTTTTTGCTCCCGTTCCACATTGCCTGATGAAGCAGGAAAGGCCTGCGAAACGCGTTGCAATACTGTTTTGTGAATAAACTATTATTGAAAATTACCACTTTCGTTGGTGTCTGCTTGGAGGAGGTAAGTTCACTACTACCTCCTCTGAATTACCCATTGGGTTTCTAAGTGCTTTTAGCTAATTTTATCCTTTTGGCGCCTCTGTTTTGTCTTACTACTATATCGAGTCCACCCCGAGTGGAGGGGTATCATCCCCGTTTTCTTCTTCTACAGAGAGCGACGTTTTATTCCTGAGTGGGGTCAGGATAATCTCCCCACCTGCCTATACAGTGGTTGCCTATCGGTAACCCTGGTTTGTGAGTATTAACTTGTTTACTCTATTATTACTCCTTGTAAAAACATATTACACTATTGGGGCTCTTGGTGTTCCTTTTTGTCTTCATCAGCACAAGCATTTCAACCATGGTCCCCATACTTTTTTGTATTTAGCTAGGTTTCCCCTTTTTTAGTGTGTGAGTTTGTACAAAGGGAGTACTGTGTTTATTAATCTTCTCCACTTTTTTATTTTGAGTCTTTTTTTGCCCACCCAATGCATAAGGATCGTTTTTCTGCCATGGAAGTGCAAGGTTTTTACTAGGGTGTGGGAGGTCTTCGATAGCAGCACCTGTTTAGCTTTCGTTGTATGTGGCAGCTAACGTTTATTTCTGCCTAGGGAAACTTCGTTAACACAATTATGCTTAGGTCAGTTTGAATAGGGTGAGTACATATAGGTCGAATATATGTCTTTATTAGTGATGTTACGGAAATTGCTCGAAAGTGGCCGCTTATTATTAAAATTTTTCAAGGAAGCAAAAGAAAGGAAAAAGTGATCCTAAAACAAATGTGGCATGCCCCTCAAATGGTTAAAAAAATGTTAAAACAAACATTTAAAAGTCACAACTTTTAAATACAACCCCACGCCAGAGTTTGTTTTTTTATAGTTTCTTCTAACCTTTCAGCAAACAGGATATGATGTCACTGACATAACATTGAGGAGGATGTAGCATCATCTTATTAGTTCGCCAGGTCGATTGTTTGCCTGAGCGAAAAATGCGCCTGGTAAAAGAGCAAGAAACGGCGCTAGCGTGGTTTCTTTCACTAGCGAATTGTCCTCTACGCTTGTTAGTAAATTGGCGATGTCCTTTCGGATTTATATATGATGTGTAGAGATTTTTCATCAACAACCACACACGTACTCACTGTCTCTCTCTCTCTCTCTCTATAGGCAGTTAACCTGCATGTATGTTTTTGGAATGTCTAAGAAAACTGGATTAACCAGTGTAAACCCACACAAACCTGGGGGGAACATACATATTCTAGTTCCTGGATGGAACATTAATTGACAACCCATATATACAGTATAGTGAATAAATTACAAATATTATAAGATATTATTACAGATATTATAAGTTACAGAGGAATTCCATGACCATATAAAAAAGAAGGTTGAGTGTTTTTATACAGGTCATAGAACACCAAGGTGACTTCTAATATCCTTATATTTTGCAACAGGGGGTACTTTATTTATTATAATACACAAGTTTTAGTGAGTCATATGACAGAAATGATATCACTAAGCTCCAATTACAAATGATGACATCAGTATGCACCATTTATAAGGATATAATTTACAGGATATTCATGTCTCTTGTGTATTATATAAGAATATACTGTATATAAGAATGAGTGACACATAAACAACAGTATTCTTCTTTTCTGCTAATGGTTGCTTTTTTGTATAGCTCTATTTCAATCATATTTAGCTTTGAAATGTGAGATATGATATGTTATTCCTTGCCTATTCCCCTCTTCACAAAGCATTTGCTATGATCAAAACCTTTTAGTACAGGTACTCAAGCCTTTCCTCGATGAGTACCTAACTGAGATAAATATGCTGGAAGTACAAAGTCGCAGCCTACGCTGAGGATCTTCTCTTTTTTCTGACCAAACCTCTAATCTGTATCCCAAACCTCAACAACCTTTTCGAGGTATTTGGTAAGTTAAGCAACTTTAAAATTAATTTTTCTAAATCTAAAGCACCGAATGTCTCTCTCCACCCCAACACGATCCAAGACCTTTCGAACAACTATCCCATATAGCTGGGCAAATCGACATATCACCTATCTGGGAATAACCATTACTAAGGATTACGATGAGTGGATAGACACCAATTATACTGCATGCTAATATTATTAGAGATCTACGGAACTGGACCACACAACCTCTGTCCTGGATAGGAAGAGTTAATGTGGTCAAGATGAACATAATGCCACGGCTCCTCTACCTGTTCCAGTGCGTGCCCCTACTGTACCCCACTACATGGCTTAAATCCTTCCAATCCAGTAAACCAAATTTATTTGGAAAGACCTCTCACCACGAATTAAAGCTGCCATTTTACACAGGAGAAGGGTGGAAGGGGGTCTGGCTCTTCTGGACTGTACTAGATACCTAAAGGCGGCGACACTTGCTCGCATAATTGACTGGTCGCACCATCTGGATAGCAAGGACTGGGTGGAGATTGAGCAACAATCTACGGCTACACACTTGATCCACTTACCCTGGATAGACAAGATCCTCCGGAGGATTCTCCATAATTCCCATCCTTTATTAAAAAGTACTCTGACCACCTGGGATCTGGTGTGAGGCAATGCCCATTGCCGCTGAAGCCAATAATAAACAATCCTGCATTTCCCGCAGTGCTCAAGCCCCATGCCTTCCGCGATTGGTTGGTGGATGGTCACTTACAAATGCTCCATACATTGGAACTAGGACAGTTGGCCGACCTGCATTTTCTAAGGCAGGCTAGGCCTAATGCAGATTTACAAGACTATCAATACTGCGAGTTTAAGCATTTCTTTGGGTATCTAGGGGGCGCTAGTAAACTGGGATGACCCCTTACGCCCTTTGAAAAATTGTGTGCTAGTGCAAATTCACCTAAACATGTAATCTCCTTAACAATACGATATGCTGAGTATTAAGTGTGAGAGAAAACAGCTACCCTTTATACGGGCCTGGGAGTGGGATTTGGGACTAGACACCTCAGAAGATATTTTCCAAAAATGGATCCCCGGTTTAATGTTTAGCTCTAGATGCTGTAAGGTCCAGGAACTTAATTGTAACATTTTAAGCAAATGGTATTATACCCCAGATAGGTTACATAAGATCTACCCAACTACGAGTAATATTTGCTGGAGGTGCAACGCTGGTGTGGGTACGTTGCTTCATATATTCTGGGACTGCCCTATCCTTACAATCTACTGGCCGGTAATTTTGAAGGCTTGCTCCCAGGTTCTAGGAAGAGATCTATCAGTATCACCAGCCCATACTCTCCTGTTTTGGGATATGGAAAACACAGAGAGGGTCCCTGACTATATATTGGAGCGAAATCTCCTTAATGCAGCAAAATTGTTAATCCCTAGGCTTTGGAAATCCTCGGCTCCCCCGACCCCTAAGGCATGGATAGAAAAAGTTAATGAGTTAGCTAAATTTGGAATTGTCCACATTCACTGGGAAACAGCACTCCAGCTTTAGAGATACCTGGCTTAGATGGTTTTTGTATAGGAACTCTGCGGAGTACAGTCAGTTCTTAAACTCCTAGATCAGGGGTGTCCAAACTTTTGACTTCCCTGGGCCACATTGGAAAAAGAAAAATTGTCTGGGGCCACACATGAGATACACAAACACTTTTGATTTGTAAAAGTAAAGAAAATACACATAAAATAACTACAATACCAATTGGATAACCAGTTGGAGCTATACACTGGAATATGGGACACCTGGATATTACAGTAAATAGACTTATTATTATACTATTATGACATTTCCTCGGGAACCGATTGTTTTCAAGCTGGGCCGCAATCATATACAAATTTGATTAAATAGTTATTTTACATTCAACAAGGGTTTCATAGTTATTGTAGATTTTACAAAATTTGGTTTCACCAGACAATAAAAGCAACAAAAAAATTGATTTTGATAGAGCTAAATAAATAATTGCTTTGAAATGTATTAGCCGTCTCCAGATGCATGTGTATTTCAGTACACAGCATGGCTAAAGATTTTGCTACTTTTAGTTTGGGTGAACTAAAATGAGCCAAAAAGCCTACCAGCATACATGAGTGAGAACCTGCTTAAAACATAGTATATTAACACAAGCTTAGTCTGCGGCCCTCAGTGTTCTGTTCTTAGCCCTTTGCTGTTCTCCCTGTAGTCTCTCTCTTACTTCTTCATTTTACAATAAAGGGATACTGTCATGGGAAAATGTTTTTTTCCCAAAATGCATCAGTTAATAATGCTGCTCCAACAGAATTCTGCACTGAAATCCATTTCTCAAAAGAGCAAACAGATTTTTTTTATATTTTATTTTGAAATTTGCCCAAGCTACCCAAGTCATGTGACTTGTGCTCTGATGAACTTCAGTCACTCTTTACTGCTGTACTGTAAGTTGGAGTGATACCCCCTAACCCCCCCCCCCCCCCAGCATCTCATCAGCAGAACAATTGGAAGGTAACTACATAACAGCTCCCTAACACAAGATAACAGCTACCTGGTAGATCTAAGACCAGCACTCAATAGTAAAATCCGGGTCCCACTGCGTCACATTCAGTTATACAGAGTAGGAGAAACAACAGCCTGCCAGAAAGTAGTTCCATCCCAAAGTGATGGCTCTTTCTGAAAGCACATGACCAGGCAAAATGACTTGAGATTGCTGTCTACACACCAAGATTACAACAAAAAAAATTACATTTGCTGGTCCAGGAATAAATTGTATGTAGAGTGAATTATTTGCAGTGTTGTAAATAGTGTAATTTAGAAATAAAAAATACATCATAAAAATCAGATTACCTTTAGAATACCTTTAAATATCACTTATATGCAGATGACATCCAGATATATTTAGACACTCCTTCGCTAACCACTCACATTCAGACCTCTACCTCCTAGTGATTTCCTCCTGAATAAAACATCATCATCTCAGACTCAACCTGGCTAAAACAGAGCTCATGGTCTTCCAATCCAAACCTGGCCCTTCTCCTCCTTTTACCATTACTATTGATAGCATGACCATTTATCTTGTTAAAAGGGTTGTTCATGATGTTATATTATAGATGTAGAGGTATTCTGAGACAATTTACTGTTGATTTTAATTTAATGTTATTTGTGGGGTTTTTTCAGTTAGCTTTTTATTCAGCAGCTCTCCAGTTTGCAAGTTTAGCAATCTGGTTGCTAGGTTCCAAATTAACTTAGCAATCATCCACTGATTTGAATGAGGGCATGGATAGAAAGATGAGTAATAAAGAGTAGCAATAACAAAAATAAACAATAAATATGTAGCCTTACAGAGCATTTGTTTTTAGATGGTGTCAGTGGCCCCCATTTGAAAACTGGAAAAAGTGCGAAGAAGCATGTAAATAATTAAACTATAAAAAAAGAAAAAATGAAGGACAGTTGAAACGTTCTATAGAAATAGCCTAGTATAACATACTTCAACACACACACATATCTTTGAACAGTCCCTCTCCTTTTCTAATCACGTAGGTGGATTTTAATGAAGGCTAAGCCTCCCAAACCCAAATCATATGTACAGCTTCACTGACCTCAGGATTTTTTTTCCATTATTTTATTATATTTTAAAGCAGCTAATAAGGAAGCAAGGTTGGCTATAGAATCAGTTTGGGTGGATTACAGGAGGCAGTAGTGAAGTAGAAGTAGGACATGGGCAATTTTTTTATTGAGGCTAAGCCTCCCCAAACCTGTCTGACACTTGAAAAAATGCTGCTGGTGTGATGAGCCTGACAGCAGATCCAAGTATCCTCGTTTATGAGTGCTACATATTTTGTGGTGCTGCTTTTCCCTTAAATTTTAAGTTCCGGGTACAGCTGCAGCGAATATGATCTGGAGGGCAAATTTGAACTTCCCTCCAGCCCAATAAAGGGATTTATACTTACGATAAATATTTTTCTAGTAGGCCCGAACTTTCATTGCAAACATATAGGTTATGTCCAGGTTCACCTCTGGAGGCAGGGCAGAAGAATTGGTCTCTTGATCCCTCCCTCAGGATATATAGGCTGGCACCACCTTTGTTCTCCAGTTCTGTTATAAAGCTTGGTAAGGTGGTTATGAGACAGCAAGTAGGAAGGAAGGTCAAGAGACAAAAGTATGAAATATAGTATATAGCAGAAAGATATAGAGTCCTTTCACCCATACTAAAATCAGCCTGGGTGGGACTTGCACTGACCGTTTGGGCCTACTAGAAAAATATTTATCTTAAGTATAAATCCCTTTTTCTCTAGTTGGCCCTCGTGTCAGTGCAAACATATGGGGGACGTCCAAAAGCTGTCCCTTAAAATTTGGGTGGGTAACTGCTGATTATGTTACTGGTTTGTCAACTTCTGCTACTGCAGCTTGTAAAACTTTGTGGCCAAACTGTGCATAAAACTACCTTATCTTTGTGGAGAATAAGCCATGGTTCTTTATGCGACAGTGCTTCTATCTCCTATACTCTTTTGGCTGAAGTGATAGCAATCAGGAAGGTGAATTTTAGGGTTAGCCATTTTAGGTCACATGAGTGAAGGGGCTCAAAAGGTGCCTTTTGTAATACTGATAACACTAGTGTTAAATTTCAAGAAGGTGTTGGATTCCGGAAAGGTGGTCTAAAGGTGGCCATACACGGAGAGATCCGCTCGTTTGGCGATGTCGCCAAACGGGATCTCTCTCCAACATGCCCATCTTGAGGTGGGCAATATCGGGCTGATCCGATCGGATCCTAACGCATGGGAAACGGGGGGACCGCATCAACGAACAGATGCGGCCGACGGGATTTTTTGTCTCGATCGGGGAAGCCCGTCAGGGGGCCCCATACACGGACCAATAAGCTGCCGACTTGGTCTGTCGGCAGCTTTTATCAGCCGGTGTATGGCCACCTTAAGTCTTATTATGCCTTGTAGGAACTGCTGAATATCGGGATGTTCAGCCCATCTTTGATGGAATAGCACAGATAAGACGGAAACTTGAGATTTGAGGGTGCTGGGAGCCAACCCTTTTTGGAATCCAGTAGCAAGGAAATCAGTTACCACTTGTGTGGTACTGCGCTCCCATATGAGCTGTCTGGAGGAGCACCACTGGAGGAATGTTCGCCATACTTTGTGGTAAGCTTTGGATGTGGATGTTTTCCTTGCCTGCAGTAGTACGTCTATCACTGTTGTAGAGAACCCTTGTTGGGTCTCAAAAGCCACGCCGTTAAACGGAGCATGGGCAGATTTTTAGGCCGGAAATTCGACTTTTTGCCGCCCCTTGTAACTGCCCATTCACTGCCGTCTGAGGCAAGGTGCTCACCTTGCCTCATGGGAGGAACGGCCCTGTTGGTAGTGGTGGAAAGGCATAAACTTTTTTGAAGTTCCAGGGGATTACTAGGGCATCCACGGAAGTCGCTTTGGGGTCTCTGGTCCTGGAGCAATAGCATGGAACTTTGAAGTTGTGTCTGGATGCTAACATGTCTATGTCTGGCGTCCCCCATCTGGTGGTTAATTGGGCAAACATCTCGGGATGCAGACCCATTCGCCCTGATTGATTGTCTGCCGGCTGAGGAAATCTGCCTCCCAATTTAGGACTCCGGGGATGTAGACTGCTGAAATTGATGGTACACGTTAGGATCTTTATTACCTCCTGCATGACCATCATGCTGCGCGTGCCTCCTTGCTTGTTCACATAAGCCACCGCTGTGGAGTTGTCTGACTGAATTCTGATTGGTCTGGTTCGAAGGATGTCGGACCAGCCTTGAAACCCTAACACTATGGCTCGATGTTCTAGCACATTGATGGGTAGGCAAGCTTCTTGTGGGGACCACCGGCCTTGCAGAGTGTGGTTGAGATACACTGCTCCCCACCCAAAGGTGCTTGCATCTGTTACAACCTCCCAGGTTCGTGGTGCTCAGCTTCTGCCCGAGACTAGATGTGCTCTGACTGACCACCATGATAGACTGCCTCTGGTCTGTGGTGTGATTGGAATGTTCTGTTGCAGGTCTTGATGGTCTTTGTTCCAACTCTGAAGAAAATTGAGCTGTAGTGGTAGTAGGTGAAATCTGGCATAGGGAATTGCTTCTATTGCTGCTACCATGAATCCCAGTAGTTGCAGGCAATCCCCTGCTGATACTGTGGTCTTGGCTAGGAAGCATTTTGTACTGGAGATTATGGTGTCGACTTTTTCCCCTGTCAGTTATACTACCTGTCCTCTGGAGTCGAATAGCAGTCCCAGGAAGCGGATCTGTTGAGTAGGTATCAGGGAGCTTTTGCGGTGGTTTATTAACCATCCATGATGTGTTAGTACTTGTAAGGTTATTGCTGTATCTGCATTTGCTTGGCTTTGTGACGGTGCCTTGAGAAGAAGGTCGTCGAGGTATGGTAGTACATGAATACCCATAGTTCTCAAATGTGCTGCTGTGGGTGCTAGGACTTTTGTGAACAGTCGTGGTGCCGTGCAGAGTCCAAATGGGAGAACTACAAATTGAAAATTATGGTCTTGTATTGCAAATCGGAGGAAAGCTTGTGAGCTTGGATGTATTGGCACATGGAGGTAAGCATCTTGTAGATTGATTGAAGTCATAAAGCAATTTGGTTCCATAAAAGCTATTGCTGACCTGACTGACTCCATTTTTAACTTTGTGAATGAACACGTTTAGTTGTTTTAAGTTGAGAACGGGACGGAGCGTGCCCTCTTTTTTTGTCAACAAGAAAAGATTGGAGTAGAACCCTTTTAACTTATGTTGCTCTGGCACTGGAACAATGACCCCTGCTTGGCACAGGGATGTTCCTGCCTGTTGAAGGGCCTGCTGTTTTTGTGGTGGAACGAAGGAAGGTAAAATCATCTTGGTGGAAGCTTTGTGAAATTTATTCTGTAGCCTTGTTGAATAATTTGCAATACCCAATTGTCTGTGACAGTGGTTTCCCAAGTGGAGTGGAATTCTGAAAGTTGCCCTCCTACTTTGGGACTGGAATGGCGATGAGGGCAGTCATGCTGAGTTAGGTTTTGTAGTAGCAGGTTTCCTGTGTTTATTTGACTGCTGCTACGCTTGTCTATTGCGCCTGGTACTCTGGTCGGTACTCGAGGTACGAAGTTTGGTGTACGAAAGTGTGCTCCGGTTGGTTGTGGACCACGGACGTCGGACAGAAAATCTGTTTGGTTGATCTGTACGTCCCCTCTTACCCGGTGGAAAGTGCTTTTTGTACCTGTGACCTCTGTGATAATTTGTTTGAGGTCTGGACCAAACAGGGATCCACCCGTATACCGCAAACCTAATAGCTTGTTTTTAGAAGCTGTATCTCCTGACCAGTGGCGTAACCAGAGTGCTCATCTTGCTACTGCTGAGTTGACTTTGCTGTGAGACGTATGATTTCTGAGGATGAATCTGCTATAAAGGACAGGGCGGTATTTAGTCTGCTAATGTCAGCTGTAAGGTCTTGGGCCGACCCTGGCGGTTGCCGGGCCATTTCTTGTGCCCAGTGTTTTGCAGTTCTAGCTAAGCCTGCTACTGCTGCCGCTGGTCGTAAGAGTGCAAGCTCTTTTTAAGGATGACTTTTTTTACATAGAATCTTTAAAGGATGCCTCCTCTGTTGGTAATGTAGTATGCCTGGAAAGCCTAGCAATGGCAGAGTCCACTCTGGGTGGTTTACGTTGATTCCTCAGGAACTAGGTAAGTGTCATAGAAACGCTTAGTTAAAATGAATCAACAATCTGGTTGTAGCCACTCTGAGTTGACAGTTTGAGTAATAGGACTAAACATGGGAAAAACTTGTGTGCGTTTCTTATGGACACCTAGAACTCTGTCAGCTGTAGAAATGGTGATATCTATTGTCTCCATCATCTCTTTGAGCAATTATTTTGAGATATCTGGTTTAGCAAAGGTGGTCTGCTCTGTATCAGAGTCACTGTGTCCATCCGAGTCCGCCACATCAGAAACTTAAGGTTCTGAGTCATGAAGTGAAAATAGGTCAACATTGGATGAAGGGCCCTCCTCTGTATCAGATCCACTCCAGAAAATCTCCTATTTGAGGTGGGATTTGAGGTTGTTCTGAGGACGAGCCACTAGGGGAGTATGAGTGGTTGCCTGTTGAGGATCCTCTATAAAGTGAGCCCCTGTCATCCCTGGGCTAGCTCCCTCTATGATGTTTTGGGGGCTTAATATTGGGGGATCATTATCCTTACAATCAGAGCAATAGGATACCTCTGACCTCCTTAAAGAATGTTTGCATTTTTTACACTTCTGCGTTTTGTCAGCTTTTTTGAGTGGTTTCTTTATAGGCTGTCTGAATGTCCCCTCTTAAGTCCCGTAAAGAGTCAGATCTTTCCATTTTCCCCCAGGGCCTGTGACAGGCGCGGTGATGGGGTAGTGCAAGTTGCTATTTGTGGTAATATGAGCGGATAATATGTGTACTGCACTGTTTATTACAGGCACTGCCCTGTATTTCGCACTTGGAAGGAATGCCTCCTTTGTAGATGCATATCCACTCTGCACTCTGTGTTACACGTGTTGTGCTGAAGCTGTCTGCCCCGCGATAGTCAAAAACAAAATGGCGGCACGCAATCACGCTCTTCTAGACGTCTGCATGCTATGCGTGATTATGTCATATTTCGCGGCCGAGTGATCTGGCCCCAATTCACCAGTAATACCAATCTAGTTTCTGTCCATTCGGCTAGATCAGCTTAGCCTTTGCTCAGGTATAAGGCCGACATGTTGGGTTGTAGGTAGTTCCGCATACCTTCCCAAGAAATGCCTCAGTCTACTAGCGCCATGGAGCATGTAGGAAGTACCGCATACCTTGCCCCTCTTAAAGCCAACAAGTCGAGCTTGCAGCTTTGACAGACATGTCTGCCCAGTTCCACTTACTGCTATAAGCCTGCAAGGAGGGAATGATCAATATTGTTGGGAGACAGTTCCGCATGCTTCCATCCTGTATGGATAAAATTGTGTTGGCATCTATTGCTGAATCAGAAAGAAAATGAATTAGGAATCAGAAGAAAGAAACGAAGAAGGATTTACAGTCCTTCACCTCTAAGGCAGGACAAAAGAACTGGAGAACAAAGTTGGCGCAAGCCTATATATCCTGAGGGAGGGGCCGAGAGACAAATGCTTCTGTCCTGCCTCCAGAATTGAACCTGGACATAATACATACGTTTGCACTGACAGGAAGACCGACTAGAGAAATCAGCTTCCTGTACTGGGATTTTGCAGCAATTGCAGCAGCACCGAAGCTGTAGCACACATGATAAAGAATAATTAACCTGTGGTCACTAAAATTCTAAAGTAGCCAGGCAAGGCAGTAACTGTTTGACACCCAAATGGGTCACCTGTGACCCACCCCCCACACTATCTATAAAAGATCTGTTGCACCAGCAGCTCAGTAAGGCAGTAAAAAACAAAATGGGCAGGAAAAGTGTTAGACGAATGAAAGGGTATGAGTAAAATCAGAGATGAGTTTGGAATTAATAAAAAGGGACAGCACACATATAGAAAGAATATGGGGAGTGGATTGAGGAAAGATGGCTGATATACTGGCAGAAAGACAAAGAATCAGTCAGATCAGAACCCACTTCCCATTAACTTCACAGCAGGTTTACTATTATAATCCTTTATGTATACAGTACAATACTGACATATTTCATAGCACTTTCAGATTAGAGATTATACTCATAATCTAAGAACCCTAAATAGAAATCATAGACAGTTAACCTGCATGTATGTTTTTTGAGTCTGGAAGGAAATTAGAGTATCTGCATGCACATAGAGGGAACATACAAATCTGATGCAGATCTGGCTGGAATTGCCCCTGGGGCCCTTCGAACTACATCAAAGTATAAGGTACTTTTACAAACCAAAGTTAAAAATAATGGACTACATCTAGAGCTCATTTACTGCTTTGTCCCAGTGCACTGGCATGTGGCATAGGACAGCCCAACAAATAGTCTTTGGGGCTAATCTAATAAAAAACACAATGTTTTCTTCAGTTCAAGTAACATATTGAGCAAAAGGCATTTACTAATCTATCTAAAATGCACAAAGTATTGCTTTCTCTAGGTTACTAGACCTGGGGCAAACTTTGCATTTTATTTCACTCCCCCAGTGTATAGAACATTTGCTAAGAGCTATTTGTAAGTTGTCTGTGTCTATACAGAGCTGTTATAAGTGACCATGTGTTGCAGATTTGTCAGTGAAGCAGCATGTATCTCAATGACATGTATCTTATGAAAGCATAGGCTTGTAATTACAATAAAAGGGACAATCACACATGAATGTGATAGGCTTGGGATTTTGGAAGATAGTGGGGGTTGGATCATGAAACTTTTGCAAAAGAGAGCTCCCCTTTGTGATGTTCAGGTAGTAGCTGGCAGCATTTATCATTGGCTTTTATTTTCTGTATTTTCAGCTCAAAGCTTAATCATTTTCATGCCCAACACCTGTTCCTATTTACAGTAAAGGGATTGCCTATGAAGAAGAAAACTATGAAAACCAGCTGCATTGGACCAAAGGATTGAACAGCTGAGATCTTGATGACAGATCTGATAATGGTCAGATGGCTGTGGAATTCAATGCTACAACCACTTCATATATGATTCATGTTCTTTTTGCTAATTTGTCTTGCAGCATCTCTGCAAAGAACAAAGTAATAATGCTCTGGAGAATAAGAAGAGATGCTGCACTACACTGAAACCACTTTTTGTAGCGTTGGTGCAAGCTGGGGAAGGCCAAGCTGACCAAGTAAACTCGCCCCTCGTTGTTGCGAGCGGGGGTGTTGTGACAAGAGGGGAGAGCTGTTACGGAAGCAGGGTACAAGATACAAGGTTACTTTATTGTCAATAAAAACTATAACTTTGTTACAGTGTATTGAAACACCGATCCACCAGGGCTCCTGGTTGGCAGAAGAGTTTTAAAAATGTACCTATTCAGTGCCCCCATTTTAGTGCCTCTTCTTCCTACCCCTAGTTCTGGCCCTGTAAGTTGCCTTCCTCACTGCCAGGGAAAACTGTATATTTCAGAACAATCATGCAAGTGTTCTGAAAAGGTGCAAAAAGTCTGTATTTGTGCAAAACATTTAGTAACATTTTAGGCAGGCCCCATACCCATATATGTATCTATTATGTATATACTAGACATTAAGCCCGTTAAATTAACGGGCGCTAGACGGTCCGTGGGGCACATGCGCAGTAGCGCAATCCCACGGACACAGGGACTGGACGCAGAGACACTTCAACTTTATTATATAGGATTACGCTCATAACAATGCAATTGCACTACAAGCCCCTGTTTCCAAAA
The DNA here is from genome assembly GCF_017654675.1 of Xenopus laevis. Taxonomy (NCBI): domain Eukaryota; kingdom Metazoa; phylum Chordata; class Amphibia; order Anura; family Pipidae; genus Xenopus; species Xenopus laevis. The sequence goes on from NC_054385.1 coordinate 89,665,808, forward strand.
ACTGATTATCAGTGATCAGAGTGATAGATTACACTTGTGAAAGAAATTCTGGTCATGAGACCAACACTTAGTTAGTGTAAAAAAAAAAAACCTTTGTCATATCAAAGAAAATTGCCCATGGCAATTGGTACTTTGATAATTAAGACTATGCTAGGCTTTGTAGTTAATTTAAATGTCATGAGTTTGTCATGCCTGTCAAGTCCTAGTTCTTTAGTCTCTTGTATGTGCTTAGTTTATAATTGCAAAATGCAATCTGCTAATTTAAGGGAGAGCTGAAATCTAATAAACTTTGCATATAGCCCTAAACTATTATAATGTGTGGAATCTGAAGTATTCGCGTTTCTGTTCCTTGCTCTTATTGGAGTCAGGAGAGGACAGGAACTTGAGTAGACTGGTTGTGAAGTCAAATATTCACAGCAATGTTTTACTTATCCTTTTAAGCCCTCTCAGCATAATAACGCTCTTATAACCTTATTGCCCATCTAGGAGAATAGGACCTGGTCAAGTAACCTGCATTGTGTCAGCCGCTAGCACAGAGGCAACATTTTGGTTATAGCAAAAACACAGAAAAGAAGAAGCAACTTTCAGGATATTTTTTCCTTTTTTATTTCACCGCCACCTTTTTTTCTTGTTTTGCTTTAATTTTACTCAGACAATATGCAATTGGTTTTCATTCTGTATTATTTGAGTTATTTAGCTTTATATCCAGGAGCTCTACAGTTTGAGGTTTCAGCAATCTGGTTGACTGGAATATGACTAGGAGAGGGCCTTAACAGAAAGAATAATTATAAAATGTAGCAATAACTACAATAGACTGCTCCAGCTCATTGCTTTGGCTAGGTGCTCAGTCCTCAGTGTACCCACTGTATAAACATAGCAAACTCAGTATATTGGACAGCACTGAGTTTACAATACATTTGTAGCCTTACAGAGCAACTGTTTCTTAGATGTGGTCAGTGACCCTCATTTGACAGCTGGAAAGAGTCAGAAGAAGAAGGCAAATAATTAAAACATTATAAAAAAAAACAACAATTTAAGAGCAATTGAAAAATTGCTTAGAATTAGCCATTCTATACCACACTAAAAGTTAATGTAAAGGTGAACTACCCCTTTAAACAGAGATAGCATGTTGATCCAAGGCAATTTTCCAACTGCCGGTAAGGTCTTTTGCACCAGCATGGTGCTATCAATGAAAAGCAGTCACAGACACCACTGTGGTTTAAACACCACCTGTGACATGGCTCTTAGAAGAAGAACAAAGGAATTACTATACTCTTGTGACAAATTGGCTACAGACACAAGTGGGGTTTTTGCCTTCCTCTGGGTCAACAGATATATTGAATTTTTGCAGGATAGAACTATATTATTGCGAGTATTTAGACCCATGAAGCAAGGCAACTGTACACTATATTATCTATACTCTGTTGGTTCTCCTCGGGTTTTCCAATGAGTCTATATAAAAAAATTAAAGAAATAAATGTTGCAAATATAATATCTTTGTTGTTTATGTGTACTACATCAACAATTGCTGTGTCAGGTTTTACCCAGCACACAGAAAACATAAACACAGAAAAATGTGGTTTCTTCTATGTATGTATAACTTTGTAGGCATACTATAACTTTTTAAAGAGAAAATAGCCACTATAAAGCTCATTTACAACTACAACAGTCACTCAAGTATGGATGCAGTGGTTGTACTAATTAGCTCCACTCATTGAAGGTTAATTTTTGCAGAGAAAGCAAGCTGGTTAGGGTGCCAGGGATGCTGCTGCCAAGAGGTGAGTTGAGAAACAAGCCTCAGGTGGCAGCATCTTATGAGTTTCCAGGGGGTGGCAAAAAGCCACAAACAAAAAATCTGCTTGCACTCTAGATATAATATGCCCCAATGCTATCCCTTGTATGGCTTTAAAAATCCCATTTTAATTATTGCTTGGCTGTTTTCTTCAGCTTACTATATGAATTCCTATGGATAGTTAGAATCTCAGCCATAAAGCCAGGACTCTTGTGTCTTTGGAGCAGGCCCGGACTGGCAATCTGTGGGTTCTGGCAAATGCTAGAGGGGCTGCTGTAAGTTGCCACAGAAAGTGACTTTTAAAGGAAAACTATACCCCCAAAATGAACACTTAAGCAACAGATAGTTTACATCATATTAAGTGGCATATTAAATAATCTTCCCAAGCAAATCTGGTCCTTTTACATATCTTGCCTTGAGCCATCTCAGAGATCACCTGACCAGAAATACTGCAGCTCTAACTGCAACAGGAAGAAGTGTTGAAGCAAAAGACAGAACTCTGTCTGTTAATTGGCTCATGTGACCATGTGACCTAACGTATAGTTTGTTTGTTATGTTTGTGTGCACCGTGAATCGTACAATCCCAGGAGGTGGCCCTTTTTCTTTTTATGATTACCCAATGGCACATACTACTAGAAAAGTATATTATTATGAAAATGGTTTATTTACATACCTCCCAACTGTCCCTTTTTCGGAGGGACAGTCCCTCTTTTGACAGCTCAACCCGCAGTCCCTCTTTTGTACTGGAAAGTCCCTCTTTTCTCTGCACTGAACAGCCAGAAAAAGAAACAAAGTTTCTCACTTAATTGGCTGTTAGCAGAGAGCCCAGAACAGCCAACAGGTGCAAATAAGATACTTTGTAACAATTTTGAGACACAAAAACACAGTTTAGATAAGGAGAAATATTTTCAAACTTTCATAACCTGCCAAATTTTGTAAAACAAACATGGTAATTAGGGGGTGTGGCCACAGAAAGGGGTGTGGTCAAAAAATTGCTGCGCTACGTGCGGGAAAAATTTTTTTGTCCATCTTTTTACTCCCAAAATGTTGGGAGGTGTGTATTTACTTGAAGCAGGGTTTAACATTTGAGCTGTTTTATATAGAGTCCTACACTGGCGTATAGTTTTCCTTTCAGTGGGCCGATGGGGGCTGTCTGGGCCTCTGTTTACTTGAAATGCCAGGACCTATTTTGAATCCTGGTTGGGAGACAGAAGGAATAGGCCTTTACCATTTGATTACACACACTGTACCTATGCAAGCAGCACAAGTGACTCCATAAAATGTAAATCAATGAATTTCTCACGAAAAACCTTGATAAGCAAACACACTTTTCAGCAAATCTTTAAAATACATGAAGAAAAGACTGATCACACTGTCTTATGGATTGGTTTATTCAAGGTCTGCGTTACGCCATTGTTTTTTTACAGACACGCTTCACACAGCTCTCCGGACATGTCCTGCCCTTCAGCCACTAATCGATGAGCAGATAGCTGACTCACACGTACAACCTTCTGACTAGGTACATACGGAAGCTCTAAAAACGGTAATACCGATAAACTTATCGCCCCTGTTTCGCCCATTTTCCTGGCAGTATATAAAAGTGAGCCCAGTTCACCAAAAAAACAAATATCTGACAGCTGCTAATACTTCCCGGCGCGCTCCACCTATAAGGCCTGACGCATTACATCATGGCCCGGCGCAGTGCATTGTGGGCGGGGAGGAGAGAACGCCATTTTCATTGGGGCGCAGACAGAGGCGGATACCGGGCACCGACAGCAGCAGCAGCAGAAGGAGGATGAGCGCTGGATTCCCGGCTGTTTGCTAGGAAGGCCTGGGGTTCCCGGCCTGCGTCACTGTGACAACTGGGTGCGGCTCCCTGAAATCCTCTCGATTCCATCATCATCTTCATTATCTCTGGGAGGGCAGCTGCGGGCGGCACTGACAGGGACCGCAGAACGGTATGGGGACGGGCTTAGCTGCTGGACTGGACAGGTGCTGTCTGTCACTAGAGAGGGCTTATCCAGTGGATGTCTCGGAATTGCGAGAGTTGTAGTTCACCTAGCCAGAGACTCGTGTCTGCTTTGTGGGGAGGAGGCAGGAAGAGGGCATCGCTAGGGCATGCTGATGTATCATTGATGCTGGGGATGGAGAGGGGTAGGCACTTTATTTGGTGCAGTCACGGGGCTCCCACTGATTGGATCAGCTCCTTGTAGGAAATCCACATTGTGTCTCAGTGAGTGATGCTTCTGTCGTCTTTTGTATGGGGCTGATACTAGGTAAGAACAGTGTTTTTCTTCTCCTGCAAGCAAAGGCTAGGAAGCTGGACACCGAGAGGGTGGAGCATGTATGTAAACAATATGGGCAACAGCTCATCATCTAGAATATGCCTGTGCTTCATGCATGGAATTGTTCCTCCACCCAGGCTCAGGTCCTGCCACTTATTCAGCCCTACCAACTGGCCACCTTTATGGCATTTCTCTTTCATTTCCAACCCATTGTTGTTTATTTATCTAGCAGTTCATACAAGGGTAACCGCTGATCATTACTTGATTAGAAAAAGCTCATGAAATATTGCGATAAGTAAACAACCTTGCGACTACAACTACGGAGTACTGAAAAGTTATGCTGCAATCTCTTCCCAGAGCTGATGGCACCATGTTAACCAATCTATTCAATTTAAGTAGCCGTTAATGGGAGCAGACTTGGTCGCCAATTGCCACCCTGGCCGCATAACGGCATTAAAAGGTTCTTAGTGCAAATGCAGTTGGCAGTTACAGAACAAGAAACCGTAGCTGATGGGAAATGGATCATTCGCAGACATGGCTCGGTTTCATTTGAAAAAATTTTTGTGATTTAAAGAGCAAAGGTGCTGAGTTTTGTGAAAAAAATTGCATTATTTGTTTCTTTTTGATTGTTGCAAAGAAGGGACTTCTAAAATAGATAATCTAGCCAATTATTTTAAATAATAGGGATCAGAACAAAAGAATGTTATACCACTGTGTCTTGCCACTTGTGAGCTATATGGGATTTGTGCAGATCAATACTAATGGCAAGGGGTTGATAGTTTAGTAATGCGTATCAATGTACTGCTCTGCATATATAGATATGTGATATATACTAATCAATACAGTAATGGAACAACTTCATCTGTGTTATGCAGTGAGGTGCCTGACAGTTTGTATCCTACCCTCCCCTTGGGAATTTAGCCGTGTCAGTGCCATCACTCAATCGTTCTTTAGCACCTGCCTCATCTGGTGGGAGTTGCTTTTCTTTATATTCCTGTGTTCATTCAGAGCAATTAGCAGGGACATTGTACAGCTTAAAGCTCATATAATACCTTTTATTATGTTTTTTGGAATGATTCAGAAAGGTTCATTGGTCATTTATGCTTTGCGTTTGCAGGATCTGTCTAATATATATGAATTTATAGGCTGCTCATTAAAAGTTACAATTTCACCAGCGTGCATGCTTGCTTGTGCTTAACTCTAAGGAGATTTTGCAGAAACATATTGATGTAACCATTTAAAATGATCAGTTAGCTTTGCAAGAGAGAGAAAATCAATGTAGCCATGCTTCATTGCAGAGGCTCTTTGTGCCACTGAATGTGGGCATGTTCCTTAGCCATCTGACACACCCTGCTAGTCCTTAGGCTACAATGCATCGGGACCCTGTACTTCTCATGTGTCACACACAATAATGTTGTTTAAAGCATTGCCTTTTTCTAGTTGTTCCTTTTATTGCTGTGTGTTCGGGCACTGCTTATTATGTAATTATTGTGGCGAGCCGATAAGGGCATACCTATAGCAGCGTCTCAGTAACACACACACAAGACTGGGATGCTAGAGTCTTGGCTATGATTGATAATGCAAAACCCTGTTTACTGCTTTACTTGATTTAAATAAGTAGTTTTATGTACTGTATGTATTGCAATATGGATTTGAAATATGTTTCATAACCTGCTGTATGAAAAGAGAGAAAATGTTCCTCTTGGAGATCTTAGTATCCAAGAATAAGGCTGTTTATTGACTTGTAAGCTCCCATGGGCTACTTCTATTTAGTGCTTGAGAAAAGCTGCAGTGCAATCCCATTGTGTATATTAAAAAAGGTGTCACACCCTTTAAAGAGCATACCTTTTCATACAAACAATGTAGATTTCACAGGCAACGCCTAGCAATATATTTGGCATTTAGTGGCAGGTCTTCTGACGACATCTTTATCTTCTGGCTAACATCTCAAAATAAGAAAACAAAACTTATATTGAAATAGGAAGCATATACACGTGCATGGAGGGCATTGCCCTATTGCGTCTTTTTGGGACTGCAAACCCCAACCTGCATTTGCCATGCAACTGATATGCAGTGCAACTAGGCACTTTTTAGCTGAAAAACCAGTCCTAAACACAAGCTGACCAACTGATCTCAGTGTAAATCTAGACCAGTTGCAACTATGTGCTACCTAAAACAAGACAGTTGCAACTCACAATGTGATCAAAGAGAACTCGGCGTAGTTGGCCCCTTAAAAACTTATGACACAACCAACTAGAGTGACTAATCATAACGCAGATGTGCACTAGGCGTTTAACTTCATTTTCAGTGCACTTAATTGACAAAAATAATATGTTTTAATGAATTCCAAAACTTTTTTCTATCTGTCTTTATTTTCAGTTTCTTCTAATCTTTTTTTATTCTTGAATGTTTTTTTTATATTGAGGGTAATTTTTTATTTCCATATGTTTCCCATGAGTATTTGTGAGCTGATAGAGCCCACACTCCTGTTGGGGTAAAGAGTACCCCAGAATGCTTAGGACCTGGTATTTTCTGGATAATCGATCTTTCCGTAATTTGGATCTTCATACCTTCAGCTTACTAGAAAATCATGAAAGCATAAAATAAACCCAATAGGCTGGTTTTGCCTCCAATAAGGATAAGTTGTATATCTTAGTATGGATCAAGTCTATGGGAGGTGCCTTTCCATAATTCAGAGCTTTCTGGATTATGGGTTTCCGGATAATGGATCCCATACCTGCATTATTTTTTTCTAAAAATAAAAGATGCCTCTAGGAAGCATTTTGCCATCCGCACTGGGAAGGAGCTCCTTATTATGCAAATGTCAAACTTATGTGCATAGTGAGAGAGCTGGAACTCCATTAGTTATTTTCATTCTTAGAGCCCTAGAATATCCGTCGCAATCCTCCTGGTGTGTGTGGCATATAATGTATGGCCAAAATAGTATTGCTCTATTAGCCCGCACTTTATGTGTGCAGAATAATTTTCCTGCTGAGCAGGCGGCCAATTATTTGGTAGTATTTCTCTGATGCTGTGAAATGTATCAAAAATGCAGCAAATTGAGAGTCTGAACCTGGATTGAGTTTCTAGACTGAAACACCAGAAGGTTTAAACTAAACACTAGGGGGCAAATTCACTAAGATTCATAGTTGCGCCAACGTCCGCAATTCGCCAGGCGTATTTTCGCCAGCGATAGGCAAATTCGCTAAAATCCGAAGTTGCGCTCAGGGGAAGTGTAAGGTTTCGAAGTTGCGCTAGCGTTAATTTGCAAAGCAAAGTTACGCTAGCGATGCTTAATTTACATACGGCGACAAATTGAAGTTACAATGGAGGTATATGTAGCAGCACTACACAAGCCTGGGAAACCTTCAAAACAGCAAATAAATTTTTTATTTTGCCCTACACATGTGCCCACTGTATAGTGGCGAAGGAAGTCTGGCGTAAAAGGTAGCGTTCAGAATAATTTGCGCGTCAGTGAATTTGCGTAGATATGTCCGTTGCGCAAATTCGCCAGGCGTAAGGGTGCGAAGTAACACTAGCGAATTTACGGCAGCATCCGTTAGTGAATCGGCGAATTAACGGAAATGCGCTATGCTAGCGTTAGGTGCTTCGTCATTTGGCGCTTCCTCGTTTAGTGAATTTGCCCCTAGGAGGCACATTTATCAAGGGTCGAATTTCGAATTCATGTGAGTTTTTTTTTTTTTTTAGTTTTTTTTTTTAAACTCCCATAAATTCGACCAATCCAAATTTATTAATAAAATCAAATTTTCTCAGCTCAGTCGAATTGAAAAGACCCGAAAACTCAATTTGAATTCGATTCATATTAGAAAAACTCGATTCGAATTAGAAAAACTATGTTCGTATTAGAAAAAAACTCGATTCGAGTTTCCCTGATAAAAACTTGAATGTCAGGAAGGCTGCAAACATCACCATATTGATCCCTGGACCTCTCCCATTGACTTATACAATATTTCGACAGGTTTTAGGTGGCGAATAGTCGACTTCTAGTTCTTAAAGGGACAGATTATGATAAATCTAGAAATTCTAATTTGAATTAAAACTCAAATCGAGTTTGGATAATTCACAAAAAAAAATTCAAAAGTTCTAAATTGAATTTTCACTTCGACCCTTAATAAATCTGCCCCTTAGAAAAATGAAAGTGTATCAAAGTAAATTAAAATATAAGGTACTGTTAGCATGCACTGGTAAAAGCTGTGTGTTTGCTACAGAAAGACTACCATAGTTTATAAAAATAAGCTGCTGTGGGGGCAGTCATTGTTGAGATCTTTCAGATGTTCGAAAGATTTACCATTTGCAGACAATGTATTATGTAGCATCTCCTTTATTTTATTTTTTTTATTTTTATTTTTCAATGAAAAAAATATAATATACAAAACAAAACAGAGCCACAGGCAAATATATAGGTTTGACAATAATAAAAAGTGGCAGTGTTGACAAGCATGCACGCAGGGCACATAAGGGCAATACAGGAGCAGCAGGATGGCTTTCTTCATGATATTGCTGAAAGAAATGTGCTGTATATATGGACTGGTGACCTTGCTACAGCTACCCATGCATGTAAATAACAAATGGCAAGTGGGTAAATTGCATGTAGTAGAAGTGACAGTGCAAACAAACTGTTAATTTAATTTAATATTGTACTTTATATATTTGTATATGTACAGGTATTATAAAATATCTGTTAATTATAGGTTTCATTTATCATGTTTAAGGTATGGTTTCCTACTTTTTTTTATGCTAAGGCTATTTTTCAGCAGTAATTGAAATATTTTTATCGACAAGACATGCAAAAGAATGTGTGTACTGACAAACTGGGTCTTACTGTAAAAATATAAATCAGAATGCACCTGACAAACAGAATAAAAAAGAGCCCTGCTCACAAAAACATTCATGGAGCACCTTCCTGACAGTATTTGTGTTCTTCCCACACTCAAAAAAACATACAGGCAGGTCACTTGACAATATATTTCTAAGAGGCTCCTTAGATTGTAATCTCTGTTGGGACAGGAACCGTTATGCATGATCTGTAATGTGTATTTAAAGCACTGCTTAATATATTTACAGTATTCATATTTACAGTATATAAATAAACTATCATAATTTAGATTTGTATCACTGTAGTCACCCAAAAAAGTCACTAGTTGAGAGAAATATTAAAGCAAATTTCTAATTATTTTGTATTATGTCATTAGTGCCCTTGTAAATGACCTCCACAGTCTGATGCATGTTTCTGATTACAGACTTGCCAACATCTGCCTGTGCTGTTTTAGTTACAAGCATGCTCCAAATAAGAGTCATCTAAAAGTTCTGGTTGACAAGAATGTGGGATCGCCCATTCAGAAGTCTAATCGGTTCTTACATGAGTCAGTGTGCTTCGTTAGCTTCATTTCCAGTTTTGAGCAATTATTAATGATTTGTTTGCATGTGATTTTGTGAGTAGAGGACTGAACAATGATCCGCTTACATAGTCACATAGAACCAGTTTGGCCCATCAAATTGGACAGATTTATTATTGATTTCCAGCTTACTTGCTTTTATTAGCATAGTGAATTGATGTTTTTTTGCTTGCCATCACTATACTAATCTTGTGTAGTATGTAAAGATTTTTATAAGATCTTTTCTTTATCTTGAGACCAAGATTATCTTGAAATGATAGTTTAAATGTACGATTTGTCCATCAACTATACTGACACTATGGCCAAAATAAATAAGCATTTGACCATAGCGACTATTTAACAGACATTTCTCTTTTCAAAGAGTGTGCTTACCGAGCCAAAAGGGGGTTCTTTTTCCTCCCTTCTTCCCAGTATAGCCAGGTTAGTGCAAGCATCTAGTGCAGGGGTCAGCAACCTTTACTATCAAAAGAGCCATTTTGCCCGCTCTTCCACTAAAGAAAAATAGTCTGGAGCCGCAAAACATAACTGGAACAAAGTAAAGCTGAGCACACTCCTTCTTTTGTTCAGATAGCCTGGTGCACAGTGTAAGAGGGTACGGCAACCCCCCAAATACTCTCTGCACAATTGCCGCAAAACATAACACACAGCTTAGAAACTTTTAATGTTTTTTTTTTTTTAACAGTGTTTATTTTTAATTTCCAAAAGAAAAAAAAAAAATGGGGGGGTTACAGAAGGAAAGAAGGGGGGGGGTTCCAGGTACAATCTAATCACAGTTTATGTCACAGCATACAGCAGTACTTACAGACAAAACGCAGTACACATCCATACAGTTGAGACAGGGTTGGATACAATCAATGAGTCCCTAGCAAACCTTGGTATGCGCTAAGAGTTGGCCTCAGTCCATGCATCCCAGATCTTCCCATATTTGTTCGGGCACCCTCTAGCTAGGTACGTCAGTTGTATAAGTGGGAGATTTTTATCTACAAGGTCCAGCCAAAACTGAAGGGAGGGCGGCTTAGGGTCCAACCATTTCATAAACAAAGCTTTTCTCGCATAGAACAATAGTGAACGCCATAGGTCTCTCTTGGCATTTAGGGGGACAATCTCATCTATCACCCCCAGTATACAGACTTGTGGAGACATTATCTTGGGGAAGGTGGTTTTGTCTTGTATATGGGACATAACACCAGCCCAGTATTTATTGATTTGAGGACAACTCCATACCATATGAATGTAGCCAGCCTCATGCTGGCGACACTTCGGGCAATAGGACTTAGCCACCTCTCCCATGCGGCTCAAGCGTAATGGTGTGATATGTATTCTATGTAATGTTTTGAATTGGATAAGTCTGTCTCTAGTGGCAATAAGAAACTGATACGCCTTATCTGTGCCCTCCTCCCACTCCTCCTCTGTCAAAGTGGGGATATCCACATGCCAAGACGCATACGCCTTGGCGAATGGTGAGGGGATTGTAGATAGCAATTTCCCATAGAGATTAGCAACCAGTTTCTTTTGGTTTGGCGATCGAAGGACCTCTAAGAGGGAAGATGTGATCAGGGTCACTCTGGGCGACGCAAATTGCGTAACAAAGGCATGCCTAAATTGTTGATATACTATGGGGTGAATTTGGACTCCAGGACGAGCTAGTAGCAATTGTTCCCTATTGAGCAAATGTCCTTCTGGTGCTACATCGCCCAGAGTTTTGATCCCAACTTTTGGCCAGCACATATATGTCAATAGTTGTTGGAAGTGGGGGAGGTTTGAGTTTCCCCAAAGGGGCAGATCAAGTGCGAGTAGTGGGTTCCCTAGGCGAGCAAGCCGTAGAGCCACAGTCCAAACCTTGTGGGGAGTGGTGAGAATCGGGTGACGTACCCGCAGGTCTGCTGCTTTCCTATAAATTATATACTTTAGGGATTCAACCGACCCTGCCAACGTAGCTTGTAATTGAAAGTTAGGATTATTGGGGTCTGGCACAAGCCACCAACCTACATAGTATAATTGAGAGGCCAGAAAATAAAATTGTAGGTCTGGGAAACCCAGTCCCCCTTCATTAATTGGGGCCTTTAACTTGGTTTTAGCAAATCTCGGAGATTTGTTTCCCCAAATGAACGAGGACTGCAGTTGCTCAATCTGGTGGAATACAGTTTTAGGGATGTACATAGGAGAATTGTGAAGGATGTACAAAAATTTTGGCAGATATATCATTTTTATCAAGTTGATCCTCCCCCATGTAGTCAGAGGAAGGTTCCCCCATTGCTTAAGTTTGATCGCCATACTGTCGGTAATCGGGGTAAGGTTGAGTTCCGTATATTTAGCGCTATCCCGCACCACCACAACGCCCAAGTACCTGAAGGAGCTTACCCATCTCAGGGGAGATGGAGGGTAGCTAGAGGGGTCGATGCCTTCATCTATCGGGAAGATGCTAGACTTCTCCCAGTTCATGTGCAGACCTGAGTATCCTCCAAATTCATCTATAATTGCTAACGTTGACTGTAGCGATGGGCCAGGGTCACGCAAGTACAATAGCACATCATCAGCATATAAAGAGATACGCTCCTCCACCCTACCCAAGTGTAAGCCTACAATATTGGGAGCAGTGCGTATTAAAATGGCCATTGGCTCAATCGCCAAGGCGAAGAGCAATGGCGAGAGGGGACATCCCTGGCGAGTGCCACGGCTTAGGCGAAAAACCGCGTGACAGTACATTATTGACACTGATGCGGGCTTGGGGGTCATGATACAGGAGTCGCACCCATGCGATGAACCGGTCACCTAGGCCAAACCGCGCCATTACTTCCCACAGATACGACCATTCGACCGAGTCGAATGCCTTGGCCGCATCCAAAGAGACCACCACCCTTGAGCCTACTTCCCTATGCACTGCAAGTATATTAGTGTAAAGTCTCCTAATATTAATATCTGTCGATCTCTCTGGCATAAATCCAGATTGATCTGAATGTATTATCTCAGCTATGACAAGCTTCAGCCTATTAGCCAATATTTTGGCCATGATTTTAGTGTCCACATTTAGTAGGGAAATCGGCCTGTATGAACCGGGCAGCTGTGGGTCTTTGCCCTCCTTAGCGATGAGCACTATCGTGGCCTCACGGTAGGAGAGTGGGAGGGAACCCCGGGCCATTGCATCACTAATGGTGCTGTGTAGATGCGGAATTATGACATCTGCATTAATCTTGTACCACTCGGCCGGGAAGCCATCGGGACCTGGTGCCTTGTTGGCGGGCATAGAGTTAATGGCCAGTGAGACCTCACTCACAGCGATCGGGGCATTCAGCACCTCTCTCAGATCATGTGAGAGTCTAGGAATGGGTATACTGTCAAGGTACCTGCTTAGCTGGGAGTAGTCGTTAGTAGTTTGCGTAGTGTATATGTCCTGATAATAGGTGGAGAACACTTCAGCAATGCTATTGGGATCTGTGGCTATGTCCCCTGAGGCCATCCGGATCCTGGGAACTGCCATAGAGACAGATTGTGTGGATGCCAGATAGGCCAGCAATTTCCCATTTTTTTCCCCTTTGTCAAAGGTGCGCTGGGTGGCATACAACAACTTCTTCCTAGTCGCTTTAATTCTAGCCCTTTCCAGTTCAGCCTGTGCTGCTTTATACACCTGGAGGTTGGGAGTGGAGGGGTCTGCTATATATTGGGCCTCTGCCCTAGATGAAGCATTTTGTGTTGCCTGGATTTCCCCAGCAGCTGTGGCTCTAGCACCCGCTACGGCACCGATAAGGGTACCTCTCATTGTGGCCTTAAAAGCATCCCACACCACAGGAGGGGCTGCAGATGCAGTGTTTAGGTCCCAGTATTCCGCTACAGCCTTAGCTGATGCCTCCGCCACTGCGGCATTGGCCAGCCACAATGGGGATAATCTCCAAGGTTTGGCCTCCCTAGGGGAGAGTAGTCCTAGCGTGACTAACAGGGGAGCGTGATCAGAGACACCACGGGGTAAATATTGCGCTGTTCGCACATATGGCAGTAAGTCGCTGGAAGCAAGGGCCAGGTCTATTCTGGACATGGTGTTGTGCGTGGCAGAATAGCATGAGAACACTCTCTCTTCAGGGTTTTTCCAACGCCATATATCAGTTAGTTGCATGGCCTCTGCCCACTGCGACAGCTTGGGACTATGCGGTGAGATGTTGTTGAGCCTGTCCCTATCCGCCGCCATTGTTGCATTAAAATCCCCCATAATACATACGGGCGCTATTGGGTGTCAGACCTGGTGATTACTACCCTGGCCAAACAGCGAGGATGCCAAAGGCGGAGGGGCATATAAACTAATTAGGTTAATAGGCTTGTTTGCTATGAGTAGGGACAGTACAACAAATCTACCATACTGGTCCGTCGTAAGATGAAGTAAGTCAGCAGGTAGATTTTTCCTGATTAGGATAGAGGTGCCTCGAGCATGCGTGGAAAAGGTGGAGTTATACATATGCGCTACCCAAGGCCTTTAAAGGGCCAGCAACCGCTGTCCTACCAAGTGCGTCTCCTGCATCATTAAGATATGGGGTGAGTGCTTCCTCACGTAATCAAATACCAGGGCACGTTTAAACCTCGTATTTAAACCCCTGACATTCCAAGACATAATACTAAGTGACTCCATTGCAAACTGTAGTGGAATCAGTGATGCTGATGAGAAATGTACCGAAAGGAGGCCATGTACCTGTTAGTGGGGATGGGGATGGGATAGGGGGGTAACATGAACAAAAACTACTTACATTCCCGTCGAACTTCCCTACCTGCCGGGCAACTTGGCAGGTCTCTGATCCCATAACTTGAGCACCTAACTTGGTTACAGGAAGTGGTCAGTTGGCTCCAACCAGCCTCCGCTAGTTTGATAGGTCATCTTTGGGTTAAGAGAGCAGCCCCTTCGGCACTACATACGAGGCAACCCAGCAGCAGGGAGGCGAAAAACTGTGTGAGGGGGTCTTAGCGAAACCTCCAGCCCACCCGGGTGTCTGAGGTTCCTGGTGCCTATCGCAGTAATATACGGGGTACCCAGCCCACCACCCAAACAGCAATTGAAGCAACCAGTAGCATATTAACAGTAGGAGCAACAGCAACAACAAAACATAACATTCAGCACACCCTCCCCTGGAGACCGTCCGGTTAAGTTCCTGGAGTCTGCAAAAGTCCTAAGGCAATTGCGGGCCTCGGGGGGCCAGGCTGCAGTACGGGCTCGGTCACAACCCACGAGGGCCAAAACAGCGCCCCCCGCCCTCACGTGTGCACTCATAGGCCCATGTTAGAATCCAGAGTTCCAAACTTTGGCCCATTCCGCAAAAGATAGTGAAGCTGGCAGTCCCACATACGCATAGTCCTCTAAATTCAGAGAAAAAAGTAGGATGGATAGGCCGTGTGTGGGAGAAGATCAGGCCACCACCCAATACTCCGCCACCCCAGTCCTGGCTAATACATTATTCCCAGCTCCATAGCCTCGGCTGAGACGTGGGCGTAAGCAATAGAAACAGAGGCCAGCACATATAACGGTAGATTGGGGGGAGGGGCGCCCGCCAGCTGTAGGTCTATGACCTTAGGGGGCACCGGCCTGGGTTGGACAAGATAACGTACTCACATCTCCCTAATGGCGGTCCTCCACCTGCAGATTACGAAGGCCCCGAGTGTCCAGCCACTCCGATGCCGCCTGTGGCGTTGTAAAGAATTGCGCTTTGCCATCAGCTTGTACTCGCAATTTGGCCGGGTATAACATTGCGTATGTGAGGTTTGCTTCCCGCAGCCTGCGTTTGACACCAATAAATGCTGCACGCACTTTCTGGAGGTCCGCAGAGTAATCCGGGAATAGGTGAATCCGGGTATTCTGATAGGTTAGCTGGGGTTGTTGGCGAGCGGCTCGCAAGACCTCGTCACGATCTCTGTAGTTCAGGAGCTTGAAGAGGAAAGGCCTCGGCGGGGCCCCAGGGGGCAGCGGCCTAGCAGGCACCCGGTGAGCACGCTCCACAACAAACTGAGGGGAGAGGGCGGCCCCTGGAAGTTGCTCCCGGAGCCATTGCTCCATAAATCGCGCAGGGTCTTCCCCCTCCACTTTCTCTGGGAGACCGATCACCCGGACGTTGTTTCTGCGCTGCCGGTTCTCATAATCATCCAGTTTGGAGCTGAGCCCGATGTTTTGGGCCCTAAGGTCTTGTATTTGCTGCGTCAGAGGATTACATATATCCTCCAATCTGGAGATCCGCTGCTCAGCATCGGTTGTTCTTTCCCGCAGCGTGTGAAGGTCAGCTCTCAGGAGAGACAGGTCTGTTTTAACCTCTTCGATTTTGGAGGATAAGGCCGCTCTACAGTCAGTGATTGCGTTTAGCAGGAGTTGTACTGACTGATCCTGGAGCACTGTTACTGGCGCCGTGGCTCCTTCCTCACGAGGCGGGGAGGCTCCGCCATCTTGAGGAGCATTCCGTGCATATTGCTCCAACTTCGCAGCAGCCTCAGAGCGCGCTTTTTGGGTTCTGTTGCCTCCCATCATGGGTGCTGTATGTGGGGTACCCCAGATAGAAGTTTTGGGGACTCCCCAAAGATTTCCCTAGGATCTTGCAGGATAAAAGGCGCGGAGCTCTGGAACACACGTCCGTTCAGCCAGCCATGCAGACCACGCCCGGAGCAGAAACTTTTAATGGTTTTAATCTTTTTTTTTTAACTTTTACAACAACAGAATACAACAAACAAAAATGCAGTGTGCATGTGTAGGCCTACATTGAAATAAATTAAACACTGAATAGCCCTATTAAATGCAAGTGTTCTCATCTGTTTAATGTGACTTCTGTTTCTGAAGCTCCATGCTGATTTTCCCTATGTTGGGGCTGTAAGATGTGACTTTGATCTTCACACATGACTGTAGGCTCTCATTTCTTAAGTGGGATTGATATTTGGATTTTCTGACGTTCATGTTCGAGAAAACTTGCTTGCATATGTTAAGCCAAAGATAGACAGGACTCCAAATGCATACTTTTTCATGTTCATATACATGTCGGGAATGGCACTCCATGTTTTAAAAACAAGTTTGTCGGGTTTGGGGAGGTTTTCAATATCATTCCACTTGTGCTCTTTAGCGAGAGTTCCCCTTCTGTTGAGTGATTTCTTCAGGGATCTGCTGTCAGGCTTTTGAACTTGGACTACTATAACCATAATTCTTTATCCGCTATGTCGGCCAGTTCAATTTCAAGATTGGGCTGACTCCTCCTTGTGAATGAGGATATGTTCAGCAGGGATGGGTCGATGTTATGTCTTGAGTGTGCGACCCCTTGTCACTCCTGGGATGACTATACAGCCCTCTCACTTGCTGGCGGCTTCCTGAGTGTGCTACTGTGGTAAGCTAACCATTATCTTACAGCAGTCACACACTCAAGAAGCCGCTAGCAGGTGTCAGGGCTTTATAGATGACAAAGCCATAAGACAGCAAAGCCGCAAGACCGAGGGCAGGAGGATAAAGAGCCGCATGAGGCTCCAGAGCTGCGGGTTGCAGACCCCTGATCTAGTGCTACTCACATGCATTGTCTCTCCCATCCTCATTTTGCATATTATGATTCGTATAGCCAGCCAATATGATAAATGCTTTGAAAGGAAGATTCAGCGAATGTGCAGCAGAAGACTCTTCCTGAAACCATCTACTGCAAGATGGCTTGTCCCTTTGTTTGGCTGGGGGAAAAAGGAAATATCTTAGAAAAGTTCAGTTTTTGTTACGTGGTCCCTATTGCCAGTGGGCAGTGACCCTAGGACATGGACCCTACTAACAAACCATTATTGGTTATTTTATCTGAAACTATGTAGCAGCCATTTTAAAATATTTGGTTTGTTGAACAGAATTTTTTAAGGAAAGAGATGAAACATAACTGCTACAAACTAAAGGGCCAATGTTATACAGAAGTTCGTAGCATTTTGTTTTGGTGCTGGTTCAGCACTTTCACTTCCACATTGTACCTTTTAAAGGTTGCTGTACAGGGTTTTGTATTATTCTGTGCTATGGAAATGTAATTCTGTTAAAATGAAAGTTAGCTTTCATTTTAACCCCTATTCTATTTTTCCAAGTTTTTGTTTGATACATAGTAATTGTGCTCTGATCCTGCTCTTGACTGGTACAGCCATCAGTAAAAGGATTAAAAATTCATAGACCAAACCTTCTTGTTTACATTGTATCATTACATTCAGTTTTCTGAACAAGAGACTTTGTCCTGTATGTAATGCTTGCATTTTTGCAAAGTTCATAATAAAAGCAATAAATATGTTATAGTGTCTGCCAGTAATTAATGGGGTGGTTCACCTTTATGTTAATTTAAGTATGTTAAAGAATGGTAAATCCTAAGCTAGAGTCCTGCAGCAGGTCGGGTACCAGCGGGTTACCAACAAAAAAGCAGGCACCCTGCGAAACGAGGGGAGGATTTTCAGATGCGGGTATACCCACGGGTTGCAGGTCTCATCTAAATTTCTTATCTATATTTTACTCCTTTTAAAGTTTTAAAAAAGTCGTTTCTGTCCTGCCCACTTTTGATGACGTCACTTCTGGTTTGCAGCACCATCACTTCCTGTTTGATGGAGGTCGGCGGGTTGCGGATAAGGCAGTTGCGTATCAAAGTGGGTAAAAATGCAGGTTTCGGTTTGGGTTGCAGGTTTGGGTCAGGTCTGGGTCTTAGAAATTGGTTCCGCGCAAGACTATCTTAAGCAACTTTTCAATTGGTCTTCATTATTATTTTTTTTTTTATAGCTTATTAATTATTTGCCTTTTACTTCTGACTCTTTCAAATGGAGGCGGGGGGCACTGACCCATCTAGAAAAACAAATGCTCTGTAAGGCTACAAATCTATGGTTATTGCTACTTTTTTTTTTACTCCTCTTTCTATTCAGGCCTCTCCTATTCATATTCCAGTTTCTCATTCAAATGAATGCATGGTTGGAGGGTAATTTTCGACCCTAGCAACCAGACTGGGAAATTGCTGAACAAAAAGCTAAATACAAATTTACAAAAAATACAAAAATGAAAACCAGTTAAGGATTGCCTCAGAATATTACTCTCTACATTATATGAAAAGTTAACTCAAAGGCGAACAATCCCTTTAAACCATTATATCTGTAAACTATAGAGCTTGTAAACAATAGAACATAATATGCTATTTATGCCGCTGAGAGTTTAATTTCAGATGGAAATCCATTGTCCCACCATCCTGCTGCATTATTATTCTCTAAGGCTAATGTGACATGTTATTTCTTTAGGAAAATCACTTATGACTTTGTGCAGCATTAGCTTAGCAGCTGGATGGCTAATAATTCACAAGCTCTCACTGATCATGTGATGACGGTTGCAGATATGGAGGTCACCCAATGACTAGTCTGACTTGAACCTCATGTTGTGAGGACTTGTCTCTGGCTATTTTGCTAAGGAAATGGTTTGCTAGTCAGAGCTTTCTGGATAACAGGTTTCCAGATAACGGATCCCATACCTGTACAGAGAAAAATAAATTATGTTTAAAAATATTGGTTTATATAATTTTAATGGAGTCTGTAGAAGATGGCCTTCCTGTAATTCTGGATAACAAGTTTACATATAATGGATCCCATACCTGTACTAGATCAGTGGTGTCCAGTGCAGGGGTCTTATATTAACAAAGTTATTGTGTCATAGTGCGTCACCTCAGTGCCTCTGATCTAATGTTCAAGATTTGCTAGTATATCATGGTCTACCTTTTGGGTAAATATATACAGTACTAACCCTGCAATATACTCCAGCCCTCCAGTTACTGATTGTTACTCCAGAATGATTGCACCTCATGCTGAAATGCTTTAACATGTTTGTTACATTCACATATAAAAAAAGTTGTTTCCACTTGGTGAAGCATGTTTTTTTGGGGTACCCTGATTTCAGCATGTTAAAGTTTATGCATTTACTGTATGTGATAAATAAAATCTTCTGAATCTGTAGGTCTGAATTCTCCTGAATGGAAAGTCCCTATCAGCACCAGTACTCGCCAGTTTCAGCTTAAAAATGCTGAGCATTTTAGGACTAAAAAGCTTGAATACTGGCAGACATTCTTTTACCATTCAAGTGAATGGGAGGTGTCAGTGGTGGTTTTAGGCACTACCCCAGTGAAAATAAACCCGTGTGCCATCAGCCGTGCTGTTGCTTTTATTTTGATTTCCCTTTTCGTTTTGAAAAGAGAAGATTCCTCTTGTAGGTTTTGCTTAGGAATTTGTTGTAATTTTTAAAATCAGGTTAAGTTGTAATTACATTTTTTATTTTATATTACAAAATAATAATTTGACTAGATAAAAATCCAAGTTGTTTAAATAAACATTTTATAAAAAATAATTTAGCCTCTCTTGGCAATTTGAGAATCGCAGAGTTCAAATAAATGATGATTAGTTATAATTTCCGAGCTGCAGAGAGATTTTCATAATTCTCATTTTGCTTATGGAATGCATGAATCCTCCTCCTTCCTTAAAACAATAAGCTTATGTTTTTATAGGCAGTATTCCCTTAAATGTGCCAGCATTGTTGTATAGACTTGTATTTTAGCAAACGCAAAAGTTCAGCACTTTTCTCCCCAGCTCTTTGAATTTGCTTAGGTTTATTTCCTTTTTTTCTTCCTCTACTGTTTCATCACATAATTATAAAGCATAGCAAAAATAGAAAATGCTTCTCTAGTTAGGAGAAAGTAAGAAACTGTTAATAATGCAAATTATACCGAAGAACATTTTGAAATGATTTTTTTACAACAAAAGTTTTTTGTCTTGTTAAGGCAAGGCATGCATTTTTTTTAAATAATCTTGTTTAGCAGGATACACAGGATACCATATTTACCATTGCCCCAGGCACAAAATGGGTGCAAACATGCAGCTCTATACATTGAACTGGATCAAGGTGCAGAGTGCAGTGCTGTCAAACACAAGGCAGCCCAGTATTTAAAGTGATACCGACACTAAAAAAAATACTTCTTAAAATATTAAAGTACATTTATAGTATTAGAAGTTACCTATAGGTCATAGTGATCATTATTTGCTGATAGGCTTGTTTTTGTAAGAAATTGTTACTTGATGTTCCTAAACCTGACTGTTTTGCCAACCTGACAGCCCCCCTCATAAAGGAACATGGGGATCAGATAAATAATATAAAAGCATCGGGCAAAATTATAAATAGCATACAAAGACAATGTGATAGATGATGTGACAAAAAGGTTTAATTTTTAGTGTCCGTATCTCTTTTAAGGCCTTCTTTAAACAGTCGATATATACAGTTTTTTGCTTCTGCGTGCAAAGTGTGGTGCATAAAAACATGGTTGTTTGTGTCTGTCCCCTGCTTTTGTAAATGAGCCCTATATTTGGCTAGTGTGATTTAACATTATTTCCATTAATTTGGAATTGCCAGAATCATAAGATGCTATTTCTTCTATTCGTATTTTTGCAGAATCAGAGAGATGAGTGTTAGAAAGTTCAGCCTTTCCCTGTGTCTGTACCCAGAACTATTGCATTGCCCACGAGTTCAGGCAGAAGGACTGGATTTTAGGGACAACATGCATACTTGCCTGTTTCTGTTGACAATCTGCTCTGTGTCACTGCACCCGGGTCAACACAATGGATCCAGGTGCAGGCACAGGCAAAGGCGGATACCAGCATCTGGCAATGGCCTTGAAAAGGAGATTAGCTTCTTGCAAACTCAGTCCTAGGGGCTTCCCCTCCAAAGAGAATCTAAGCTAGTGCTTACTGCTTTTTGGCAATTTCCTAAGCCAACAAGACTAGGGTAAGGATTGATATGGACACAGATAATGTAATTAAATCGGAATGTCCATCTGTGTGAAAGTAGAAAGTCATTTTAAGAACTTTTTACTTAGAAATAAAGTAAATATCAATGCAAAACATCTTTAGTCTCCGTTTACCAGCACCTTTATCACCAGTTGTGTTTTCATCTTATCTTTTCATTCTTTTTCAGAATGTATGACAACATGTCCACAATGGTGTACCTTAAGGAAGAAAAGTTGGAGAAACTGACTCAGGATGAGATTATTTCTAAGACCAAGCAAGTGATCCAAGGACTGGAGGCATTGAAAAATGAGCACAATTCCATTCTACAGAGCTTATTGGAAACACTGAAGTGTTTAAAGAAAGATGACGAGAGCAACTTGGTGGAAGAGAAATCCAACATGATCCGCAAATCTTTAGAAATGTTGGAACTCGGGCTGAGTGAAGCACAGGTAGGGGACATAAATAAACTAATGGAATAAGTTTAAATCTGGTACTATTTATGGGCCATCCTACAAATGTGGTGAGTCTTTGTCCTTTGTGGGAAATGGCACAGCTTGATGGCATATTTCCCTAAGTATAGGGAGCAGGCATTGGGCAGGGCTCCACTAAATAATTCTTAAATTCAAGTTTCTTTAAGACTTGGGATTGTTATACAATTATCAGTGCTATTATAACAATTATAAAGAAATGCCGATGGCTTCACTGATAGTTAAGTAAGAGTTGCTCATTGTTGTTTGAATGTGATAGGTGAAAGTTTACATGGGTATAATGTGCCCCCTTTGTCAAATATTAGAATATTATGAGTCACCAATGAGTTCCATGACTATATAAAGGTCATGGAACACCAAAGTGACTTCTAATAATACTGTATATTAATAAATGTAAAATTAATATATTTTTCAACAAGGGGTAGTATTTTTTTTTAGAATACACAAGCTGCAGTCGTGACAAATTACTGAGCACTGATTATAATTTAATTTTGTTATTAAAGAATATAATTGCATGGGTGGGAACTTTCACTATTAGTACCAGTACATTTATGTGCTTTAAAGGGCAGCTGAAAATGCAAAAAAAATTGTCAAATGTACATGCAAATAAATGTTGCAACATGCTCTTTGCAGATTGAATTAATATTTAGACTTAATTTTTGCTAATGGTATTTGACAGGTAATGATGGCTTTGTCAAACCACTTGAATGCGGTTGAGTCTGAGAAGCAGAAGTTGAGAGCACAAGTCCGGCGCCTTTGCCAGGAAAACCAGTGGCTACGTGATGAGTTGGCTAACACCCAGCAGAAGTTGCAGAGGAGTGAACAGTCTGTGGCCCAACTTGAGGAGGA
The DNA here is from genome assembly GCF_017654675.1 of Xenopus laevis. Classification (NCBI taxonomy): domain Eukaryota; kingdom Metazoa; phylum Chordata; class Amphibia; order Anura; family Pipidae; genus Xenopus; species Xenopus laevis. The sequence goes on from NC_054385.1 coordinate 89,688,390, forward strand.
GAAAAAACATTTAGAATTTATGAATCAGCTGAAAAAATATGATGATGATATTTCCCCATCTGTATGTACTTTAACTTCAGCTTCCTCTAATTTTCCATTCTTGCATGTGTTTAGTTTATTTGAATGCATGTTTTTTAGCTAGATTTTTTTTTAACTCTGTAAAATAAGATATCATTTTCCATAGGGCAGACATTAAGTGCAGGCCCCCTCTGGGACCTCTGTCTGCTGCCACTCCCTAGCTTGCACGTTCGATAGACACACAAGTTAGTACCGGAGGGCAGATGTCTAAGTGTTTTTTCCCTATATTCCACCATAAATTCCAAACTTGGGAAGTACTGTATTCATGGGAGCAGTCACTGGTCTTTTTGCTCTGAGACAGAACAGACTTGTGGCAACTAATTGACGGAATGCAAAGTGCAAAAAATAAAAAAAAAAAGTGTTGTGCACCCTTCCTTCCAATTCATAATTTAGCCATATTCTCATTATTAAATGAAATGTAGTTTATATGAGGGGGAAAATGTATTCTTTTTAAGTGAGAGTAAATATTGGAAATATAGTAGTGCCTATTTACATAGATTCCTTTTTTTAAATGCACAATTTTTTTTTTTTAATAATAAGATTAATGTCAGACATGATGATGTTTTGGCCAACACTTTCATTAGGTGGTCAAAATGCTCTCTCTACCTTACACCAATTTTCATATCCGTTTATGGAAAATGTTTGTGACTGAACCGGGACAGACCTCTGCCCAGAAATGCTCTAGTGAGTGGTGTTGTATGGATATCTGCCTGGCATGCTATGTGTTCCTCAGGCAGAGCGGTAATACCTGACATTAACCTGAATAAAAAACAAAAACTTTCCAGTGGTGAAAAGGTGTTTTTTGTTGGTTTGTTTTCTTCCATGGTATGTAGTAGTGCTTTACATTAACAGAAAACGTCAGGTCCCAAATTAGATACCTGTACTTACTGATCTTACTGCTGTTTTGTTTTTTCAGGATGATAAAGATAGTGATTCCTCCAAGGAACCTTTGGATGATCTGTTCCCAAATGATGACGATGATCAAGGCCCAGGCAGTAAGTGCAGGAAATGCCATCAATGTTCCTTCTAGCTTTTTATATAAGGATTAATGGCAGTGAATATGTGAAGACAATGTCAGACCATAGTTTCCACCCAAAGATTGCAACCATCACATTAATCCATCAACACTGGATTATAATACAAAGAAATGCTTACATTTTTGAGTGATGCAAACCTGTTAAACGATCATGTCAGTTATGGGGTTTGGTTGACTTTATATAAGAGAATGGGTCAGAGGAATCTATCAAGACACTCCTCCTTCCTACAAAATTGCTGTTCACATTGTTTTAATTTAGTTAGTGCGTGTGTAAGTGTGGGAAGGTGAAACGGAAGCCTTCATTTCATAATATCCTTGTTTTTAAAAATTGATTTCTTGTTGTAAGTAGCTTTGCATAGGACAGGAGAGATATATATATATATATATATTCTCATTGTTCTCATTTTCTGCAGTACAACAGCAGCACAGTAGTGCAGCAGCTGCTGCCCAGCAAGGTGGTTATGAAATTCCTGCACGATTAAGGACTCTCCATAATCTGGTGATTCAGTATGCTTCACAGGGAAGGTATGAAGTTGCTGTACCCCTCTGCAAGCAAGCTCTTGAAGACCTGGAAAAGACCTCTGGACATGATCACCCAGATGTTGCTACAATGCTGAATATACTTGCTTTGGTCTATAGGTCAGTAGTGTTTGCATTTTAAGGGCTAAACTACATGGAGATTTTGTAGGTTGGTGTTGGATCAACAGTATTGGACTGATACAAAAATCAAACAACAAAAACAACACAACAGTGAGATGTGCGTGCTGCATCTTCGCCTGACTAGATGAAATCTGATAGTGTCTGACAGACTTTGTTTCTTCATTGAAATACATTTAGAGGCATATTTATCGAAGGTCGAAGTTAAAAAAAAAACTTCGAACTTCGAATTCAAAAATAGGTCGAAGTTTTTTTGGGGTCGAAGTGTGCCGAATTCGGCCTACTTCGAATCGTACAATCATACTTCGAATCATACGATCGTACTTTGATTTGAAGTTTTTTTTAACTTCGACCTTCGATCTCCCAAACTCCCCCAATTGCCTCCATACAGGTTCTAGGAGGTCCCCCATAGGCTAAAACAGCACTTCGGCAGCTTTTAGGTGGCGAATGGTCGAAGTTTTAAAGAGTACTTCCAAAAAAAATTTGACATTCGAATTTCGAAGTTTTTTCAAATTCGAATCGAAGTACACAAAAAATAGCTCGAAATTCAAAGTTTTTCAATTCGAAACTTCACCTCGACCTTTGATAAATCTGCCCCTTAATGTCGGATGTACATGCATAAATAAAACACACCATCTAACGTTATCTGCGTCAACTTAACAGAAAAGCTATGGGAATCGGATTCTGTAGATAAAATCTGACTCGCATAACCTGATCAAAATCTCCTGTGTTGTTTAGCCCTAAGTAGCCCTGTCTTTATATTGCAGTGTAGCATAACTATGTTACAGATTAATATGGTGCATCCTATAGTAAGGGTATTTTAAGCTGTCCCGGTACCCATGCTTTCAAATGATATGTAGGCTGGAGGTGTTATTCTTGCAAATATGTTTGCACTAATCCCAGCAGGCTAAAGGGGAAATATAATCCACTATAGTGCTACATTCAGCCTGTAAGCAGTTTATCTTGACAGCGTAATGAATACAGCCCATTCAATTCCACCTTCCATTTTCCACCTTCCAAAAATGATTTTTTTTAATTTTTTGCATGTGTCCATTTCATTTTAAGAATTTACCAGAGCTCATAAATTATGTGTGGTTCTTAACTCTATTGCAGGGATCAGAATAAATACAAAGATGCTGCAAACCTATTAAATGATGCCTTGGCTATCCGTGAAAAGACTTTGGGCAAAGACCACCCAGCGGTAACTTTATATATTTTATTTGTATTTTCTTTCTTGATAAAGGGTTCTGACCCGGAAAAAAATTGTGTTGCCTCTACCTGGAATAAATGTTTTGCAGTGAATCTGCTGGAGTTCCTTTTCCTTTCAATATTTGAAAGGAAAAGTAAAGGCAGCAGGTAGAATTATATGTTCACTCTAGTCACCGATCAACACTACTGAATACCGTAAAAGAAGATTTGCCTTAAAAGCAGAAGTCCTACCAAGATACCATTATAAACTTGCAGACACAATATAAAAAGAGAAAAATATTGTGTTTATATATCTAGTAGTCTTTACAATTGTGATAAGTTGTACATGCACTTTCCCTCTAGGCATGCTTATCTTACTACTGCCTCAATCATTTCATCTGCTCATGTAATTTTATTTTTATTCCTTTTTAAAGAGAAGACAATGATAATTGATTCATGGTGTTGTGAAGAACAAAGTATTCTTCACATGTTCAATGTTGCTGAACCAAAGCTTTCTGGATCCTTGACAGCCTTTGGCTTGTGTTGGAATTTTATTTTGGAAGCTGCAGTTTGGCTTTTACTTTTTAAGGGGGCATGGTCGAATAGTACTAATTGCTGTCATATATATATATATATATATATATATATATATATATATATATATATATATATATATATATATATGTGTATATATGTATATATATGTGTATATATGTATATATATGTATATATGTATATATATATATATATATATATATATATATATATGTATATATGTATATGTGTTTTAAAATATATTTAAATTAGAGGCAAGATGCAACATAAATGGGGCAATTACAAACTGATCTGTTTTTTGTTGTTGCTAAATTCCTTACTAATCTGGAAAAAATATCTGTAATAGGTATCTCTCATAACTAACTATAACCAACTAAATAAAGTTGGTCAGTAATCTTAAATTCAAACAAGGAATTATATAGAAAAAATATATATCTTTTAACGGAAGCATACACATTAGTAAAAAGGTGAATTGCAGGCTGCTTCTTTAAAGGGATACTGTCATGGGAAAATCAATTCAGTTCAGTTAATAGTGCTGCTCCAGCAGAATTCTGCCATGAAATCCATTTCTCAAAAGAGCAAACAGATTTTTTTTATATTCAATTTTGAAATCTGACATGGGGCTAGACATTTTGTCAATTTCCCAGCTGCCCCAAGTCATTCAAAATTGAATATAAAAAAAAATCGGTTTTCTCTTTTGAGAAATGGATTTCAGTGCAGAAGTCTGCTGGAGTAGCACTATTAACTAATGCGTTTTGAGAAAAACATGTTTTCTGATGACAGGATCCCTTTAACGTAACTGCTAAAAATCATGTTTTAGTACCCTACATTTTAATTCTAATAATTAATACATTCCTAGAAAGAAAATGAAAGGTATGTTATGCTTTTGTGTTGGGCATTGTAAATTGCTTGAGAAGCTTGACATTGGCACATACCATAGCTAAATCTATAGATGAGCTGATTTTAGCCCTGAAAGTATAAGTTTTATTAACAAAAACAATATAATATGTTGTCCTTCCCTGAAATGTTTTTTTTCCTCTTGTATTATGATTCCAGAGTTCAACAAGACTGTTCTTGTATAAAATTCTTATAATAGGAGTGAGCAATCATTCATACAGAAACAAAGAACTAAGGAAGCTACACCCTTTTTCAATGTCACAGTAAAAACATGGTAGTTATGCAGAGACTAAATGTCCTAATTCTGGTTTTATAACAATGGTCTTGTAATACTCTACATCAGGGGTCCCCAACCTTTTTTACCCGTGAGCCACATTCAAATGTAAATAGAGTTGGGGAGCAACACAAGCATGAAAAAATCCCTTGGGGTTCCAAATAAGGGCAATGATTGGCTATTTGGTAGCCCCTATGTGGACTGGCAGCCTACAAGAGACTCTACTTGGCACTATACTTAGTTTTTATGCAATTAAAACTTGCTTCCAAGCCTGGAATTCAAAAATAAACACCTGCTTTGAGGACAATGAGAGCAACATCCAAGGGGTTGAAGAGCAACATGTTGCTCACGAGCTACTGGTTGGGGATCACTGCTCTACATTATATTACAGTCTAGCATGCCATATCAAGCATGGTTTGATATTCAATATTTAGTTTGTAGGTTTTTTTGTTGTATTGTTAAATAATATATATTTTTTAATTCCTTGCTTAAGGTTGCAGCCACTCTTAACAACCTTGCAGTTCTTTATGGGAAACGAGGAAAATACAGGGAGGCAGAACCGTTGTGTAAAAGGGCTCTTGAGATCCGGGAAAAGGTATGGCGTTTAATAAGCAGCTGAATGTAGTTTGGCTACTATATGTTTTCACAAAATACAAATGTCATTTTGAACAAAATAAACCTAAGAAAATCGAAGTTATGACAAATTGCTGCATTGTACATGCAATATCCGCATATGCTGGCTTGCTGAGAATTCTGGAAGCTGTATTTTTTCATAGCATGCGGGTCCTATGTATGACATTCCCAATTTATGCTGTCCATTTCCTAACATTGTGGAGACACCCATATGTCCGTTGAAAAGCTTGGCCATCAGTATTAGATTTTTCTTTGTTATGGTTCTTATTTGTTATTGGGGAAATATATAAAAATTAATGATTTTGGATTTGTTTTGTATGACCAGGTGCTCGGGAAAGACCACCCAGATGTAGCCAAGCAGTTAAACAATTTGGCCTTGTTGTGCCAAAACCAGGGCAAGTATGAAGAGGTGGAATATTACTATCAGAGAGCATTGGAGATTTATCAAACCAAACTAGGACCCGATGATCCAAATGTGGCTAAAACAAAGAACAACTTGGTAAATAATATGTGTGTGTTTGTGTTGTTTTTGTTTTTTTTGCTAGTGACGGCAGTCGCTATTTTGTTTTTTTTGCTAGTGACGGCAGTCATTGGTATGTTGTAAAAATACAGCTGTCAATAAATAAATTGTATACTTCCAGGCTTCTTGCTATCTAAAACAAGGCAAGTTTAAGCAAGCTGAGACCCTGTACAAGGAAATTCTGACCCGGGCACATGAAAGGGAGTTTGGCTCAGTTGATGGTAAGAGTTGAAAACACATAGAATTTTAGTTGTTTATTGCTTTGCTGCATTTATTTTTTAGACAAATGGAGAATTAGTGAGGTTGGACAATGATGTTGGGTGTTTGGCTCACAGTTGGTACATGCCCACAGGTATTAATTAGGGTTGAGGACAGGGCTCCAGTTCATTGAAGTTTTGCCATTCTATTTGTTAGCTCTTGTAGGCCCTCTGATCCTCTTTTTACTATACATGTTTTGTTTGATACATTTTTGTAGGTATATGATGATGATTTCCAGTTATTTAGGCATGGGCATTGCCATTAAACATTAAGGCTTTCTCCCAAATTGCTGCCACATTGTAGAAATATCATTGTATTATGTAGCATTTCACTGGAATAAGAAGTCCTATCCCAAAATATGAAAAAAAAGTCAGAGACCATTAATTCTTCTCTCCCAAACTTTACAGTCTTCTTTACGCATTCAGGCATTTATTGTTCTCCTGGCGTTTGCAAAACCAAACTCTTGTGTAAGACTGATTCATCAAGTTTCCAGCAACTTTGAAATTTATGTGTTAATATCTTAAACTAAATGATAATCATTTGCAACATATTATCACATTACTGAAGAGTTGGGAATTGCTTATAATTGTGTTTAACTGTGCCAAATAGAATTTATGAAGACGCTTATTAGGATTTTTGTAGCAGTCTTACATTGTAAATATAGGAAAGTAACCGTAATCAGAAGTTGTCCTAAGAACTAAAAAGTTCCCCCCCCCCCTAATATCTGTGCCTTTGCTTAATTCTGTAGATGAAAACAAGCCAATCTGGATGCATGCTGAAGAACGAGAAAAATTCAAAGTAAGATATCGTAAGAAATAAAATGGCTCTTGATTTCATCTTTCCTGGACAGGGATTTCATATTGCCAACACAATGACGTACAATAAAGCTATTTTTGTTTTTTTTTTTAATATCTAAACTGTTGGGATTTTTACCTTGCACCAATTTCTAATGTGGAATCGTGCCAACATACTGTAGCTGGATGTAAATGTAATTGTTTACGTTAAGGTTTTTTTTATTTTATTTGGAACTTCTCTGCAGGGGTGTTAATTATTGATAACCTGGTTGACATTTTAGCTTTTAAAAAGCTTTTGAATTATGTGTTTAATTATTCAATTAATGTTCTCAGATTCTTATCACCTAAACAATAAATGTAAGTTTGTGAAAAGAAAATCTGATCTGTGGTCCTTACTATATCCAAAATCTTTGGGGGAAATGATTAAGTGGAAGACCATTAACATATAACTGCTCTCGGGCTTCGAACAACTGCCTATCTTTGTTTAAGGTATTATCTTTGGAGAACAGAACAAGGCCCTACTGAGCCTTAAAGGGGATATTCACCTTCCAAACACTTTTCAGTTCAGTTGTTTTCAGATTGTTCACCAGAAATAAATACTTTTTTTAGTTATTTTTTATTTTTTACAGTTTTTCCAAAATCTAAGTCTAAAGTTCAATGTCTCTGGTGTTTGAGTCTGGCAGTTCAGTAATTCAGGTGCAGTTTCTGAACTGTTACAATTTTGCAACATTTAGCTGATACATTTCTCAGCAGCATCTCTCTGGAGTATTAGCAACTATTGTATCAATTCTAACAGCTGCCTGTAATGAAACTCAAGAGATTCTGCTCAGCAGGGACAAATATAAGAAATGTATCAATTTTATCAATATTCACCTTCTGAACCCCCCCCCCCAGAGCTGCTTCAGAAGGTGAAAAAAGACACTTTACACTTCAATATTATAAAAATGGTGACACATCTAAAATAGAAAGTAATTGGAAAAAGTCATTATTTCTGGTGATCTATCTGAAAACAACTAGTTGTTTGAAGATGAACAAACCTTTTAACCATACTCATTCATTTTTGCCAAATTCAGTTTTTTTGGGATGGAAAACTGCTTCTCATAATTGGAGCCCTTTTGCCTTTCTTAAATCACTCCCTAATAACAATTGGAGTGAAACCAGCCACAGCTGCCTATAGCTTTGTGGCCCAGTGCCCTTTTTTGAAGAACACTAAAGACAGCTAGGGCTGTCTCTAGTGTTCTTCTGTTGTGAATCGTTTGAAGCATTGTACAAGAAAACTCCAGTATGGTAAGATGCTAAAAGCTGCCTCTGGTGAAGATGCATGATACTTATGCAGTTAGAGGGGGTTTCTCTGTTATGGAAACATGACTGGTGTTGAGGTTGCTTTCCTGCTTTTGGCATTTACATGCTTTTGGCTTGATCAAGCCTTATTCTTCTTTCCAGCATTTTATTTATCGATTTTCCCATTGCTTATGCATGCAATTTGTAGCCTAGCTAGGTTTTGCTTTCTTTGGAAGTTTATATGTCTTAACACAACATAAACCTCCTCACAGGAAGAACTATAAGCCTGACCTGATACCTGAAAGTTGCTCTGAGATTTAAAGACCGCTATGATTTGTAGAGAACATTAATGTATAGTGTACACTGTATTAAAACAAAGAATGAATGGATCCCATGTTCCACTGTGGAAAGAATATTGAGCGATGTGCCTAAATATTATTTGATATGTACATACACTCTCTATCCTGGTCTTCTTGTCTATTTTATGTTATGAGCTTGTATCTTTCTACTCTTCCATGTCAGTGTGCACCGTTGTTATGTCAACATCACTCCAATCAGAGTAGAGCTCTCCTGTTTCTCTGCAAATCAGTTGTTTTGTCCTGTAACCAGCGGAAATAATACTACATTTAGTGCATATATTAATATTATTTGTATGTTCTTCTTGTAAGTACTTCCTCCACTGGTTTAACCTCCGTGAAAGCCCAAATACATATTGGGAGGCATTTATTAAAGGGGATGTATAGTCATTCCATTACATTAAGGGATTCTTCTAGAATCCCTCAAAACAAGGCATGATTTTTTCTTACAGTTGTAAAGATAAACAATCCGGTGTCTTCCACTCAGCGAGCCCTACCTGAGTTGCTCAAAAAACGTAGGCAGTCGTCGGCTGCCCATTGGATCAAAAACTTCACAGATGGCTACGAGATACTTGTTTCCAATTGGCTCCTGCTGCACACTAGGAACTGGACTCTAGTAGACCTAGGTTTTAGAAACTTAACTTAAACTGTGTCTTGTTCTGGTCCTATTCAGTGCGGGAGATCAAAGAGAATGTCGAGACATTTCAGTAACAATCTGGGATTGCGGGGTGAAGCAAGAGTGAAAGATGAAGTACCTTATTAAATGACTAGTCTTTTTTTTCTGATGAAAAGCAAGAGACTCTGTGGGTAGGGGTTTTTGGTTTCCTCTGGTTCTATAGATTCTGTTGCTATTGATGTTGGTAATGTTAATGTATCTATGGTTGATAATCAAAACTTTATCTGGTTGTACAGTAATGTGATTTTTAAGTTGTATGGATGTGTCCTACAAGTCTATTTAGCAATATCAATTTTTTAATGACACACAAAGGAGCAATATTGTTACCTTCGAATTTCAAGGACAAAGAAAAAAGGACATTTTTGCATTGTTTTAATCTTCCATCCTCACTTATCTTTAGCCATTCATCCAGTGGCAGAACATTTCAGTTGCTGATATATTATGTGGTTTGAGCAGATTCTGTGGGCCATTAGAGAAGTCGTCCAATGTACATTATTGCCAAGCCTCCCACACCTCTTAAACAACTCCTGCACTGTGGTGCAGATCTTCTAGATGACTGTCACTCTTTAAATACTTTTCTCCATTAGAGAAGGAAGTCTTAGAAATAAAGGGATTTTAAATTTAGATTTTATCTGATGTGCAGCAAACTTTTTATTTGAGCATTTCAAAGCAAACCTTGTTCCTCCCACTCTACATCTCAAAAGGAGACTTATTTCTCTGGCCTGTGCAGCTACTCTCCTACTTCCTAAGGATACTAAGTCTCCTATATATTAATGTCTAGCTATTGAAAGAAGGGAGGATCACCAGTTTGACTTATAGATTCTGATTAATTGTGACCTTGTTGAAGGCTACAAAGACCTGTATATTTGAGGACATACCATATTGCAATGTCTAGAAATCATTTTTGAAAAGGAGTCTTTACCATGTTTCTCTAATTAATTTGAGGCTGGACAAAGATGTATCCTTACTTACTCTCTTATATTGCAGGTCTCATTTTCAAATTTGTATGGGAAATAATTATTGTTAAGTTTCAGCATTCAGAAATTTGCTTGGCTGTTTTAACTCTGGTTAACATCTTTCATTATAACTTTCTTAGTTGCTTTTGTGTCTCTCAGAAAAAACAAAATGTTTCGCCAGATAAAGGGTGTCCTAAGGAACTGCTGAAACTGGTGTTCCAATGTCAGCCCCGGGCCTTTAATCTGTTTAAAGACATTTAGGGGGCTTATTTATCAAAGGTTGGATTTAAGTGGTTTTTGGAACCACAACTAAACTCACAAACTCTAAAAACTACGAATGTCATGACATTTAGTAAAAAATCCAAATGAAAAAAGTACTAATGGCAAATAACGCTGAACAATGCACTAAAAAATACAAATACCTTGAAAACCTCTAAAAAAAATAACCCATTGACTTCAATAGGACCCCAACAACTTTTACCTGCCAAAGTTTTGTATTGGAGGTTTTCGTGTTCTTTACACTTAATAAATGTCAAATTTTTAAGTTTTTATTTTTATTTTTTTTTAATGACAAGCAAATTTTTTTTCATACATTTGTGGAAAAAAATTTAATTTGATTGTTAGTTAATGGGCCCCATAGTGTTGTTTGATCAGAGTAACCCATCTCCAAACAATAACAATTTGTTTTTTCTTGGCAATAGTAAAAAGGAGCTAGCTGCAATGGATCTGGTCTGCTGTTGTTACTTTGGTAGGGCTAAGCAACTTTCATAGAAGCAAAGGCAAAAAGCTAATTGCCTTAGTTCTCCACCAGATTCTTTGTGCTGTGATTTCCCTTTTAAGAGGCGACTGCTTTGGGGATATCCCATGGTGCACACTGACATGTGGGAAGCGAGAGAAAAACAAGTTTTCTTTACATTCGTCCTCGTATTCCTTTCTGTTATGTGTGTGACCTATCTTCTGGGACGTTGGGTGGTGTCCTATCGTTATGTAGAGCTCTACCTGACTAGACGGACACCTGATGTGGAGAGGAAGAGGAGGGATTTGTAATGTTTTATTCTGCATCCAGAGTGGGAGTGACATGTCATGTGGTGCACAAAAACATGGTTGATTACGGAAATAAAATTAACGGTAAGAAAAATTCTTAGGTTTATAATTCAATATCAGACCCATCTGTGCATGTTTAGTGGTTAGAATATATTGTCTGCAGATTATTTAAAAAAAATTTCAAAATCGACCAAAGCAGAGGATAGCTGTTTAATGTCCGGATTTTTGTATTTTCTGTGTTTCCATGCCCAAAACATATATATATGTGTAGTAGAAAGTAATGTATGTGTGGGTGGGTGGGGTTGACTTTAATAAAGAAATTAGATTGTGAGCTCTGTTTGGGCAGGGACTGTTTTGATTGAACAATCACTGTATTGTGTAAGATGTTGATCATATTTAACTAAAAATTAATTGTATTTCCAACATCAATGTTTTGGCTACATCGTAAATCACCATAAATCACTAATCAATAAAAACTAGTTGCAAGTGCATCTTCCAGTTTGCAATATGAATCCCTGGTTTTAGAATTTTCTAATTTTTGTCACCAAGAATCAGCATAATTTTTTTTAACATGCTTGTTCTAATTCTTTTGAAAATCTACAACAGTATTCTACCACACCTGTGCTTGATAGCTTGTGTCATGCAATATTTAAGCTTCAGTGTTTTGGATATAAAGAATAAACATCTTAAACTTTTACAATCAATTGTATTTAAACAGTTCATGGTTTTAAATACAAAATATGCTTATATGTTGCAGAGTTTTTCATTTATATATCTAAAATATATATATATATATATATATATATATATATATATATATATATATATATATATATATATATATATATATATATATATATATATATATATATATATATATATATATATATATATATATTCCCACAGTGCCTGCACTCAAACCAAAAAACGAAGCCAGAGGTGCACGGTCCAAGTATAATGCATATGTAGAAAGAAGATCAGCACTCTCTGTAGTTTAGGTGAAAATTGTGTTGATTTATTAATCAAAAATCACATCTTATCCGACGTTTCGGATAAGATGTGATTTTTGATTAATAAATCAACACAATTTTCACCTAAACTACAGAGAGTGCTGATCTTCTTTCTACATATATATATATATATATATATATATATATATATATATATATATATATATATATATATATATATATATATATATATATATATATATATAAAACTCTGCAACATATAAGCATATTTTGAATTTAATGCAATATGGTGTGTACATTTAAGAAAATGCAATTGCTGATATTTGTTCTTCTGTTTAGGGAAAGCAAAAGGATGGCACGTTTGGAGAGTATGGAGGCTGGTACAAAGCATGCAAAGTAGATAGGTAAGCACATATTTATTGAATGTGCTGATAAAAGTGGCAAAAATTTTTTCCATTTTTTTTGGATAGGAATGTTTCTTTGCCTTGTCACCTTTATGTACTGTTACCTAGTATGTGTCTGGTTACTGGGATGACATGATCACATTCACAGTTATTTTAATTACAGTTGTGTAATTTTTTGTTTCAACTACATGAGCTGCAAAGTAATTGTGGAAAATTAGAGATTTTGACTGGTGAAATGGCAGTCAGCCAAGAAGGAAAGCTGCACCACTTTGGAATAACATGGACATAAACACCAGCTTAGAAAATCAATTAAATTGTCCATATGTAAATAAGATGTTGCAGCCCTATCTGCTTTGTAGTTTATACAGTGCCTTGCAAAGTTGCAAATACTAGTGATGCAGAAACTTTCTGACCTGGGCCAACCCTAACATTGCCCATTTCCAACCTACGTCCAACCTGGAGTACGTCCTGCTTTATATGTGCACTTCTGCTGGAATGTATTAGCATACTGTGTATTCATTAGCATATGCATCAATGCATACATTTTATAAATGTATGACATGACCAAAAGTATGACACGCAAGGAAGGATTTGAACTGAAAGAGTCTAACAACTACTGCTCGAGTAACTCCTTTTTGTTGTGGCACTTACAGTGAAGTACGGGAGAGCAGCAGGGTATATTGCTGAAAGAAAGAATAACAGGGCAATAGTTTTGGAAATGTTTGAGTAAAAGGATACTCTTAATAATAATTCCAAGCATAACCAAAAGATGACTAAGTTGAAAAACCTGGAGCAAATTTGTTTGGAAGAATGGGCCCAAATCACTCCAGATTTGCAAAGCTGGTGCAAACTTACTGCACTTGAAGCTATAAAAGGTGACCCACTAAGTGTCGGTATTGAATACTTACTCAAACAGCATATGTTTCCAGCCCAACAGTGACCACAACCCTGAAAAACCTTGGAGCACTTTATAAACGTCAAGGCAAGTTTGAAGCTGCAGACACCTTAGAAGAAGCAGCAATGAGGTCCCGTAAGCAGGTAAGTTTGATCTCTGCTCTTTGTTATATATCTTGTTTTATTTGTTGTTTAGAAATATTATATTTCACTGAAGTTGTTTACAGCCATAACTTCAAACTAAAAGTTCAAGTGAAGTCTAAACCGGGAATTGCAACTTCCTACCTTCAATTTAAGCGGAATCACTGGGAATTCTTCCAGTGAAGCAGACTTCATTGTTTTTATGTTAGGTTTGGCAAGCATTAATTGATATAAAAAAGCAGGTTTTATGCAGTGTATTAAGATACATTTTAGTAATAGTTTAACTTCAGGTTTCGTTCAATTTACATCAGTAAGCATAGGTTTGCAGTCTTTTGCTATTAAATTCATAAAATTGTTTACAACGGTTTTTTCCAACATGTACTCTAAGAATCTTATATCCTGTATTCATTTCTCTGTTTTATATATAACTAAGGAGTCCTATCTTGCAGGCACTAGACAATGCCCACAAACAGAGGGTGGCAGAAGTATTAAATGACCCAGAGAGCATTGAGAAAAGGAGAAGCCGAGAAAGCCTTGATGTGGTAAAGTACGAGAGTGGTCCTGACGGAGGGGAGGAAGTGAGTATGAGCGTAGAATGGAATGGGGTAAGTGCAGTACACAGACTGGGTAACTGATTTTCATTTTGTAAAAAAACAAAAGATGCATTATTAACATGCTCTGCATGCTGGGTTTAATCAGTATATTCCAACAATTCCTCTGAACTTCTTATGTTGAATAATCAGTATCTGATCTTTACTCTTGGTCTTTAACGGTGCTGATTGATTGGACTGTTTGTTTCTTAATTGCACGATGTTTCTCAGAGTCCTTGTTGGCAACTTGTGCCTCTCTACCATTAGACCTTACATTTTATCTAGTGTCTTATTGTTTCCTGGAGTTGGGGTACATTTCTGCACAGATTATTGTCAAGGCAAGAATCATCGTTTTTAAAGGGCAACTATTGCGAAAATTAAAATTTAATATAAGCTTCATCATACCGAAATGAGAAACTTTCTAAACACAATCAATTAAGAATTCGTTATCGCTTCTGAATTAATCAAGCTTATCATCACTATCCCCCCTCTTGGCATGTTTCTTTTCATTCTGTTTTCTGCAGGAGTCGGGTGTCAGATTTTCATTGACAGTTACAATATATCTTGTAGGGGGGGGGGTCCTTTTCCTAGCAAATGTGTTAGAGCTAAGTCAAATAACCGATTCCAGTTCAAACAAAATCTAACAAAATAACTGACTTTGACACAAATTCTGCATGTAGAGAGACCTAATGTTTGGTGATTATAAAAGAGTGAGCTCTAATACATCTTCTAGGCAAAAGTAGCCCCCCTAAAAGATATGTTGGATTTAACTGTCATTAAAAATCTCCCAGCTATAGCTATAGACCCATCTCCCTTATCAATACCGACGTCAAGATCTTCGCCAAGATATTGGCAAATAGACTCTCCACAACGCTCCCACAGCTCATTCATCCGGACCAAGTAGGTTTTGTACCGGGCCGTCAAGCAGCTGACAATATCCGTAAGGCTATAAATTTAATAAGTCTGGCCCCAAATGAGAAAACTTCTTCCCTCCTCCTGTCCCTTGATGCACAAAAGGCGTTTGACAGGTTGGACTGGAGGTACATGTTCGCGGTTTTGGAGAAAATACAAATACCAAAACCTTTCCTTACTGGATTTCAACAACTCTATGCAGCTCCATCAGCTCGAGTGGTGAACATGGGCCTCCAGTCGGACTATATAGAGATTAGGGGAGGGACACGGCAGGGATGCCCTCTATCACCTTTGGTGTTCGCTCTATCTCTAGAACCCTTGGCCCACGCCATCCGCAATAACCCCAATATAAAAGGCTTTCAGGTAGGCGGACAAATGCATAAGATTAATTTATTCGCTGACGATATCCTTCTTACGCTGACGTCCCCCCAAACCTCTTTGCCAAACTTGATCCACACTCTAGATCGGTTCCAATCTCTCTCCGGTTACAAAATCAACCCCACAAAATCACACGCACTCCCGCTGAAGATGTCAGCCTCGGAACTGAAGTTGCTACAACTCAATTTTGATTACAAATGGGAGCCTAACTCCATTACGTACCTGGGGATACAACTGACCTCATCTTATGACACATTATATAAGGCCAACTACCCCAAGCTGTTGGATAAACTTAAGAAGGACTTACTCACTTGGCACACATACCACCTCTCTTGGTTTGGCAGGATTGCTGCGGTTAAAATGACATTACTACCACGATTGTTGTATCTGTTTAGAACACTACCGTTACACTTCCCAGAACAGTCCGCTCGTATCCTCCAAAGGTCAATATCCGATTTTATTTGGTGTGGTAAGAAACCAAGAATCAAGGCGGAGATCATGACTAAGCCGAAATCTATGGGGGGTTTGGGGGTCCCTAACGTACACCGATACTATATAGCTAGCAGATTGGAGGCTATGATACATGTGCATGCCCCAACCAGCGAACCCTGGAAGGAAATTGAAAATCACTTTATCTATCCCCTCCAGCTAGCTCACCTTTTCTGGATACCTAAAGCTTCCAGAAATGCCTCCCTGAATGTTTTACCCACGTCACAACAGGCTTTGGATCTTTGGGATGCAGTGTCTATAAAGTTGGGTCTGAGTACTTCTAATTCCAGATTTAGGACTATTTTTCACAATACTGATTTCACACCGGGTTGCTCTCCACTTGATTTTACTCCATGGATAGCGGCAAATCTGACTACCCTTACTGCCTTTCTGACGGACCAGACAATGCTCTCGTTTCAACAATGTAGAGAAAAACATGACATACCACACTCACAATTTTTCAGATATCTACAAATCAGACATTACATGGACACGGCCCTTAAGTCCGCCACGAACACTACACTAACGTACTTTGAAACCATTTGTCACAACCGATCATACCCGACTCATCTCATCACCAGTCTCTACAGCTCCATTGCGTCAGACACCACTACATATCGCCAACCCTACATGACGAAATGGGAGGAGGACCTTGGTTTTCCGGTTTCGGACAAAACATGGTCATGCATATGGGACACGGCCAGAAAGACGTCCATTTGTGCAGTCTCTGCCGAGAGAGCATATAAGATTATATTTAGATGGTACTATACCCCGTTACGCATCAGTAAACTCAGCGGCAATCCAGACCATGCTAACTGTTTCAGGGGTTGCGGAGAACAGGGATCATTTTTACACACCTGGTGGACATGCACAGTTGCCCGAGAATTTTGGGGGAAGGTGGCCACTCTGCTTTCAGAGGTCCTCCAGGTCACTATACCAGCCTCCCCACACACCTTTCTTTTAGGCATGAAAATCCCAGGAATACACTCGAAAAGCTCGCACAAACTGGCCACACACATTCTTACAGCAGCAAGATCTTTACTGGCAGCTAATTGGAAAAAGCCGCTAATACCGGGGGTACAGACCCTTGTAACAAAAGTTAATTGGATCAGAGCGATGGAGTCCATTCGAGCCAGGCTTTTGGATAGAAGTTATGAGGAGGAGCTGGAGTGGCATCCGTGGACCCGTTACTTGGACGTGCTTTAGCTGAGGACAAATGTGGCGAGGTGAGCCACTGCACCTAGACGGTGTAGGACACGTTACCTTCGTTTAGATGTACTTCTGTGGTTGAACGCACTGCTATTTCTGACACCTTTCCTCTATTCTTTATTTTCCTTTCCCCCTTTTTTTTTCTTTTTCTTTATCTTTCCCCTCTCAACCCCCTATCCCCCCTTTTATAATTGACAATACAGTCACTTTAGCTTTTTTGAGGTATTGGTTCATATGTGGAAACTGCATTTATCGATCTGCTGTCTAGATACCTCCTTTGTTACTACTTCAGCCGATGTCCTTTTGTTGCATTACGTTCTGCAATCTGCACTGTATTGGTAAAAATCAATAAAAATTTCAAATTTAAAAAAAAAAAAAAAAAAAAAAAAATCTCCCAGCTCCTGCATGAAGAGGGCATAAAGAGAAGCAGATGCTGAGAGGGGGATAGTGAAGAATACCATGAATATTTCAGAAACAGTTCAGAATATTTAATTGATTATATTTAGAAAACTTCATATTTTAGTATGATAAAGCTTATATTACATTTTAATATTGGCATTTGCTCCCCTTTAAAGTACTCCAGTCATTGTAGAATACACTTATAAGCATCCTAGTGGGATGCTGGGCATTGTAATTTAAATAAACACATGATCTTAATAACTGTCTTGAGTTTTAAAATGTTGTGTGCAAGGTTGCCTAAAATTTCTGAAAAAGGCACAGTAATACTGAGTTTGTGCAGAAATGCCACAACTTAAAAGATACTGACACTGTAGGACATTCATAGGGCTTAGTTTATAGGAATTGGCTACCCCCCCCCCAAAAAAAACGTTTTTTTTTTTTTTTTTAAAGCTATAATAAAAATGGGGAAAAAAAATCGGCAGTAAAATTGCATACTTTGACCCCAACATACATGGCATCTAGCAAGTTTAATATCATCAAATGTTTTTGTGTTTTGCAAGCAAAATTTATAACAATTTGTCGTACTATAGTTTTGCAAATTCTGCTTAACTAATCCATAAACGGTCAATGTAAGCTAACCAGTACTTAAAGGGAAATGTATTGTGAATTTTGTGCTGTACAACTTTTTTTTGTGAAAGTCTTTGTAATTGCAACCATCCTAAATTCAGTTTACTAGAGATTTGCACTGCAGCAACCAAATGTAGTTCTCAAGGTGGCCAGTGCTTTTGCCTTGGTCTTTAATTATCCCACTGGGGAACTGAAGTAACATTTTTACATTGTTAAACGGTTCTATATTTTGCTAAAACTGGCTTTGATTGACATGACTAGTTCTGTTCACAATATTAAAGAATAATAATAATTATTAGACCCAGCTTTCATTTGTTGATCACCAACACATCTCAAATGTGTATTATGGTACAGCCCAAATAAGCTCCAAATTGAATAGTTCACAGCAAAATATAGAATTTTAATGCAGTGTGATATATTTATAAACCTACAATATGTTTCACCGTTTTTTTTTTAAATAGAAATAATGATCACAGTCATTTACATAGTTGGATTCCCTTTAAATACTTGGCTGAGAGTGGACGATATGTTAACTTTTAGCATTGTAGAAGCTTAATATTTTACTTGGACAGTCAATCAGCACCTGTTGTCCCTTCATGCAGTTTCTTTTATCAAAATAATCAAAAGCATGGGAATCCTAATATTCTTCTGATTTTTAAACTGTGTACTGTACTCTTCCCTTCATTTCTGCTGCACTTCGCATGCTCGGATATCTTAAATTGTTTTCTGTGCATATTAAAACTGTGCCTCTGATTATTAACATGGTATAATCCCAAGGGTGTCACAGAGGTCAGTTGATTCAATGTAATGTCACAGAGACCTTTTTGCTACCCATGGAATGCAAATGCATAAATAACAGGCCATAATGACAGTATTTCTGGGTCCAAGAATGTTATGTTTGAATTAGGGTTATTTTTTTTTTATTACACTGCTTAATTCAATGATTGTAATGTTTAGATTGCAAACATACAGTACCACTGAACATTTGGTTGTCCCCAAACCTCTTTTAATTTTATTTCCACATGGCAGTCAGGCCATGATTTTCATTTTACTTTCACAGCTTATTCATAAATATCTTGTGTAACTGTATATAAACATCACTCTTTGGTTCTCCTCATCATACAACAGCATGCCATCTTGCATGGGTCTTGCATGAGCTTGCTATTATATTTTTACATTCAGATTCAAGTATTCCAGATACAGCCTTTCCTCGGTATAGTAGGAAAATGGAGGTGGAATAAAATTGGTTATTGCTTTAAGTCAATAGTAAAATAAGGATGTAGAAAGCAAGATGCTTCTGATTCAGGTCACAGTTGCTGTATTCTTTGTGGCTGTGGATTCAGGTGTCTGTGTTACACCCTTGGTAATCGATAAGGCATAAAGGTGAATCAATCACAGCTCCAAGCAGTAGTTTTAAACTGCAAAATATTTATTAGCAGTGTTTGCGCACTACATGTTTCGGGCAGTGCCCTTTTTCAAGTGTGAAAAATAAGGATGTCAAAGTGGAGACATGTTATTGTCCAGTAAATTTCTTTAGGGGGCTGACCAGAAGTCGAATTGAAGTTGTTTTTTGTTTTTATTTCACGATTCGAGGAATAAATGCAGCAACAGGATGTTAATGTGAATATACTTGAGAATATTCTTTAGAACCTTGAATAGTCATGATTTATTAGAGAATAAAACCACAAAACGTTGCCAGAAATAAACTGCTAGTAAAAGCTGTCGAAATTCAATAGAAGTCAATGGGAAGTGTCTCTAACAGCTTTATTTATTTTTCCCCAGTTCATTAAAACCTTTTAAGATTTTTAGGCTCATTCGAAATGAATGGAAAAATGTGATTGTTGCAAGCGTGCAACTTTTTTTCCTCAAAAACTATATGTGGGAATATTCTTTTGTGTTTTTTCTCTTAAAAAGCTAATATTCGAGAAAAATAGTTTTATAGGGTTATTTTCCTTTTTTTGACGCTCTGGTTTTTCCCCTTGACCTCAAAAATTAGTAAATAGGCCTGAAATTGTTCCAACATTTTATCATAGTAAAAGTATTCTCTTAAGGACTGTTTGATTGGGGAACCTGCATAGAACTTTCTTTTAAGGAAGGCAAAGTAATCATGTAATTACTATCCATTAATAAATAAAATATGTTGATACTTCTGCCCTGAATTACTTTTGCCATGTAGCTGAATAAATAAAAAGTGGCTGAAATAACGTGCCATAACTGGGTGGTGCCTTGGCTCCTTCAATTATACTGACACAAAAGTTCTGTATGTTCTCCCTGGAAGCCACCAATGGTATGGTGGAAATTGTAGTGTAAGTAGCAGCAGCTAGAAGAACTGAATCTGTCCGTATCTCTAAATGCAGTGAAGTAACACCTTCTGCAAGGAAATGCATATTATGTCATATTTTGTTGGTAACAAAATTATTAGGTGCTACTGAAGAGTCAGGTTGAGATCTTGTTGACTGAGATCCTCATAAATCATTTGGTGATACTACATATATGTGTCCTGTGAATAGGGGTCCTTTCATACTCTAATGTTCTGCTCCAATTAGCATAGAAATGCCTCCTCATTGGATGATGGCAATAATGACTTTGGTTTTGTCATATTTACTTTCCTGTGTGATGATCTTAAAAGAGAATTCAACCCTAAACTTAAAAAAACCCTACCCCCTACCTTACATAAACCCTCCTCCCCCTAGCCTAAGTATTACCCAGGGCAAATGCCCCTAACGTTTTAATTACCCCTCAGCGCAGATGCAGGCATCGGAGTTCACGGGCACCATCTTCTACTCTTCGGAAATCTTCGGAATGAGATGGGCGTAGTTGGAACAATTTTTTTTTGTGACAACTGTGTACGCGCCGAAAATTGCTGAAGCTCTAGTCTCATTATGAAAACTACCAAAGTGGCTGAAGATGGATGGCCCCTGTGAACTCCGATGCCTGAATCTGCACCAAGATGTAAGTAAAACGTATGGGGCATTTGCACGGGGTAACACTGGAGGGAGGGGGGGGGTCTATGTAGTGTAGGGTTTTTTTAAGTTTAGAGTTGGATTCTGCTTTAGCCATTGCCAGTAAATCCAAACATGTGGCAGATTTTACAACCATTAATTTAAGGTCGGAGGCAATATAATCTGCCTGTGATGGGAGTCAAATATGAACGTATCTACTTTTTTTTTTTTTTTTAATTTTATTTAGCAGTTGTCAAAGTAACAGAATTACACTTTACATTTGGCCATATACAGTCTTCACATAGTTAGGAATAGGCTCATATTTTATACTACTCATGTGCACAAGATGAAACAATTGCATACAGCATACATTTATAGGTCTGTGGATATAGGGTATACCTCGAGCCAGCTCTCCGACATCTTATTAAATTTAGTTGAAGAGCCATGTGATTCGTATGTAAGCCTTATGAGTGGCAACATGCGGTTAACTCCATTCAGACAGTAAGTGATTGATGGGGGTTTTGGTTGAAGCCAGTGTAGTATAATGGTTTTTTTTAGTTTAGAACAAAGTTGGTCTCTTTGGTTGTTATGGTAATTCCCAAATATTTAATTTGGTCAGACCACATTAGTTTGATATTTGGTTATCGTAGTTCTTGAGGAATGTGGTCAATTGGTAAAATGGAGGACTTATCCCAATCAATTTTTAACCCAGAATATGTCCAAAATTCTTGTATAATTGTAAAGGCGTTTTGGAGAGAGGTGCCTGGGTCTGCAAGAAATAGCAGAATGCTAACTGCGTATACAGTGCAATGCGCTCTTCGCATGTTTTGTAGCGAAGCCCTTGTATATTATTGGCGTGCCGAATTAATATGGCCAGAGGTTCTATTGCAAGAGCAAACAATAGTGGGGATAATGGGCAGCCCTGTCGGGTTCCCCGGTGCAAATTAAAGGGTGAGGAATTGGAGTTATTGACCCGGACCTAGGCAATTGGGTCTGCATATAGTAGCTTAATCCAAGATCTGAATTTGGATCCAAATCCAAACAGTTTTAGGGTTTCCCATAAAAAGGGCCACTCTATAGTATCAAATGCCTTGGCACAGTCAAGTTATGCTATGATACGTAAACCACGAGTTATCATGCTGTATTTGAAAATATGTATACAACAGAACTTATCTACTTTTTTGAGCTGTGATAAACATCCCACATCTGTCTATACAATTGGTTTCATACATGGAATCCAGTGGAAATGTATTACCCTATGTTTTATTATGTCATGGCATAGGCACAACATTTTGGGGGTGTGCCCCTTTGTCAGAATCCTGGGAAAAAGAGGCAAACTTCCGAAATATTGTGTTGCTTCAGTTACATAATTATCATAGGGAGGGAATACGGTTGTTCTAGATCCGATGTGCAGCGCATTCCTCAGTTTGCTATTTTTTTTGGTGCTGTTAAAAAAAAGGGTCAAAGGGGGCGACCAGGAAACCGTGCCTGATGCATTTGATTACCCCTCCAGCTGGCTAACTGGACTAAAACCTCAAACTGTTCCTTAAGACTTGGGACAACTTTTTTAAGCAGTTGCGTAAAATATTTTTGGTTTCACAACCAGACAACTAAAATTGTTACATGTACTGTAGATGCTTATAAAAAATAGTACCCATGCCATCTTAAAACCATCACTGTTAAACAAGTAATAGCGTTTTTATGGACATTGTGTACAGTATATCCAATGATTATTCATCTTTATTCTTTCTGACAACCTCTCAGGATGCTCATTACTGGGATTGCTGAGCCAGTAGTACAGGGACCATCCAAAAAAAGGGGTTACCTTGCTCAGGACGCCATAATAGTATGCAACGGGTTTGGCATACATTTTAATTTCTGGTTATTTATCTTTTATCTGTTCATAGCAAGGTGAGAGTACTAACTACTAGCTAGCTACTGCGTGTTTTTATCTCATTGAAAGGAAGTGCATGCCATGTTTGTTACACCATTGTAGCTGTCCTTTCATAGTGCTTGCATTTGTTGAACCTATGCCACTTATAACAGCAGAAACAAAATCATTTACAAGACTCAACAGAATATTTGATTCTGCCAAATTAACATTTACAACATTGTATATTGCAAGGAAAATGTAAGCCTTTTATTTATAAGTGTTTTCCCAGGAGCAGTAACCCATAGCAACCAATGACATTCTTGCTTTTGGACAGGTGACCAGTAAATTCTACCTGCTGATTGGTTGCTATAGGTTACTGCTCATGGGCAAACTTAGTGCCATTTATTACATATGGGGGATATGCCTCTTATGTCCTAATAGGGAGGTGGATGAAAATTGCTTATGGGTTTCTTTTGCATTGCCAAACTATTGCTTTTCTCGCGTAAAACTCTAATCCTTGTTTACTGCTATCAGAAAGCTGTTATAAATGGCTTGCATGGTCTGTAATTGTATCTGTTTTTTTTAGTCTGGCCCATGTCACATACAATTCTTTCCTTTTTTTTTTTTTCTTTTCCATTTCTTTTCCAAACAACTTGATTGTAAAATCGATTGACCCCCTTTTAAAATAGTCTTGACTATGTCTTTTCTGATCAATGTTGGGACAGAAGTTAAAGCAATTCAAATCAATGTTAATGGTGTTTTATGAATTTGTCCTTCGGCAGCTCACAAAGGAAGGACCTAGAAATACTGTAGATAAAAGCTGAGAGCTGTTGATTATTTATCCAACAGTTTCATGGAGATTTTTCTCTCTCTCTCTCTTTCTCTATTTCTGTCTGACAGGCATAGATGCCTTGTGTGATTCTAATTCTGTCTCCTGCATGACGGGTGTACACCATCTTCAAGCTTTAACCTCTTTCTCCAGTACTGACTGCTGTGCCCTAGCTAGTCTATTTTAGGATTTTTGCTCAAGCTGCCATGCACTTCCTTGTAAATTGCCCATTGATGCCGTAAAGCCAATTCTGACTTTTTTTTCCTTAATCCTGTACATCTGTAGCTTTGCCAGACTTG
The DNA here is from genome assembly GCF_017654675.1 of Xenopus laevis. NCBI lineage: Eukaryota > Metazoa > Chordata > Amphibia > Anura > Pipidae > Xenopus > Xenopus laevis. Next base: position 89,712,550 of record NC_054385.1, read on the forward strand.
AATCTAGCTGTAAGCAACTGTCACTTGGTTATAAGGCAATGTGTTATTATAATGTATTATGTCATAACAGTGTAGGAAAGCATCGCTCAACTGTTTGCTCTCTAAGGAAGGTAAATAAATACTTTGAGGTCCGTAACGGCATGGTCAGGACCACTCTATAGAACTCTGAGCTGTAAAATAAAGGCATGCGCTGCAGCGTGTGGGATCTGATGGAGACCCATTATATGGTTATCAGCAGTTTGGCTTATGGGTCCTCACAATTGAATTTGTCATAGAATCTGAGCTCTTTCAGTCTTAGTGTAAACTTTTTCCAGTTGTGCTTCTTCTACTAACCTTTGTGTGCAATTGTGTATATGTCTTTCTAACTTCTAATAAACTCTCTGAAACCCATGACTTACAAGTGTGTCTTTTATCTGTTGAGTGACATTTTCTTACCGGTATATAGAACTTCTTAGGATATCCTTATGTTTTTAAATTACAAGAACCCCCCACCCCCCACAAATCCATCAAACTTCCTCTACCAGTCATTCAAATTTGTTTAATACATAGTATTAACTTCATTTCACAGTTGTCAGGAGAGTTGAGGACATTGTAACTAATTAGTTTTGCTAACACATCTCCCCACTGGTCTTTGGCTCTTTTCTTATCTAAATAATGACCGTTTTATTAAATACAAATTCTTAGCATATCGTGCTGTGATTCACTAGGTGATAAAATTGACTGTCTATCTAGATCATAAATAGCTATGGGCTAGTGAAATGGATCACATGACATTATTATATGTAGACCTAGGGCATTTCATTTGAATAAATGCACTTAGTGCCTAATGTTCCTTGCTCATGCTTCTGTCATAAATGAGATTTATACAGATAGATTATTTTCTCAAAATGAGGAACCACATGAAGCCTGCACAGTTTAGTGAATAGGGTTTGCAGTACTGCTGGGGTAGGTATTTTTTAACAAATTTCTTTTAGTTTCCCCCCCCCCTCTACATTCAAGTCTAACATTTTTGTCTAGTCTATACCCGAGGCTCTCCCACCTGACAAATCTCTTCCAAAATTTGTGCAAAAAAATGCTCTTTAAGGTAGCCATACACTGGCCCATCCAGTAAAGCATCCAACCAATTTACCCATGGGTCAAACAGTCTTTTATAATCTGCCTACATGGTGCATTGGCAGATTAGTTTTTCAAACATGTCAGATCATCAGCATAATGCCTATTCGGTGTAGGCTGGCCTGTCTTACCTGCCTTCAGCACCCAAAACCTTCCCAGATGTTGTTTGGAAAACTGGTGAGTTCTGAATGGACTCTGCTTTATTTATTTTTGCTTTTTAGTAAATGATGTTTTTTCTGCTAAAGTGCCTATGAAGTACATGTGAAAAATACATGTTTAATATCTTTTTACATTGCCTTCAACTTTTCAAGGGGACAGGAAAAACATGTTTGTTATAAGTCATAGCTGCCTTCAAGTAACTTTCACCTTTCAATTTATTCTGTATACCTTACCTTTCTATTACTAACATACCCTTTTCTCAATACTTCCATTTGTCAGCCCTTCTTGTACTGACAAAACATACACTTGCCAGATATAGCCCATCTGGTCAAATGTTATGTTGAGGGTTGAATGAGGTAAAAATAAACCTTGTACTTGGAATAACCATACGATTATTCTCCTTCAAACCAGACGTTGTCAGACTGGAGTGTACAGGTTACTTATAATGCAACATGTACTTTTTGCCTTAATTCTATGGAAAATGACTGGCTAGCCAATTAGAAAATCCTATTTGTGACCAAGTCAGCACTCCCAGCGGTACCTGCTAGCTGGCCAACTTTGTGCGCCATTTTTTCTGCTTATTACTTGCACAAAAAAGTTTAAATACAGCTTAAGGCTAAGGCCACACTAGGCGATAGCGCCGCGATTTGACTCGCGGCGACTTTTCGCCGCGACTTTTAAGCCGCAATCGCTGGGGAAACTTTTGCGCTGGCGTCTATGGGGAATCGCGAAAAATCGCCAGCGTAAAAACACACGCGGCGATCTTTTTTCTATTGTCGCTCGAAATCGCCTAGCGAGGCAATTTCGAGCGACAGTAGAGAAAAGATCGCCGCGTGTGTTTTTACGCTGGCGATTTTTCGCGATTCCCCATAGACGCCAGCGCAAAAGTTTCCCCAGCGATTGCGGCTTAAAAGTCGCGGCGAAAAGTCGCCGCGAATCAAATCGCGGCGCTATCGCCTAGTGTGGCCTTAGCCTTAAGGAACAGTTCAGTGTGAAAATAAAAACTGGGCAAATAGATAGGCTGTGCAAAATAAAAAATGTTTCTAATATAGTTAGTTAGCCAAAAAATGTAATGTTTAAAGGCTGGAGTGGCTGGATGTGTAACATAATAGCCAGAACACTACTTCCTGCTTTTCAGCTCTCTAACTCTGAGTTAGTCAGCGACTTGAAGGGGGGCCACATGGTAAATCAATGTTCAGTGAGTTTGCAATTGGCAGTGTGCAGCTCAGATTCAAAAGCAACAAATATGACCCATGTGGCCCCCCCCTCAAGATACTGATCGGTTACTGCCTGGTAAACAAGTGTAAACCAAGAGAGCTGAAAAGCAGAAAGTAGTGTTCTGGCTATTATGTTAGACATCCAGTCACTCCAGCCTTTATACATTACATTTTTGGCTAACTAACCATATTAGAAACATTTTTTATTTTGCACAGTCTATCTATTTACCCAGTTTTTATTTTTATACTGAACAATTCCTTTAAGTTTGAAGTGCAAATAAAATAAATTGTAGCATATATGGCCACTGTATTGTCTGATGTTTTTACCTTCTGTGTTACAAGCTTTTAGAAGCATCCTCTATTTAGTTTATACAAAGGTAGTGCGATGTTATGGCATTTAATCTTCTCTTTTTATTTTCAGGATGGCACTGGATCTCTAAAGCGCAGTGGTTCCTTTAGTAAACTTCGAGCTTCTATTAGGCGAAGCAGTGAGAAACTGGTTAGAAAGCTGAAAGGAGGAAGCACACGAGAGGGTGAACCAAAAAATCCTGGGTAATTATCATTGCTTAGATGGGCAGGTGTGCCAGATGCACACTTTGTATCTTAATGTGACTGATGGAGTATGTTCCTGATCAAAATATGTACAAAGTTCATATAAAGATATAAAAGACCTGGATGTGCTGTATTAGAAGGATTTCAGAGAATCTAAGGAAATGCAAAGTTTTACTGGGTATTGCCATCAAATTGTATTTATTGTTGAAAGTGAAATTTTTTTAAAAACAGTTATTTATGTAGATGCTGGAGCATCGTGTTTTTGCTACTGTCCATAATTGGCAATGAGAGAAATACATTTCAAGATTAAAAATATCCATATCATTGACCCCTGAAGCAAAGTGATTTTTCCATAAAAGTCAAATCTGTAATGGATTTTAATCTTTCTTTATAAATGTGATCACATTGCTCCAGGGTCTGTTGAATGTGATTTTTATTTTATACAGTATACCATATAGAAATATGCAGTTGCCTAGGTAATGCCATATATAGAGGTGTGCATTGAAAGTTCCACCTGTGCAGCCAATAAGGCTAAGATAGATTTGGGAAACCATGATCTGGATGTTGCATTTTACTTCATATTCATACATACATATACATATGGCCAGAAACATTCTACTACAAAAAACGGTGGTGGTTTTTTATCTGGAAAACGGTTAAATACCGTGATCAGTAGTTTTGCATATAGGCAGCATTTGTACATTCCAGGAACAATTGAAAGTTTGTAAAGTTTTCTGGACATGGTGAGTATGGTTGGGTTGTTGGGGGCATGTTTACTGACATTGGAGATAAATATCTGGAGAGATTTCTGGAGATGTTGCCCATGGCAACCAATCGGCAATTCGATTTGAACAGCTAACTATAGGTTAGAAAACAAAAGCAAAGATCTGATTGGTTGCTATGGGTAACATCTCCAGAAATCTCTCCAGATATCTCCTATGTTAGTATGCGAGACCATTATGCTCAGCCAAAACATTTGCACCAGGTCTAGTTACCCATTACAACCACTTAGCAGGTATGCTTATCTGGTCACCTGTTTCAAAACAAATATCTGATTGGTTGCTCTTAGTTACAAGACCTTGTGCAAACAAAGTGCCTTTTATAACATTACCCCCACAGATCTACACAAATATTGTTAGCATGTTATTGCCCCCTTAATGACATGCTCACCCTAAAAACACACGTGTGCAGTACAATGTTTACAGCTTACATATTGTTCCTATTAACTACACTTTTAGCACATGGTAAACTATGCAGTACCACAAGCGGTGTTCATCAGCATCATATAATAGGACTGATTAAAAAGTATTGTTATGTGATTTTTCTATAAATGCTATTTGGCTATGGCTAAAGTTGAGTGCTGCTTGGGTCTGGCAAAAGGTAAACTGGCGATGCTTGTTAATTCGACCAAAAATTATACAGCACTAATAATATTCAGAAAATAAATTATGAGCTTCTGAGACGCACTGAATAGCTATGAGCTCTTGTTTTCACTTCCATTCTAGTTTTTCATGTGTTTCCCAAATGTATTTGGCCTTGGCTGAGCAAGAAAAGGACTGGTTACTCTAAAATGTATTCATTTTGTTTGTAAATAAATTGACTAAGCAGTTTAAACACGATTCATTGTTCTTTTATTTTGCAATTAATTATTTGCCAAGCTTCATGTTATGCTTGTGACTTAAGCTTTAAGAAAGCTGCAAAATGTTTTTAATACGTTTAACAGCCTAATGGAAGTGTTGCTAACCAGTCTTTGTGTGCTTTCAGTGCTCAGTTTGCTCCTGCATGGGCTTCCACTAATGTGTTTTTATGAGCACTCTAGTTCTGCCAAATTGGTTTTCTATAAACTTAACCAGTATTTAAAATGTCTAAGTGTACAGCTTCCTCTGCTCCCACAATGTAGAATTGGGAATGGCTGAATGTATTTTACGTGCAGTCCATGGAGTTAATGCAATGCTATACACATGGAGTTCATATATTAAACTCAGAGAAGAGGTGTTGCTTACAAATACCTGACTGAGCTGCTGTTCTAAACCCAACAATATTTATACATTTAGAAAAGAATAAAGATGGAGTGTTTGTGATGGCCTTCTACTTGTGTGCCAATTATGTTGTCTGTGATACAATCAAGGGCAGAACTTATCCTTGGGCTGATGGAACATGTGGCATTCTGCCATAGAAACATTTGCCTGAAAAGCTGACCAAGCCAAAGCAAAATACCTCCTAGGAAAAGGCTGCAATACTCATGTCTTTAAACTATGTCTGTAAAGTGCTGGGTTAAAGGACAAGGAAAGCCTGTTGCACTGGCCAGTTTGATAGGCACCTCCTTTTATAAAGTGCATATTCTGCCTTTATAAAAGTGCACATGCACAAATCTTGTGGTACACAAGGGATCCCTGGAAAAAATGGTAAGATGGCGTGCAGTGCTTAGATACTGTATATAGAGCACGGACCCAGGGGAAAAAGTTCAAATTGAAATCAATTCACTAGGAGTGCTTAACAAATTGGCACCCCTCAGTACAGTAGGCTTTCCTTGTCCTTCCTTATTTATGTCCGCTACATATAAAATATTAAATGATTCGATAACATTCTCTAAACATTACAGAATAATATAGTGAATAAAGTACCGACATAAGTTACCGAAGAGTTCCATGACCAAATTATACAGGTCATGTAACTTCGAGGTGTAACTTCTAATATCCTCTTGTTTTGCAACAGGGGTACTTTATTATAATACGGAAGTTTCAGTGAGTCATGTGACAGAAATGACATCACTAAGCTCCGATTATAACCGACAACAACACTAAGCACCATTTATAAGGATATAATTTATAGGATATGCATGGCTCTTTTATATTAGATAAATAATCTTAAATTGTCAATATTCTATCCTCAAAAGGTTATATAGAGTTCCAGGTATCTTTGTATGACTACAGAAAGCTTAGAGGGACACTTTTGCCCAAAAGCAGGGGCTTAACCCTAATGTCATATTGAGACTTACTGAGCAGGCAGGCTTTATCAGGCATATGTGAGCATCACTGATAGAGCCACAGTGCTGCAAGTAAAACTAGTCTTGCCTGGTCTCTGCACTCCCACTTTTGGGGTTACAATGATATTTTCTTGTGACCACTTGCAGGGAGTCTTGTATCTTATCCAGGAGCTGTGTAGCACTATTAAGTACAGGTTTGTGGGCACAAATGAGAATCAGTGACTAGGCAAAAAAAAAAAAACCGTTCTGATAAAGGATTGTATTTAACATTCAATTGGTGTGGGTTATTTTGCCCCCTCCTTCCCCAAGCAGAAATGTCATGCTAGTATGCAGCTGGGCCGTGCAGTTACCCATAACAACCAAGAATGCCAAGCTTTGGTAACTGAGCATGTACTGTGTGTTCTGTTGTTAAATTGTGAGCTTGGCAAGAGTTATGCAGATTTTTCACAGGTCTTACAACACACTGTAGGGACAGTCCTATTCATAGATGGTCTCCACTGTGGCTTTTAAAGGTAAGTAAACCTTAAAAACCATTTTATGCAAAATTGCTCAGAGTGCTTTTCTAAGCACCCTTGCAATTTACATTATTTATGTTTTTCAGCTTCAGCGCTATTTAAATTTGTATTGACTGCCAGTATAATGAATGTTGTAACGCCACCACTACCTGTTGGTCCATTGCTGTAACTGTACATTTAAAGAGGTATACCTTCAGAAGTAAAACAGAGAAGTGTTGTGATGTTGCTCTGCTCCGGAAGGAGATGGGGAAAGCACATCTGAGGCTTCTGATCACTTCTTCTAATCATTTCCCTGAGCAGAGCAACATCAGAAAACCTCTCTGGTTTTCTTCTGAAGGTATTCCTCTTTGAATGTACAGTTACAGGAACTAACCAGGTGGGCAGTTGTTACAAAATATATTATATTGGCAGTTAATAAAAACTTAAATATCTCTGAAACTGAAAAAAATGATGTAATAATGTAAAGATGCTTAGAAAAGCACCCTTAGAAATTTTACATTCAGTTTTTTTTAAGGTTTACATATCCTTTAAACACAAATTTCTGCTGTGGTCTTTAAACACAGATTTTTCCCCCCAGTATGCAGTGTAATGCCCAACACACCATCTTGGATTTGCTGATCTTTCTATTGTTCATTTCTTACTTTGTTATTCGCTATAAGTACCATACTGTACACACTGCAGTGCCATCATACAAAGCTGCTTGAGAGGAGGGGGAAGTGAGCAGAATTGAGCTGTACGGACATAGTTAGTGCCAAATAGTCTATTAAACTGGCAGAAATCACCCAGTGCATACACATTATTTTATAACTATCACCCCAAGTGGTATGGAATTAATTCAGTACTATTCCCTGGTGCATAAGGTATAAAAGCAACTTCTTTTAGCGTGTCCCTGATGAAATCTTGTATATGTGTGTTCATAAGGCTGTTGATTCTTATTGGTTTATTCTTGCATGTTCACTATCCTGGTTGCAGCATGAAGCGTGCCAGTTCTCTGAATGTTCTTAACACGGGTGGCAAGGTTGCTGAAGATCACATTCAAGTAAGAAGCCTGTAACCTGTTCTCGCACCATGATGTAGACTTAGTACTTATTAGGCTGCTAGATATTCTTTCTAATGTAACATTTAGAAAACAAGATACCATGGTTGCTAACCAATCCACCTGTCAGGTGGAGACCCAACACTAATTTCCTGAGCCTTGCCTAATATAGTGAATAAAGTACCCCCTCTTGTAAAGTATAAGGATATTATAAGTTACCAAGGAGTTTCATGACCATATAAAAACACAAGGCCGAGTGGTTTTTATACGGGTCATGGAACTCCGAGGTTACTTCTAATATCCTCATATTTTGCTACTGGGGGTACTTTATTTATTATAATACACAAGTTTCAGTGAGTCATGTGACAGAAATGACATCAGAACTCACCGTTTATAACTGATGACATCAGAACTCACCGTTTATAAGGATATCATTTACAAGATATTCATGGCTTTTGTGTATTATAAATATATATCCATTGGGCATTGTACAGGGCAACTCCCAGGGCTACAATCAAAAGACAGAGCTGTATTTCTCTGCCAACAACACATGCTTTGTATAAAGTCATTAGATCTTGAACAAGGCTGCAATGCGGGACTTTAATTCATTGGATACACAGAGGCTAAGCTGTAACAATCCCTTAAGCCATTAAACAGTCACTAGAAGAAATTAGTCCTTGAAGTTAATTCCTGGCTTTCTACTGTGTAATTTGAATTGCTGCTAGATCTCACTCTCAGTGCAAACTGATTTGCTGCACCTTACTAACACATTAATCACTCTATGTTTGTTGTCTAACCTCTGTAATGTACCTGAGAGCTGCCACGTGCTTCTCACCAAATTATCATATGCTAAAGGCCGACACGCAATCCCAGTGGCGTTGGCAATACATGTCTAAAAGACACTGAAATTTGTAGCAAACCAGTGTGAGTTTTCATTGTACCGTAGAGGTATTCATATCATGGTATATGGGTCTTTCTTTTCCATTTTAGATTTGCAGAGAATCAGTCAGTTACCACTGAGTTACTCCATGTTGTTTATCTCTAGATGAAGAACTGTAACAATCTGCAATACCCAGCGTCCTCAGACCGAGGCTTAGCATGCTCCAACAGCTCAGTTCCTGCCACTGCACAGACGCTTTGTGTTAATCTGTTTTCTTTCCTCCCCTCTCTTTTACACAGGAACGAAATAATTGTCTGACAGAGTCGAGAGGGCTGAGTGCCAGTCACACTGACTTGGCTCATTAAGGTTCATGCAGAGACGCTAACTAAGATTCCCTCGACTGCACTGAGACACCCCAAGCTTTGCTTCCTCCTCATCCTCTTGTATAAGAAGCGTCTATGGAATTCGATTGTGGATTGTTTACTTTTATAAGAAGAGAAATCAAATTAGAGTAATTTTTTTTTTTTTTAAAGAACAATTTATTTATAGGTGTGTATGTATGTAAATTGCTTTTTGGTATATTTGTAGAGCTATATCTTGAATAACTGGGCTACTGTTACAGAAGCTGAAGCATTCTTTCAATTTACAAGAACTCATTTTAGCTATTTACCAGAAGAATGTAAAAGGTCACTGTAAAAATGTGCTTATATATTTGGTAGTAATCCTAAACATTTAGCAGTGTAGAATTCATTAGTGGGCCCAATACAATTCCATGTGTCCCTTGCACTAGAATGAATAGGCATTGCCTGTGGCTGAGGCTGTTTTGATCATCACAGGTTTCTCTGAGAATCCCATAGCAAGTAAAATATTTGGTTTATTTAAATATTGCTTAAATGCCAGCAATAGAGACATTATGTTTTGGTTCTAGTGCTCCTTTAAATCATTTTCTGCTTTATGAATTCTGTCCGAAAAGAGAGCAGTGGCCCCAATAATGCAATAGTAACAGTGTCCTTTATGATGGACAACTGCTCTTAAAAGTACTGTGTATTTTGCTATAGAGTCTGGGGTCATATGGTTAGTGGTGTATGCATTTGTGTTTGTACAAAGTACAGGTATGGGATCCCTTATCCAGAAAGCTATTTAAAAATCCTTAAAAACTTCCTTCATTTTGGACTCATTCCCCTTTCTCTCTGTATTATCAAGGCTGTACCTTGTACTAAGCTAGCAGAAATCTCTGTTGACCACCTAAAAAATACTATTGGCATTTTAAGTGAGTTTGGGAAGAATGTCCACTTAAGTACCTAGATATTGCTGGAAGGCCAGGGTGGTATATGGGGAGATAGGCAGTGGTTCCTGTGATTGATCACTCTGAGGGAGTGGAATAAAATGGCATAATCACAATTCACGTTTACGCTGAACATGAGATTTGTAGGGGTTTGTCCCCTTCCCTTGGAATGCTAAATCATCAGGGAGACAACATTAGCTCTCTTCCCAGATATTCTTGTATCTATGTTCTCCTATATCTATGATCATGTTACCAACTAAGGGGGGACCTTACCAAATGTTGGACCTCTAAAAGGAGACCAAAATCTCCAATTGGGGGGGTGCCAATTGTTAGGGCACCGCCAAAGGATTATAATGGCTTCCCTGATACCCTGGGCCAGTGCTACTTTTAGCAGAAAACTGCACCATCCTGGGGCACTTGTGAGTGATCCTCTTCATTCTTTTCGCAAGAGCTCATGCACAGCAGGGTTAAAAGCTGGCCTTCAACAAAAAAGGCTGCCCTTTTCACTCTACCGCAAATGCGTCAGCCACTGGATTTTGAAGAAAGAAGAAGGTAAAGAGGATTGCTTATTCACAGTGCACCGGGAGGAGCATCTGGTATCTGTTAAATGATTACAATCCTTGGGGGGGTGCTCCCTTGGATTGGAGCTTTCAGATCTCCTTTAACTGGCTTTCTCAATTTAGAGAATTTCAATTTCTCAATTAACACAGCAAATCTGTTATATAGAACACCCCAGATTGCAGGCATTCTGGATAAAAGCTCCCATACCTGAAATATACATAGATCTCAAGAAAAAGTCGTTTGCTGCAGATTATAAATATTTTACAGTGTACATATTAGTGTGTATTTTACTTGAAGTAAAATAGGTTTTTCTTTTACTCAGAGATTTGTGGTAACCAGTAAAATGCTGGTCATATTTGCTTTGGTATATTTTGCTTTTCGTCATGTTACACCTAAATGAATTTTTTTAAAGATTATGGCATTTTGAATAAGAAAATGCTACATTACAGAGTTTACGTTTTTCACTGTGGCCCTGGGCAAGCTCCTAACTGCACAGGGCTGTACATGTTACAAATCAATGTTTAGCGAGTATTCAGTGCTGCTAATCTTTGCTGCCGCTCTATAGAATGTATCCTGACCATGAACCATAGTTTGTGTATTTTAACTCGTCTTCTAGGCTTTCTACGATCAACTGGAGCACCTCAAGGTTCACTTTACATAGACTGTTACAGACAAAGGAAGTAGAAATGTTTTAAAGAGCTAAAATAATATTTGTAGGTGTCATTTTGTTTTAGTACCTGGGGTACTTTATTTATGATTGTATATTTTGTATTTTAATGCATTGTATGTATCTTGATCTTCGCTTTCTCAACAATGCCACTTTCCCTCCTATTTAATATAAACATATCTAGTTGTGTCTCTGTGTGCTAGATCTAGTAAAGGCCATGGTAGAATGAACCTATGCTGCAAACACTGCATGTAAATAAACACATAGAACATAGCAAGCTGGCATGGCATTGTCCGAGTCTTCACTGAAGCACAATAAAATAATGCAGGAAATGAACCCAAATATGCAAATAGGGCAAATAAGAATAAATGCATCAAATTTAGCTCACTTTGCAGGTTGATCTGTATGTAACCACTAAGAAATATCGGATCAGGAGGGATTATGTTGGTTTAATGATACTAGACTTGTTATACATTTTCTGTACCACGGACTTCATAAAGAGTCACGTAAATATTTGCACCTTCACAGAAACCGTTAAGTCTTTTTCCTTTAAAGGAGAACTAAAGCTTAAACTTAAAGCTTAAAAAAGTAAGCTACAAATGTTGTACATGATGTTTTGTGCTTCTGTACCAGCCCAAGGCAACCACAGTCCTTAAGCAGTAAAGATCTGTGTCTCCAAAGATGCCCCAGTAGCTCCCCATCTTCTTTTCTGCTGATTCACTGCACATGCTCTTTGCTGCTGTCACTTACTGAACTTAGGGACCCACTCACAATATACAGTACACATAGAATGGAAATGTCACAGTATAAGGCTGATTAGTAATTAACACAGATAATTACTACCGTATATACTCGAGTATAAGCCGTCCCGAGTATAAGCCGAGGTACCTAATTTTACCTCCAAAAACTGGGAAAGCTTATTGACTCGAGTATAAGCCTAGGGTGAGAAATGCAGCAGCTTCTGGTTTTCAAAATCAAAAAATTGAGGGTTTCTGCTCCCATTGGAGGTGCTTGTTTTTGGATGCCGGTGACCATTCTTGGACGCCGGCGACTATTCTTAGGCGCCGGTGACCGTTTTTGCACTTGACCCGAGTATAAGCCGAGGTAGAGTTTTTCAGCATATTTTGGTATATGACTTGGGGCAGCTGGGAAATTGACAATATGTCTAGCCCGTGTCAGATTTCAAAATTGAATATAAAAAAAAAATCTGTTTGCTATTTTGAGAAATGGATTTCAGTGCAGAATTCTGCTGGAGCAGCACTAATAACTGATGCATTTTGAAAAATAAAATTTTTCCCATGACAGTATCCCTTTAAGACTCGTGAATACACATATAAATGGTACACTGTTTGCCTTAGCAGAAGTACACTGAATGTGCTCCAAAGCAGACAACTGCTCTCCTAATAATGATTAGGAAATAATCACCATATTAAAATTGTTGTAGAGAGAGTAAGCCACTGGTTTTGCTTGGTGGAGATGAGCAATAGGGCAGCTTTTGCTCAGAAATATGAAGACAAAATTAGGCAACGGCCAATGGATTATGTCTGCTTATAAAGATGTTCTATTTTTGAATTTATTTCTAATCCTCTGGAACAGCAATGCATATTATGTTTTGCAGAGAAATAGGAAGCCTTTGCTGCTTTGATATGTTGGCCTGTTACCTTATTCTTGTAAATGAACATTAACAAATGCAAAATAAAGAACAAATTAGTCATGAACTGAATGTGTGGCATCGTTGCATTGGTAATTAGGATATACAGCACACTTTATTGCTTTCCTTTTACAAAGTTCATTTAAAGTGACAAAGTGCAGGTTCACTAGACTTCTGGGCCTGTTCTGTCAAAGAGCTTTTATAAATGGACTTGAACCAATTTAGCCCTGAGATCACAGTATCTCCTACATGGCCAACTTCTTACATTGAAACAAGTTGTTCAGTTGTCTTTTGCTAGCCACTTAGGGCTTGTTAACCCATCAAATTGTAGTCGGACTTAAAATCCAGTGAGCCAATGCCTTGCCTGTTTCTGTGGGAAGTAATGAAGTTACTGCAGTTTGACATGTAATCAAATCTGTGTGATGTCAAATCTGATAAGATTGTACTGCAGGATGACTCGCTGGATTGCACAGGAGCCATTCTAGCATGACATTTTAAAAATGTATCACTGTATCATTATTACTGTATCAGTTCAGAAATCATTAGTACAGTGCACTCACACAAATGGAACAAGGCCACTTTATTTGCATTCACCTGTGTCATCACTGATACAAAGCCTTATGGCTCAGCAATGCTCCGTCATTTGTGGCTACTACCAGAGCACGTATGAATGGATTGGCAAATCTTTCCTTATAAAGGATGCAAATATTTCTTACCAGGCCCACAAGTCATTTGATATGTTGCTGCAAATTTAGCTGACTGAGTTCTGGGGAAATCATTTCTATTTCATAAGTCTGCCCAGCAAGTTTACAAAACAAATGTCTCTTCTTGCATAATTTGTGGACCGGAAAGAAACTGTAGATTATAAAACAAAAAAAGAGAACTTGCTAATAGGGAGGACTAGACTAGCTGTTTTTGGAAAGTGCTTCTTGATTGTAAGTTTCCTCTTGTTGGTGTGAATTGCAGCAACAAAAAACATTTTCTAGGCAAATATCAGTTTTGGACGTGGTCATCCAATCCTTTCACACCTTCCAGGTCTACTGTGTAGTAACAAGAAGACTGAGCAATGTGTGGCGCAAAAACTACCTCCATAGTCCGTAAGATCCCTCCTGAGGCGAGTTCTGTAGGTGCTGTGTGTTGAGTCCGTGCCACCATCACTCTCATTAACAGCTGGTTAGACCATGAAATGCCCAGTGCTGGAACTACTTTTTTATCCTGCAAACTACACCAAATATACAATTTCAGAATGATCCCAATCATGGTCTACAGCAGATACAGTATATACACCTAGTGCTGACATAAAGCATCTGGTGAACTGTATATTTAAGAAGACAGAGTGTAAAGAAAACCACAATGGGGAACATGTTTAAAACTAAAATATTTCCTTTAAAAAATCTGACTAAAAATGACTCCGCTTACACAGGAAAAGTTGTCAGCTGTTAAAGTGTTCCTATATATTGTCCTGCCTTTCCCTTAATACAAAACACTCAGTATAGCCTCACCCTGCAGATTTAGAAATTGGAGTACATACAGTGGTGTGAAAAACTATTTGCCCCCTTCCTGATTTCTTATTCTTTTGCATGTTTGTCACACAAAATGTTTCTGATCATCAAACACATTTAACTATTAGTCAAAGATAACACAAGTAAACACAAAATGCAGTTTTTAAATGAGGGTTTTTATTATTTAGGGAGAAAAGAAATCCAAACCTGTGTGAAAAAGTAATTGCCCCCTGAACCTAATAACTGGTTGGGCCACCCTTAGCAGCAATAACTGCAATCAAGCGTTTGCGATAACTTGCAACGAGTCTTTTACAGCGCTCTGGAGGAATTTTGGCCCACTCATCTTTGCAGAATTGTTGTAATTCAGCTTTATTTGAGGGTTTCTAGCATGAACCGCCTTTTTAAGGTCATGCCACAACATCTCAATAGGATTCAGGTCAGGACTTTGACTAGGCCACTCCAAAGTCTTCATTTTGTTTTTCTTCAGCCATTCAGAGGTGGATTTGCTGGTGTGTTTTGGGTCATTGTCCTGCTGCAGCACCCAAGATCGCTTCAGCTTGAGTTGACGAACAGATGGCCGGACATTCTCCTTCAGGATTTTTTGGTAGACAGTAGAATTCATGGTTCCATCTATCACAGCAAGTCTTCCAGGTCCTGAAGCAGCAAAACAACCCCAGACCATCACACTACCACCACCATATTTTACTGTTGGTATGATGTTCTTTTTCTGAAATGCTGTGTTACTTTTACGCCAGATGTAACGGGACGCGCACCTTCCAAAAAGTTCAACTTTTGTCTCGTCGGTCTACAAGGTATTTTCCCAAAAGTCTTGGCAATCATTGAGATGTTTTTTAGCAAAATTGAGACGAGCCTTAATGTTCTTTTTGCTTAAAAAAGGTTTGCGCCTTGGAAATCTGCCATGCAGGCCGTTTTTGCCCAGTCTCTTTCTTATGGTGGAGTCGTGAACACTGACCTTAATTGAGGCAAGTGAGGCCTGCAGTTCTTTAGATGTTGTCCTGGGGTCTTTTGTGGCCTCTCGGATGAGTTGTCTCTGCGCTCTTGGGGTAATTTTGGTCGGCCGGCCACTCCTGGGAAGGTTCACCACTGTTCCATGTTTTTGCCATTTGTGGATAATGGCTCTCACTGTGGTTCGCTGGAGTCCCAAAGCTTTAGAAATGGCTTTATAACCTTTGAAATTGAACTCAGGTGTGATAAACCACAGTTAAGTTATTTTTTAACAAGGGGGGCAATCACTTTTTCACACAGGCCCATGTAGATTTGGAGTTTTTTTTTCTCCCTTAATAACGTAAACCTTCATTTAAAAACTGCATTTTGTGTTCAATTATGTTATCTTTGACTAATAGTTAACGGTTTTTGATGAGCAGAAACATTTAAGTGTGACAAAAATGCAAAAGAATAAGAAATCAGGAAGGGGGCAAATAGTTTTTCACACCACTGTATTCCTTCAGCTTATAAAGTACCCGTGTGCACACCTCACATTAAGGTTCCCATATGAGCAAATGAATCAGAATGGCTTAAGTTGATCCTGCCTATTTGATTGGTGTAACAACCCCTGTTGGGCCTGAACGACATGCTACCTAGCGATGTGCAGCTGCAATAAGCCAATGTGCTCGGGTCATTTAAGCATTCATTAAAAAAATCAATTCTTTAAACCAAAAAACCCCATTAGGAGTCCCATTTGAGAGGTTGGTCTATATGACTCCAGTGCAATTGCAGGTGCATACAGGTTGTACTGACTCTGATCTTAGTAGCAACCCTGCCTAACCAGGCAGTATCTCTCAGGTGATTGGCCACATACTTTCTCCTAATCTTCCATTCACCTTCTGTTGTGTTGTAATGTTCTAACACTGCCCATTCAATGCCACTTACAGGCCAAAGTGTGCACTATAAAATTGGGGCCATGACCATATGCACAGGGGCTAAAATACTTCATATCAGGGACAACACCCAACATTGCTAGTATATTTACCCTACTGTATCATACAGTTCAGTGGGACAATGGCCCTTTAATGGAAGAGAGTACATTGTGATTAGAATGCCATAGATAGGTGCTGAAATTCACAGTGTTGTTGAGAAAATCCTTAACTTACCCCAAGTCGTCATCCTGTTCAGAATTCATCTCTCTAACTCTGTCGGTGACCTAAACAGAATGTTTCATGTTATTGCTGTTTTACTTGTTATGCTCAGGTATATTGCAGCTAACAACACTGCTGGGAATACACATAGGAGTCCGCTGGGATGCAGACGTCTCCATGGCACTTATGTTGCTGAGCTGTAATGTGGGGGGATTAAATAACCCCATAAATCGCAGGTTGGTGCTGGATTATGTTAAGAAGAAAGGTGTAGACATAGCATTACTCCAAGAGAGTAGTAAAATATTAGCCCTCAAAAAACCCTGGGTAGGCTGGCATTATCATGCTACATATAAGCACATACTCCTCCAGCTCCTTGCAATCTAAAGAGAATCTGAACAAAGAGGCAGATTTGTCCTTATACACACCAGCATATACTCCTTTATGCAAACCATAAAATAATCCCTAAAGGTGGTGGCACTACAATAAATCTTCACTACTGCAGGTGACTAATATCCCGAAATGCCTTCCCACCAGCAAGAATGTGAATCGCCGGCAGGATGGCATAAGTGCCGCTTTGGTTTTCCAAAGGCCCCTCACACGGAAACTTCGGGCGACTTCAGAAAACGAAGAGACACGTATGCCATCCTGCCAGTGATTCACATTATTGCCTATGGGAAAGCTTTTACAGGAGATTAGTTGCTTGCAGAAGCAGATATTTATCGCCGGTGATTAAAGAAACAGTAGCATTAAAAAATAAGTTTTTAAAATAATAAAAATGTAATGCAGTGTTGCCCTGCACTGGTAAAACTGCTGTGTTTGCTTCAGAAACACTACTATTGTTTTTATAAATAAGCTGCTGTGTAGCAATGGGGGCAGCCATTCAAATGAGAAAAGGCTCAAGTTACACAGCAGATAAGCTCTGTAGAACATAATGGTGTTATCTGTTATCCACTATTTAACATGTGCCATATAGCCTTTTATCAATTTCTGTCATTGCTACACAGCAGCTTGTTTATATGAACTATAGTAGTGTTTCTGAAGCAAACTGATCCATTTTACTATTACAGAGCAACACTGCATTATGTTTTTATTATTTTAAAACACTTTTATGTTTTAATGTTACTGTTCCTTTGATCTCCTGGTTTGCCGTTGCCCTTACTGTGTCTGCAAGAAATACTGCAGGAGAACCTATTTCAGTTTGAAGCTTGGAGACAGTCTATTGGCAGAACAAGAGTAACACTGGAGAGGCTCAATGACAAGTGAATGTCTTAAAATGGGCTTGTCAAAGCTCTGATCTTTATTTTTCTTAAGATATGTTTTTGGTAAAATTGGTCCAATGGCTTATTACGTTTGCAGATTACCGTGTATAAACTGTATTAGAACTTCCATAGTTTGTGCCCAATATGCCGGTGCACAACAACAGTACATTATATTTGAACTGCATACAAAAGCCTTTCATTTTTTTGTTGATATTGTCTCTTTAAGTCCCCTTATCATTGGTAGGCGAACACTAACGTCATGGAAAGTGCCTAAAACCACAACTATAGATCACTGCTCATGTTTTTAATTAGATCCGTCTCTTAGCTTATTATTATCTCAGTGACCTTGACAACCAGGCAGCATTCTGAAAAAAATGATAGTTCATGTAGACTTAACAGTCTGCATCATTCCAAAACATAATTGGACCAACTGCCCCCTTAACTACACCCGCGTTAATAAAGGTGCCACTGGGAACCTTTCGTTTAAAGAGGTGGTTCACCTTTAAGTTAGCTTTTAGTATGTTATTGAACGGCTAATTCTATGTAACTTTTCACCAATTGGTATTTGTTTTTTTCTTTTTACAGATTTTGAATTACCAGCTTTTAAATGGGGGTCACTGACCCCATCTAAAAAACAAATGCTCTGCATGGCTACAAATGTTATTGCTACTTTTTATTACTCATCTTTCTATTCAGCCCCTCTCATATCCATATTCCAGTCTCTTATTCTTATCAATGCATAATTGCTAGGATTATTTGGACCCTAGCAACCAGATTGCTGAACTATCAAACTGGAGAGCTGCTGAATAAAATGCTAAATAACTCAAAAACCACAAATAAAAAAACTGAAGACAAATTGAAAATTGTCTCAGATTATTATCACTCTCTGCATAGTACTCAAAGTTCATTTAAAGGTGAACCACTTCTTTAAAGGGGTGGTTCACCTTCAAGTTAACTTTTAGTATGTTATAGAATGACCAATTCTAAGCAACGTTTCAAATGGTCTTCATTTTTTTTATAGTTTTGGATAGTTTTATCGTTTTTATAGTTTTGAATTATTTGCCTTCTGGGGTTAAATATATTATACGGTTTTGCATCTGAAATGTGTCATGTTTCCCGTGATCTATATGCCAACATCTCTTTCAGTTTTCACAGCTCTGCTGGGGTCTAGCTGTCCTTATAAATTGCTAATATGTGAAAGGGTTAATAACATGGAGAGAAGAGAAACAATACCTGATTAATGCACAAGACAGGCGTGATGAATCTGTTGCTTATATTGTGAAGTTTAGCACCAAGTGTTTGAAGATGTTTCGCTTTCACAGCAGCATCCTTGGCAGCAAATTCACAACGAAATAAAGCAGCAATGGAATCAATGACAACTAGGCGGATCGAGCCCCGGAGGAGGAGAACCGGTACTTTTTTTTTTATGCATTCTGTAAGTGTGTCCTATAAAACAAATGGATGAGCCAGAACATTGAGTGAGCATACCTCATATCAATACACCAATCATCATTTATATGATGGGCGCTATGAAGTAGTGAGTGGTTTAATCTCTGTTTCACTTGCAGGAGATCTTTAAGTGGACATGGCATAATCTTCAAAGTCTATTTGCTACACTTACATACAAGTCATCCTGAAAAGGAAGTGCAATGGATGCAAATGTTGGAACAGTTCATTAAAGGTACTTGTATCCAAAAGTACCTTTAATGAATTGTGCCAACATTTACATCCATTGTAGCATGACACTTGTGGCTGCATTTCCAACTTTGTGCGACTTTGGAAAACTAATGGATACCAACATTTGCGGAGTGCCATCCCGTCTGCGATTTACATTTCAGCCGGCGGGAAGGCAGTGGAGGTAGTTCAAGGAGATTAGTCGTCCCTAAGAAGAGGAGATTTGTCGCCAGGCGAATAATCTCCCTGAATCTTCCTGTGTGCCCTGACCCTTATGTGTGCATAAAATCACTGGTGTTTTTATAGGAAAAAGGAAAGCGGAGGCTGCAACTACAAATACCGAACTGGCAACAGGTGGCCCAGAGAATAATTGTAGTCCTATAAATGTTAATCCCTATAGCACAGTGAGTGAAGGGGGGAGGCAGGACATGTCAGGTGCCCAGAACAACAGGAAAGGGGCGGGGATTATGTGGATCGTAATCAAGGTGGATAAAGAGTGGCATATGGAGCCCCACTGTTCCATTAAGCAGCCTGGTAGTGAAGTGCTTTATGCTTTCTCCATTTTATGCTATTTATTACATTAGTCAAATTAGATAATTTTAGATGTGCAGGGATCACTTACAACATCAGCTGTGTGCTCAACAAAAATAGAATCTCCAAACCGGATGTTCTTAATGACATCAGATGGCACATCGGATCTTAGTTTGTGCTGTGACTTGATCAGTTGCTGTAAACGCTTACTTGGAAAGGCATCCTCAGTGCAGATGTACACTGCTCCTACACAAGGCAGAACAAAGCACTGTCATTCCCTTAACTTCCCCAGAACAAATACATATATGTATACATATCTAAAGTGCTAGTGCTACTTGTATATGATGATAATTCTTACAATACATTAATAGTACAGACATGGGGGCAAATATTGATACACATAAAAAAAGAATGTATACAGTTAGAATGTTCAACTTCCACATGTTAAAAAACAGAGGCGGAAGGAGGTCCCTGACCCCATAGAGCAGGAGTGCCCATACTTTACTAAAGTGAGGTCTACTTTTAGTAATGTTGTCCCATCATGATCTACATCCATAAAAACATTGTATTACTTAAATACTGATTTATGCGAAAATGTATATTGCAATATTTAAAAAAAACTATTTCTAATGTAACCTTAACATAATAAATATCTGAATGAAAAGCATGAAATGGGAGGGTGATTTAGTTGTTTGTTTAAAGTGTCATGAGATCTACTGATTCCCAGGTGAAGGACTACTGGTAGATACCGATCTACCTTTTCGGCACCCCTGCCATAGAGTTTACAATCTAGAAAGCTTGTAAACAAAGTAAAATCCTAGTAAAGTAAAACTCAAAGTCAAATTTCACTTACCTGATGCAAGACCACCGTATTCCACAGGATACTGAACAGAAAGGCAAAGCTGAAGTCCTATCTGTGTCTTCCCAGCAGAACTTTCCCCAGCAATTTCTGTAATCCCCACCAGAGGAATGCCACCTCTTAAAAAGTTATCCAGAACTTTACATCCAAGGCTAAGCTTTTGGTGCTGAGATGGAAATTTGGCCTTTTCACTATACATCTGCAGGGCTGGCAGAGGGTTAAGATAAAAAAAAAAACAACATGTTTTAAAGGTGGTCTGAACTCTGCATATATACTACACCTCTCTAAAAATATAAATATTTTTTTTTTTTTTAGAGAACTTGAGGTATATATATAACTAACTTTAGATCTTAAGATCACTATAATCTTGGGTTTATGCTTGTCCATGAAGTCATCCAAGCCACTTAAACCAAGAACTGACCCCTGCAGTACTCCACAAGGACAATAATGATCCAATTAGAAAATGTTACACGTACCACTATCCTTCAGCCAGTTCTCTATCCAAATACAAATATTACATTCCTGATTTATATGCCTTCATTTAATTAGTAACCTTTTGTGTGGTAATGTATGAAAATATTTTTAAAATATAATGATCAAAACTTCCAGGTACAGGAACAAAAAACACTGAGCCAGGTTTACACAGTTCAGTGTTCGGTGTCCTTGGAGAACTGAGGAAGACTTTTTCCTAGCTATATTGCTTTAAGAATACAACCCTGATGTTTCTGGACTACTGCCCACCAATTTATTTTAACCCTATACTGGTCAAATATAATTAACCTATTAGCAAATAATCTGGGATTCCCCAAAATTGTAAACGCTACTGTCAGTGTTCTGGAAAAAAACTAAGTATGTGTGGTTGAGCCACAGTATTTAGATCCCATTTAGACACAAGGAATTATACACAGCAATCTGCAACCTCAGCAACTGTTTCACAAGGCATTGCTAATAAGGATATATTATCCAAGGATTTGCAGTATAGTGACATTCCTAAGCTTGCAGCAGCTAGACTCAGTGGATGCACTGCAAGGCCAATAGCTGGCATCATAATAAATCATAAAATGTCTTTAATAGAATATGATAAATGATAGAAATTAGACAAAAAGTTAACTAAAAGGTACCTGTGACACCCATGTTTTTCCTCAAAACAGCAGAGACCGCTTTCTGTAAATGACGGACATCAGCAACGGAGAGATTTGCCAGTTTCTGCAGTTCGGGCACAGAAAGCGTTAAAATGCTTCCGGCAGATTTGATGTTAGCTGGAAAAGAATGCAGAAAGTCAGTGGAAGATCTTTTAATACTAGCTGATCTATTTAAAACAAGTTGAATGGCAGTTTATTTTTTTAATTATAATTTTGTGTATTTTGTGTTCCTTAATGACATTTTTGTAAGTGTTTTGTACACATT
The DNA here is from genome assembly GCF_017654675.1 of Xenopus laevis. Lineage (NCBI taxonomy): Eukaryota > Metazoa > Chordata > Amphibia > Anura > Pipidae > Xenopus > Xenopus laevis. The sequence goes on from NC_054385.1 coordinate 89,734,500, forward strand.
CTGAACTTAGAGAGAGAGAGAGAGAGAGAGAGAGAGAGAGAGAAAATAAAGTTTGCCCTACCCAGGCTGATAAAAGAAGCAAACTTATTGGCACGTGTATGTTGCTTTTGGGATGACCTGCCCAACTGAAACCTGACCAAAATAGTTAACTACCAGACAGGTTTAAAAATTCCATTAGGTAAGGTTTGGCTCACCATGTTGATCAGTCATCATCTGACATCTATGTAAGGCCACAGGATGATGCAATTGTTAGCGCTGGGCCAATTTGATCCAGATAGTGGGTGGCTAAATCAGGCAGAAATCTGAATGTGTATGGCCAGTTTAAGAGAAATGATACCCCCATATGAGTAACAGCAAATATGTATGGTCACTAGGAGTGACAAAAAGTGAATAACTATAATGTAAGTTTTACTTCACCAGTTACAGGAAAAACTCAGTATGCTGAAGATCAATGAAATCCTACATGTAAACATATAGGTGTCCATCAGTTACTCAACTACATCCCCAACATTCCTAGCATCCCCTGACTATATGGTGATTTATATGGTGAACAGTTTGTGGATATGGATTCAAATGTCTGCTGGTTGTATTTATGGCTGGGGTAGAGAATAAAGGTATTTTGGGGGAAATTTGGAGGTGGTGGGTTAGGTAGCAGGACAGTGTGGGAGATGTTTTAAGGGTTTGGAAGTGGAACACTGATTGGATATTGATAAACAAATAAGAAGGTCTTGGGAGCATGATGGGAAGTTTGGCACTAGGAAAGTGTTTGGGTTATATGGAACAGAAAAAGCAGTGGCTGGACAGGTGTTGGCCAGAGTGGGTTGCAAGAGGAGACTGATGCTAGATGGAAACTAGTCCCCCCTCATGAATAATGTGTGATTGGTATGGAGCGAGTGCAGAGGAATAGAACCTCCACAACAACATTAAACTTGTACTTTTGAACTATGTCTGCTAGTGCATTTAAAAAGCTGGGGCCATGACACACATAGGGGCGTGATCTAATAGGAGGTGTGACCTTTGCTACAGTTATAGTGACCCATCAGATATTTGCTTTCACACAGCATATCAGAAAATATCACCTGTTGATTGGTTGCTAGAACGGCACACTTTGAACCTTTCACCCGTCGTAACTTTTTCCTAGAGCTTAAAGTAGTGACATAAGCCCAGGAATTGAATTCGAAGTCTCTGTTACAAGAATAAAAATGCTAATATATTTGTGAGGGTTCAACATGTCTGCATGTCTCCATTTCGTAATACTGTATCCATTTTGTGTAGAGTTCACAACAAGGACACATATCCCATAGTAGTTGTTTATTCCAAACTTGTGTTTTGCAAGTTTGCAAGTTTTCATCTACTCTGTTCAGTTGTCTAATTAACATCCTTGATGTGTACCACAGGATATAGGAGATATGTTACTCATCGTACTCCTAGGTTTTGGATCATTGTGACCAGCAGATCTTCACTTCCACTAAGGGTATATAAACTGTATGCGGAAACAATAGATTGAACAAGCTTGAACTGCCATCCAGTGTGCTGTGTCTTTCTTGTTCCTGAGCTTGTATTACCTAGCTGGAGCGCTCCCTGTCAGGATTACATTCATACACTCAGTGATCTGCCTAACAATATTTGCATTAAAAACAATTTCCTGCAATGGTTGCCCTGATCTATAGTGTGGTGTATGATAGTTACTACTAGCAAACATAGATAGATATATATATATATATATATATATATATATATATATATATATATATATATAGTGTGTGTGTGTAAAGGCTAAGCAGTGCAAATGTAGGGCCATGATGTATAGCAGACATTATTAAAACAAATACATTATTACAAAAGCAGGTAGAAAGGCGTGAGTGGATATGTTTTTGTAATAAAGGATCACTGTCAAGAATGCCTGTTGGTTGGAGAGCTGACAATAAAGAGAGGCTTTTATAAGCTCACCTTTCCTAACTGCTGCTCTGATCCGAGGGCTCAATTCCACTTCATCCCACTCCATGACTAGTTCAGGCTCATCTTTACTGGAACAAAACTGTGAATTTTAATCAATCATCAAGTCAAATGGCCAAATAGTCACGGTAAAAACAATAAACCTACCAATGCATAGGAACATGGAACTCCTGTGTCAATTATATTAGTCTTTATACTGAGAGATAATAGGTAATTACTATACACTATGAATACCATGCGTCAGACCCATTTCTAAGGTATTTCTTAAACCTATAAGCGCAGGGATATATATAAATATTCAGCAGCCAGAACTACTTATTGATCATTTATTTCCTGCTAACACAGCCCTTACTTTAGTCTTGTCTGGTACGGAAGAGTGCGCGGAAATACTGAGTGTCATAAAAGTCACCAATCAAAACACAGATACGTTTAAGCAGCAGCCAACAGCAAACTGTTTCCGCCAAACCCGCAATCTGATTGGCTAATGAAATTGTCAACAAGCAGCCCGTGGCCTGAGCTAAGATGGGCATTGGCCCGCTGATATATATAGTGTTGTCGGAAGCGTAAAAGATGGGCACCAATCGTCGTTCGTCTAAGCGCTCACGCTTATTTTTATGGGACAGAGGATGTGGGTGGGTGAGGGATGTGCTGATTGGCTGAGCTGCACCAGGGGCGTGCCTCTTGCTCGTGTGAGGTGGGGTAAAGATGTCCACCGTTCGCGATGGAAAGAAGCTGGTTCGGTCTCCCAGCGGGCTTCGTATGGTCCCGGAAAACCGAGCGCACTGCAGCCCTTTCTGTCTGGAGGAACCGCCTTGGGTGCCTGACAAAGAGGTTTGTTGGCACGTAACTCTTTTCTGTGTGTGACTTTCCGGCTGTGTTCAACTGCAACTCCCACGCCCCATTTAATTAAGAGGTGTCATCATGGTAGTCTGGGATTTGTAATTCACAAGCTGTTTGAGAGACGGCATTTGCCTGAAGCTTCTCATTTTTTTTAAAGTTAGACGTTTGGGGACGGACAGAGCAAGCAGCGGCCCTCCTCCTCCTCCTGCTCCTCCTGCTGTTGGAGCACAACTCCCGTTGTCCTGCTGTGTTGGCAAGAGTGCAGCTCAGTGACGGGAGGTGAACTTCAGCAGCAGATTTAGCCTTTAAATGTCTATGGTCCCCTTTAATTGTGTGTGTGTGTTATTAAAGGTACAGTCATATGTAAGCTTAGCAAATACTTTCGTCTGTTTGGGCAACTGTTGCTGCTGCAGAACCTCTTCTAAAAGTAAAATGTAGTAGAACGATGAACACCAGTAAGTGTGTAAGGCTCCCACCCTGCAATACAAGCCCTCACTGCGAGACACAGCACAAGTATGGGCCCCAGACAGCACTTTGGGAAACAGAAGGCACGTGTATGCTTTGTATAGGAATGATGTGTGTAATATGCCTCTAATATGATAGGGAATGTCATCCATACTGTGTGATGTATGTCCTGCTTCATGCCTGACACTTTATATCTGGACTTGTGTCCCAGCCAATAGGACAGTGCTGCTGCTTTAACCTTGTGTGTTGCCTTTTTATTCAAACCCTGACCTGTGGGATTATGTATTTGGGCTCCCAAGTACTTGGGAGCAATATTTCAAAAGAGAGATGTGAAGACCTCCAATAGTAAGAAACGATCAGTTAAAAAAAATGAAAAATACGCTGGCAGTGTATGAGTAAGTGCCCCAACAGGCATGAAACGCGTTAGGTCTTATCATGTCCTAATAAAAAAATCTTTTTCATTTTTTTAACTGATCGTTTCTTACTATTGGAGGTCCTCACATCTCTCTTTTGAAATATTGCTCTGGACTTGCACCTTGGGACTGAGGTGAACTGTGAGTAAAACCTCTCAGGCTATTTTGATTATCAAACTTTTTGATTTATTTTTGAGTAGTACAGTATTTTTGCTCTTGTATGGCATTGGCACAAACCTTGCTATTACACATTGTTTTCAGTCCCAAGTAGTTTGGCCAATAAATCTACATTGTATGTCTCTGTACTGTGTGTATCGGATCACCTTTAATGGGGTTGTTCACCTTCCAAACACTTTTTTTTTCCGTTGTTTTCAGATCGTTCCCCAGAAATACAGACTTTTTAATTACTTTACATTTTTTATTTTTTTTATCACTTTTTTTCAAAATATAAGTTTAAAATTGTATGTTCCTGTGTCTGGTTTTTCAAGGCTGGCAGCTCAGTAATTCAGGTGCAGACTCTAAACTGTTACAATTTTGTAACATTTACTTGATACATTTCTCATCAGCATCTCTGGAGTATTAGCAACTATTGTATCAGTTCTAAAGCTGGCTAAAACTGAGTTGGCAGCTTATTGGCCCTTGTGTGGGGCCCTCAAAACGGGCTTCCCCGATCAATATCTGGCCAAAAGTCAGGCAGATGTCGATCGAGTAGGGTTAAAAATCCCATTGGACCGCATCTGAGTTGATGTTGTCCCGCAGTCCGTCCGCCCGTTCTCCTGCATTATGATCCAATCATTGGGCCCTAGGGCCCACGATCGAATCAGCCCCATATCGGGGAGAGATCCACTCACTTGATGACATTGCGTGGATCTCCCTGTGTATGGCCAACTTCACAAGCTTGTACTATGTATCATGGGTGAGCTCCACCATTACCATGCTACAATCTGCTCTATGTCAAGCTTAAAAAGCTGCCTGTAATGAAACTCGGTGATTCTGACAAAGATAAGAAATGTATCAACTAAATGTGTCCATTTAGAACAGTTTACAGGGTCGGCGACCCCCCCCAGAAGGTGAAAAATTAAACTTTACTCTTAAAATATTAGAATAACGGTCACACATAGAAAATAGAAAGTAATTGGAAAAAGTATTTTCTGGTGGCAACTGAACTGAAAAAAGTGCTTGAAGGTGAACAATCCCTTTAAGTTAGCTTTTAGTTATAAAATGGCTAATTCTAAGCATCTTCTCAGGTTCTTTTTTTTTTTTTTTTTTTTTTTATATATAGCTTTTGAATTATTTTTCTTCTTCTGACTTTTTTCCACTTTCTAATGGTGGGTACTGACCCCCATCTGAAATGCAATGCTCTGTAAGGCTACACATATTGTTATTGCTACTTTTTATTACTAATTTTTCTATTCAGGTCCTCTCCTATTATTCCAGTCTCTTATTGAACCAAATGCACGGTTGCTAGGATAATTCTGAACCCTTGCAACCAGATTTCTGAAACTGCAATCTGGAGAGCTGCTGAAAAAAAAAAAAATAACAAAAACCACAAAAAAACCCAATAGCAAAATTGTCTCTGAATAGCAGTCTCCACATCATACAAAGGGTTAATTTAAAAGTGAATAACCCCTTTAATTGTATAGTAGTAGAAGTTCACTATATGGCAAGGGAGGGATTATCTGCACTTGGCTTGTTGTTTGCAGTTTGCCATGTTTGTGCTTTGTTCAGAGCAGTGGAACACTGTAGTCATCACATTTTATTGGTTAAATTCCACAGCACCTCCCTTGAGCTTTCTGTTCCGTCTGCTGATGTGAGAGCACAAGCAGTGTCTGGGAGGAAAATAAGTAATTGTACAATTGCTGCCATATTCACTCCCACATTTTCAGTGAGACGCAGCCTTTCCCTTGGACATTTGTGTGTAGGAAGGATGTGCAGGCCCCACTCCTTTCCTACTGCTTCCATTCTCTTTCTAGAATCACAATCCATGAAGTGGGAAATAAGCTTTGCTTTGACATCACACTGAACTCTGTGCTTTCTAGGTGGTTTCTGCGTTTAGCCATATATGTGGGCCTTGTATATATTTAGAATTTTACAGACTGGGAAGTCCGTGGTTATGTAATTTGTACAGATGCTGGCAATAATAATAAACCTTCAGTGTCATGATTGTACATGTTACAGCTGGGGCCTAGCAACAGCCACATTTGATATTGGTGTAGTCTGTATGTAAGAGCTCCCCAAACTCAGATTTTTGGATTTTTTTTTTTTTTTAATGGGCCTCGCATGTGGTACTCAGAGAAGAGCAAGACTTGCAGGCTTACAGTACTCAACCACTGACTTGCCCTGCCCCCTCCCAGTCATTGCCCAGATCAGTCCCCATTCAGTGCCTGGCACCGGTTACACTGCTCCCTAATCTGCGAGTTTTGCAGCTGTATCAGACTGATCAGCCAACACTCACTAGCCTGCTTATTTACCAACACCCGATGTCTTCTACTACTTGTATATCTACTCAGTAGTACAGGTACTAATTGTGATTCCAAGCCTAGGCCTATACCTATATTTGCCAACACTGCTCTGTTTGAACAATCCCTGGTTTTTACTTTCATGATTCATATGTAACATTAACTTTTTAATCCTTTAAAGGAAAACTATACCCCCCTCCCCCCGACCAATATAGGTTTCTATAAAAAGATATTGCATAAAAACATATGTAAAACCCTGCTTCATATAAATAAACCATTTTCATAATAATATACTTTTCTAGTAGTATGTGTCACTGGGTAATCATAAATAGAAAATTGCCATTTTAAAAAAAATAAGGGCTTCCCCGTGGGATCGTACGATTCACTGTGCACACAAACATACCAACAAACCATACATGTTAGGTCACATGAGCCAATTAACAGACAGAGTTGTGTCTTTTGCTTCAACACTTCTTTCAGTTAGAGTTGTAGTATTTCTGGTCAGGTGATCTCTGAGGCAGCACAGAGACCATCACGAAATGGTGGCTCAAGGCAAGAGATGTAAAAGGACTATAGATAGATAGATAGATATATATATATATATATATATATATATTCACAGGACTTTATACAGGTGCAAAAAAGATCTGTTTATTTTTTACGACGTTTCGGCTTCTATTACTGAAGCCTTTCTCCACTCTGTGTGTGTGTGTATATATATATATATATATATATATATATATATATATATATATATATATATATATATATATATATATATATATATATATATATATATATATATATATATATATATATATATATATATATATATATATATATTATATTCCAGTTTGCTAAAATTCTTTAATGTGCCACTTAATATGATATAAACTATCTATTGCTTAAGTATTCATTTTGGGGGGGGGTATAGTTTTCCTTTAGGTGGTTCACTTTAAGTTTGAGTGTTCTAGAATGGCCAATTCTGAGGAACATTTCAATTGGTCTCCATTATTTATTTTTTATAGTTAAATTATTTTCCTTCTGACTCTTTGCAGCTTTCAAATGGGGGTCACTGACCCCATCTTAAAAACAAAAGCTTTTTTAGAGTTACACATTGATTGTTACTGCTACTTTTCATTACTTGGGCCCTCTTCTATTCATAATCAAGTCTCTTATTCAAATCAATGCATGGTTGCTAGGGTAATCTGGACCCTAGCTACCAGATTGCTGAAATTGCAAACCGGAGAGCTGCTGAATAACTCAAAAACCACAAATAATAAAAAATGAAACCCAATAGCAAATTGTCTCAGAATATCACTCTCTACATCATACTAAAAGTTTATTTCAAAGGCGGACAACTCCTTTAATGTCATTCATGCAAGTTTGAAGGTTCTCTTAGATTTTAACAGTGATAAGTGACAACAAAGACTTGGTAGGAGTGTTTTTGGCGTTAGCCAGGCATTTGGGGAGCAGTCGCTGTTTAACCTTGCGCTCTTTGCTTCCACAGTGAATTCTAGTTGCTGGGGACTGCTCCCCACTGATGTTAGCCAGCTCTAGCTGCTATAATAAATGCACTGTGATACATTCATGCTAACGTCTCACTTGCTGTTACTGTACATTTCCACACAATGCCACATGTACACAATGCGGAGCTCTCTCTCGTGCTCTCTATAACTTGCTATTCACTGGAGCAGGTTACAGGTTCACTTGGTGCAGCAATTCCAGTTACCTTTGAATGGGAGCAATTTCTAGCATCTGACCTCTGCCATGGAGCTGAAAATGTTTGTGATTCAGTCTTTTACAGGTATAGGATCCGTTATCCAGAAAGCTCGGGACCTGGGGTTTTCCGGATAACGGATCTTTCCATAATTTGGATCTTCATAACTTAAGTCTACTAGAAATTCCCTGTAGGATGGGAAAAAAAGTAGAAAAGGCACAGTTTACATAGCACATAAATGTATTGGACAGGGCTTAGTTGTTATATGCTGTGTAATCTGTGCCTTTTCTCCTTTTTTCCAGCTTGAATGGCTGCCCCCATGGCTACACAGCAGCTTGTTTATATAAACCATAGTTGTCTTTCTGAAGCAAACACACCAGTTTTACTAGTGCAGCGCAACAGTATGTTATATTTTAATTGCTTTGATACACTTTCATTGTTTGGTGTTACTGTTCCTTTAACTGCCATTACATTTTAGAAATTATTGTAAACTGAGGAATCTTGTACTAGTGAGTGTGAACCTGCTTGTTCTGCCCAGATGACTTTATTGTGCTGAGCTTTTTTACAGTAGCTTTTTTTTACAGTAAGGCACGAGGGGAAAGTACAAAGGGCATTTGCTCTGCTTTTTCATACAGAAAGAAAATACTGTTTCAGATCTCTTTAGTCTGTTATCTTATTAAATATATTAGTGTGTGTGTTCAGGTACAGGTATGAGACCTGCTACACAGAATGCTTGGGATCTTATAATGCTTTGGATAAAGGATCTTTCCATAATTTGTCTGCTAAAAAAAATAAAAATAAACATTAAATATATCCAGTAGAATTGCTTTACCTACATTATAGCTTAATTGGGATAAAGTTCAATGTATTGTTTTTTTTTTTTTTTTAATTATTTGATTTAACATGAAATCTATGGTAGATGTCTTACTGTAATTTGGAGCTTTCCGGATAACCTATTCTATACCTGTACCTCAATCATCACCTTTAACCAGTATTGTTTTTAGATGGCTTTGACTGTTTCTTTTTATCAAGTGTAGCCTTTAGTTTCTCTTAGTTTAAGGCATACTATTTTTATACCTATTTTGCACTTTGATTTGCTGAACCCTGTCCCAGATTGACTCCATATGTTAGAATAATTGAATTAAAGGTATTTCCTGTTTAAATGACTGCTGGCTTTATAGTAACTTGGCTTGATAAAGCAGTGGGGTGGAAATGAGGAAAGGTTTCTTGCTGCAGAGGGAAAAGAGCCACATCATTTGTACAAATGGGGCAAATTATATAATTATGTGATTGTTGTATTGTTTTTTATTAGAATGGAATGTAGTAATTTATTGCTGCTTGTGTTGTCTCTAGTGCCCTCGGTGTATGCACTGTGATGCAAAGTTTGACTTCATAACCAGGAAGGTAAGTGAAAGACATTTGTAATTGTTCTGAATGGATCTGGTTTTCTTATCTGTTGTGCACAATCAAACACCAAGCATACACACTGCCCCAAGAAAACCTGCCGTACACTCTACAGAGGGGTGTGTTATTCCATGCAGGTTTATCTTGGTTTAGGCTAGATTTCTCTAAATCACTTTTATTAGTTTACATAATACCAGCGATAAAACAAAAGAACAGGAAGTAGATAAAAGGGAGTGGCATAGGTGGACATGTAGAATAAGTAGTTGGAAGGGAAAGGGTTAGGCTATATCTTAATGTATCTGGTGAGAAATAACATGCCCTTCTAGAATCATTCCAAACCTTGTGACCTATCAATGTTGTGGTGAAAAATGTATTTTACATGGTTTACTGCATTCATCTCTATTTTTTTATCTTACTGTTGTTGAACACTACTTCCAGCTTTCCCTAATGGCCACTGACTGTTCCAGAGTCTCCGGCTAGAAAAAAACATCCCATGTGTGACATATCCCTCCTTTTAAATTGGGCCACACCCAATTTAATTCACATCCGTGTTACCACAAGACCATGTCCACATTAATGGTGGTCCAAACAAGACAAAATCACTATGGCACAACTGATCCAGTTGAATCAGTGATAGGTATTTATTAGCTCAAAAAACAAGTGGCAACGTTTCGGGCCATCACTTATTCAACTGCATCAGTTCTGCCATATTGATTTTAAATTGTTTGGATACAATTTTTGGGCTTTGGGCCTTACACCTGATGGCAAATGACACCAAACCGGTGTTGCATACTGGTGGAAGCACTCCATCTTGGAATTCACATTAATAGTGGTAGCGCACCAAAAAACAAAATGGTTGGTGCTCATTGCAGGGATATCATTCATATTATGTCCAAAGGTGCAGGGGTTTGGCAACGTAAACATTAATTCTAAAGAAGAGAGAGCTTTGGGCAGTTAAGGTGAACATTTTATGGGAGAAGAGGATTTAAAGGCACAGGGAAATTGTATAGTTTTTATAAAATAAAAAACTGAACCAGAGCTTGACTGTCTTTCCACAGCATCACTGCCGCAGGTGTGGGAAATGCTTCTGTGATAAATGCTGCAGTAAGAAAGTGCCTCTGCCCCGCATGTGCTTTGTGGATCCCGTGCGTCAGTGTGGAGAATGCTCTGTCATTTCTCAGAAGGAGATGGAATTCTATGACCGCCAACTTAAAGTTCTGATGAATGGTAAGTACCCCAGGAACGAGCTTGATAAAAGGGCAGAGTTGGGCCTGAAACATTGTGCTATTGTACCCTAAAGCTGAAATAAAAGCATTTTATTTAAGAAAGGGCCATTCTAATATTCATTTTCTGAAATATCCTGCTGGAAAGTGGCTCTGCATCACACAAGACTGAGATTTGTGCTAAATACTTAAGCTGGTCACAGGTCCTTCTGTCTGACAATCAATCTTTGTTGTAATCTCCTGACCTACCTCTAACCATTCAGATTAAATAAAGCAGTAGAAAGGAAAAAAAATCGGACTATGTTCTGGCCATCATACAGCAACTATAATATAGTTATGTCAGACCAATAACTTTCAGCAAATTCGTTCAGTCACCTTCACCTGTGTATTGTGTTCACTCTCCAGTCATGCCACACCAGGAGACCCGCAAACAATTTCAGCAAACGTAGGTATGGATGGAGCACATAACTCGCAGACTCTGCCACAAATCAATATTTATTGAATCGCAACATGCTGAAAATGTCTGACAAATACTAATGACAGTCACCCATTGATATTGTCAGGCAATAGATGCAGAGATATACTAGTTACCCAACAGAAGTCTCACCTGACTGATCGCCCTAGCATAAAAAATGTCTGGATGACCTACACATCGTCCAAAAATCATACAAAACGAAGACTTTATCTTTGCATCTATGGCCATCTTTACACACTTCTGTCATCTCTTGTATTCTTAAAGACCCACCTTGGGCCTGATCAGGCTCATACAATTGTTCGGCAAATGGTCGGATTATTCTGTGAGCCTATGGAGACCCATTGCAACTCTACTGCAGACTAGGAGGAACTGGCTGAGTAGGGCTACTGCAAGGAACAAAGCTATCAGTACTGTTTGTAACTGCAATCACATAAGTGAATTATCTCAGTCATGGCACAACCTGGTTTGAAGACAAAAAGGCTTTTTTTTGTGTGCTTTTTCAGGAGCTACGTTTTCTATCACTCATGGATGCTCTGAAAAATCTGAAACCTCTGTGTGTCGACTGTCCAACAATCACAGGTATCTGAACACTGACAGAACACTATATTTGCAAAATAAACAATGGTTTTGAATCTTGTAAACCTGCTTTAGGCAATAGCAGACTGTTCTATTATCACATGATCTGGTGTTTATGGATGGGAAATGCAGTCTGTCAATGCCTCCCACTGGCATGGGGTGAGTGTGTTGTTTCCCACTGGCCTGGGTTTAGGCATTGGCAGACCATGAAGTGGGTCTCTTTCTACTTGGGAAGATAAAGAAGCAGGGCTGACCGGCACTCAAACGGATCCACAAGACCAGAGATATTCAGTTAAAAGATAAATTTATTGGTAAAAAAATTATAGCTTCATCTCCATCCACCCTACGCGCTTCACACCCTTCAGGGTGCTTTACCAATAAATGTATCTTTTAACGGAATATCTCTGGTCTTGTGGATCCGTTTGAGTGCTGGTCAGCCCTGCTTCTTTATCTTCTGCTGTACCGCTCCCCGAAGCTGGGGGTCTGGGGCTGGTGCATCCGGACCACTTTCGCTGTTTGGTGAGTAACTTTACAACTAATTCTGGAGCACCTTGTCGTTCTCTTTCTACTTGCACCTTGCTTTTATATGAGCAGATCTGGTGGCTCAGGGGAATTTGGCAGTATGCTAGTGAATTCATACACTGGAATATCTGACATTGCCACGGTATCCTGAAATAGGCCAGTGTGTGGTACATGGGTGCAGCTGGAATAGAACAGGCCATGGCACTTGAGATTTCCCTGAACATTGGGATATATACACTCTTACTACTATTTGTGTCCATGTACAACAAGTAGCATTATTCCAATGGACCACAAGTGATGTAAAACATTCTGTGCTTATTTAGCTATATATAATTGTGCTGCAGTATTCTGTTATTTTTCCATGAATTCCTTCACTTGCTCTGTATTAATATCATTTCATTTTTTTGTAATAGATATTTGTTCCTTGATGGGGAAAGCCATTATGAAATAGAAGTTTCTCGGATTTTAAGTGTCCAGATACTCACAGAAGGGTTCACTCCTGGAGGTAAGATTCCACAACAGAGTAGCTTGTGGTGTACAACGTTTACATTATAAACTGGCAGTGCCTGGTAAAGCAATTGGTAGTCAGACAAACATGGATGTACACAGACTTAAAGGGAACATGTCACCCTAAGAAATAATTTCAAATCCTATATATCATGTTAGTCAAGCCAAATAAACTTTACTTACAATATAGAAATTATTTAAATCTTGTTCCCTTCAGTCTGAGAATTTACAATCTCGGCAAGCAGGCAGCAGCCATTTTGTAAACACTGTTAAGGCAAGCTTTGCATTATCTAGAAATCTTGTCTGAGCAAGAATGAGGCACCGGATACCCATGCCTGTACATTGGTTACAAAGTTAGATTGCAAGGAAGGGAGGGGGGGGAGGGCAGTGACATCTAGGAAGTACAGAATGGAAAGTGAAAGTAAATGCCTAAGGCATAGGGCAGGCAATAAATGATTGACAGCTGAGATTTTTAAATGTGTTTGATAGGTATGGATGTTTTAATTAAAAAAAAAATTGAGTTTCGTTGAGTTTGAAAAGGACTTTTTCTTGTACAGCTTTTTATGTCTGGGTGACCGGTCCCCTTTAAAGGAGAACTAAACCCTAAAAATTAATATGGCTTAAAATGCCATTTTATATGCTTATTTTAATTGCAACAGCCTAAAGTTTCAGCATCTCAATAGCAGCAATTATCCAGGACTTCAAACTTGTCACAGGGGGTCACCATCTTGGAAAGTGTTTGTGACACTCACATGCTCAGTGAGCTCTGAGCAGCTGTTGAGAAGCTAAGTTTAGGGGTCGTCACTAATTATCAAGCAGAAAATGAGGGTTTGTCTGTAATATAAGCTGATGCTACAGGGCTGATTTCTGTGCTGCCATGTAGTAATTCTGTATTAATTACTAATCGTTGTATATTGTGTCATTTCTATTCTATGTGTACTGTATATTGTGAGTGGGTTCCTAAGCTCAGTAAGTGACAGCAGCACAGAGCATGTGCAGTGAATCAGCAGAAAAGAAGATGGGGAGCTACTGGGGCATCTTTGGAGACTCAGATCTTTACTGCTAAAGGGTTGTGGTTGCCTCGAGCGGTTCCAGAAGCCAGAATCCAGAATCATTGATATAGTCGTATCTAGTAACCTAGATGGGACACTCATGTTTGCACACATAAATCAGAAGAGGTTGTAGTCCCAATGAATATTCACACAGGTTTTCTGGTGTCCCTCACAGCCTAGATAAGACAGACCACATGATAGTTTGTTTTCAATGGATCTAGTAATGCACCAGGGTTAACTACAAATGCCAATTATGTACTGTATGTTTTTGTTTTTTCTTCACACACCAATTGCCGTTCTGATGTGACCCTCTCTCTTTAATGCTCACTTGCTGCTTTGATATAGATAAAGATATTCATACTTACACCAGCCTGTTGGAGAGCCAGTGCATTACTGAAGGTTAGCAGTTGTATCATGGCGTCCATTCTGTCAGCATGTTGTGTTTTAGCCGCTGATTAGGCCAAGACGGAACAACTCCTCTGCATCTGGACGTCTTTCCCAATCTTCACTTTGTCCTTTTCATTAAATCTATGCAGAGCCATGTGAAGAATTGGATGGATATGCACTAATCTGTTTGTCATTCATTGATCATTAATTATCCGTGACATTAGTAAAGCTTGGAAATAGATATGTTTAATATGTTGATCAGCAGCCTTTGCAATGCGTTGGCACACAGCTGCTCGCCCAAACTACCATTACCTCTCGTTTAAAGGGACAGTACACCCCCTTCAGCACAAGGCCTTTCCATTGCACTAATATTTAATGTTTTGTTTATTATATTAATCAAGAAAATGATGTGGCTTGTTAGTTCTTGAGCTAAACAGGACAAACAGAGAAATTTGTCCCCTGTAATGTTCCGCTTCTGGAGAGCAGAACTAAGGTATGATTATTAGAACCAACTTAAAAATGTAAGTATATAAATAATCCATATGGATTGCAAACGCTGCTTAGTGAAACATCTATAAACATCGGTATACAAGCTTTACTAGCCGTTTTTAAAGGAGCAGTTCACCTTAAAATGAACTTTTTCTATGAGGGAGACAGGGACATTCTGACAATTTGCAATTAGATGTTTATCTTCTGTTCTGCTGCCCCTCTTCCCTCCCCAGGCAGATATTTAATATGCTGTATAGAGGCCATGCCTAGTGGCCCTCATAGAATCACAAGGGATAAACATTAATAGCAAAAAAGATTTGTCTTAATAGTTTATCCATTGTGTTTCTATTCAGGCAGCCTCCTATTTAATTTCCAGTCTGCCATATAAACCCATATAATCCGCTGTAATGTTAAAAAAAAAATAACTGCAAGTTGTCAGACTGCAATTCTGCATCATAAAAATATAGTTCATTAAAGGTAACCACTCGGTTCAAAGAATCCGTGTCAGATTTGCATGCACATGATTTAATTTCCAATGCATGATGACATGCCTGTTTGTACCTATGGGACTGGCATGTAGGCATGTCCAGTGGGGAAAAAAAAGGCTGGTCGTTTCATCAAATGATTTGTTTTTTTTCCCCAAGATAATCATTTTATTTTTGAATAATTCTTCATAACAAAGATGTAGTTGGGTAAAGTTAGAAATGGGAACTATACCCTCTTGTCTAATTGTTTTCCTTTTATTTATAACCACACCAATATGGCAGCTCCTGCTCATATGTATAACTGCACTTGTACAAAGTAATGGTTTGTGCTCTCATTCTGAACTGTCTGCCACCAAGAGACCCCACAATATAATGATCATATAGTTTAGACTGCCTGTTTATCTGCTCTTGTATGCTGGTTGCTCTAAGAGAATTCTTCTACTATCCCAATCTTTGTTATGGATGAAGCTATTGGTGAAATCCTACAGTAACAAATGACAAAGCAACTGTTGTCTTTGTGGGATGATTGTGTCCAGTTGGATCTCCCAGTAACCTTGGGCTTTGAGTTTCTTTTTAAATTGCTCTCTATTTTTTTTTTTTTTTTTTTCTCTCTGACTTGCCAGACTATATTTCCTCAGGGTCAGTAGCTGATATGTGTAGATTTTCCCCTCACACAGGAGGAAACAGCCGTGCTATCGGAATGCTGCTCCAGTATAAGAAACAAGGTTCTGACGACTTAAAACAAATGAAGTTTACTACAAGTGAAGATATCAATTGCAACAAGAAGATGTCTGCATCATGGCTGGCAGCAATGCACAAGGTAATGGATCATCTAGATCAGTAAAGTTCTACATGCTGCTGAACACCTAAACATGTGCTCCCAGGACAACTAGTAAGGTCCCTTTAACATCTATTCAAGGAAAGATAATAAAGGCTATTGCTTTCTTAAAGGAGAAATCAACCTGTGGGGAAAAAACCTCGTATCCCCCACCCCAGATAGACCTCCCTCCCCAGGGAAATGCCCCATACTCCATACTTACCCCTCGCCACAGATCCTTCCAGCAAAGTTCCAAAGTTTCAAACCGGCAAACTGCACCAACTGTGAATGTGCAGAAATACGGATCTCTCAGCTTACAGAAATCACGGAAGATGGATGCGTGCAACTTCGCTGGAATAATCTGCACAGAGCAGTAAGTATGGATTATAGGGAGGAGGAGGTCTACCTGGGGTGGGGGGTACAGGGTTTTTTCCCCCACAGGTTGATTTTCCTTTAAAAATGAATTGCTGCAAGAACTGCTGTATGTTTTACAAGCAGTTGGGACACTATATGAATAAAAAAGGATATCCAGATATTTCTCCCCTCTGTACTATTTGCAATTAAATAAAAACAATATACCAGGTGCTAAACTGACCTGTCTGCAGTCTCTCGCCCATCTAAAACCTTTGGTGCATTATGAAAAGGAATAACATGACAAAGGAGCCCTGAATTGTTGAGCAGCTGCAATCCATTTATCTAGGCAAGAATGGGGCAACATTTCACTCTTAAAAGTACAGGTATGAAATCAGTTATCCGGAAAGCCAAAATCTAAAAAAAGCTTTGAACATCTCCCATAGACTTTAGCTGGCCACAGACTCAAAGATCCGATTGTACGAATAGAGGATTCGTACGATTTTCGGACCATGTGTGGAGAGTCCCGACATTTTTGTCTGGCGGAGATCGTTGATTGGACAGGTTAAAAGATTTCTGTTGGATGCCGATAATATCTCTGCATGTATTGCCGATCGTACGATTTTCAGTGGGAGACTGTCACTAGCTTTGGTTGGATATAGATATCGTACGATTGCTGTCAGGGGCAGAACATTGCTGATCTGTTCTTTTACTACTTTATTTGATCTGAATGGTTAGTGGCAGGTCAGGAGATGGGAAAGTACGATCGTACGATGATTTGTACGATTGGATCTTTGCGTCTGTGGCCAGCTTTAGGGGGGTTTTACTTAACTCCGAATGCAATTTTTTTTTTTAAATCTTACTTTTAAAAAAATTTTTTGGAATTTATTAAACCACCGAGGATGGAAAAGTCAGAATCTGAAAAGTCCCAATGCTTTTTTTTGATGTGCGCTGGGTTTTCTAAAGTTTTCAGGTGGAAATTCCGAAAATATTGTGAAAATTGGATGAAAAAATGTAAATTATTTTTTTCATTTTCGGAAAAATGTAAGTATAAATAAGCGTAAAAAAACCCGAGCGGATTTGATCGGAATTTGTATCAGAAAATATGAAGATAAATTCGGACTTTGATAAATAACCACCTTCATTTTATCCAAATAATTCAAATTTTTAAAAATGATTTCTTTTTTCCCTTATAATAACAGTGGCTTGTAATTGATCCCAACTAAGATATACTTTACCCTTATTGGAAACAAAACAACCCTAATGGGTTTATTTCATCATAAATTATTTTCTAGTATATGCAAGATATGAAGATCTTAGTTATGGAAAGATCCATTATCTGAAAAAACCCCAGGTCCCAAGCATTCTGGATAACAGGTCCTATACCTGTACAGTAATTGGTCTCCTTTGTTCTCATTTGGTTACAGAGAACTGGTGCAACATGGTGGGAGACTTGCCATGAAACTTCACATGAGAATATATTTTTCATTACAAAATGTTCTCTGTTTCAACATCTGATATGTTGTATTTATACTTTTAGCAATTAAAGGGGTGGTTCACCTTTATCTTTTAGTATGTTATAGAATGACTAATTCGAAAAAACCCTCTTCAATAGGCTGTTTTTAAATTCAGCTTTCAAAAGCAAATGTGTTGTAAGGCTACAAATTTATTTTGCTACTTTTTATTACTCCTTTTGTATTCCAACCCTCTCCTATTCATATTCCAGCCTTTCATTCAAGTCGGTGTGTGGTTGCTATGGGAAACTTGGGCCCTAGCAACCAGATGAAACTGCATAATAGAGAGCTGCTAAATAACTCAAAAACCACAAATAAAAATGAAAACCAATTGCAAATTGTCTCAGAAAATCACTCTCTACATCATGCTAAAGGTTAAAGGTGAACAGCCCTTTTTAAATATAGCGTTTCTATGATTTGCAAATCATCCCATTCTTTTTATTTACATTTTATAGGGTCTCCTAAATTTTTTTGAAACTAGATTGTAACTTTTTATATATAATGGTAATGGAAGTGATCAAACCTTCAAAGTACTGCGTATTACCTACAGCCTCTATGCTGTATTTTCTCTCCAGATTGTAAGCTGCTCGGACATCAGCCCTATTGTATTCTATCTGTATTGTTGCCTGTTTCTGTGAGGAGCTACTTACAGCATGTAGTGCAGGTGTCCTATGTCTGAGCCCATAGTACTCTATTTAAACGTATTAGAAGTCTATAGATGTGCCTGGATGTTGATCACTCACATATCTGTACTGTTCTATTAACAGGCAGCAAAGCTCCTTTATGAATCTCGAGAGCAGTAACGGAGGAGGAGGATGAAAACAAGTTGGATGGGTCCCAAGCATTAAAGCAGCGGCATGAGTGGGTGCACCCTATGGGACCTCACTACAGATCCTTTGCTGGAAGTAAAATGGACTCTAATCTCCTAAAACATACGCAGTGACACCTTTGTTGTATCCCTCTGTTTCAGTTTACTGTGCAGTATATCCATTGCATCAAATAGTTAAAAACCTGTGCCTATTAGAAGCTGGTTAAGGGGTTATGTAATAAAAACCACAAAGTTTGCCCCGGAGCAGTAACCCATTGCAACCAATCAGCAGGTAGCATGTACTGGTCACCTGTTTAAAGGGGACCTGGCACCCAGGCTTTAAAATCTGTGCAATAAAAGTCCTTTCCAACTTGAAAATGAAACCTAAATTCTTTCTACTCAAGTATCCAAACCTGTTATAACTACTAGTATCCATACCTGATCTGCTCTCACTGAAATTCTACTACATTACTCTAACACCCATCCAGCAAGCACAGGTTTTAGCTATTTTACTTCCCTGTATCTGTTACTGCACATGGGAGAAACAAAGCAGCGGTGCTTCTGCGTGTGCCTGAGGGGAGCGGCGTCTGTCCAACTTCCATCAAAAGATCTGTACAGATAGACAACGACTGCTGATTTGGACTCGTATACACTAGTTCCTGTTTGCAAACCATGTTAAGAGCTAAATATAAAGCTGCAGTTTGAGCCTTTTCTAACCCTAATTATTTACCTTAATTGTGCAATATATGTATACATGACCTTTATACTGATGCTTCAGATTTAGTCTCACAAGCAAGGCTGTATATTTTGTTATTCTCTGTTCCCAGTGTAGCCCTGGGGTGTTGTGTAGGCCTCGTGTCTGAGGAGATGAACACTAGATAAGCCTGGGGAAATGAACTCACTAATTTCCTGTGCAAAAATGAACTTTTTTTTTTTTAAACTATAGATCTCAGGTTCCCACTAGTAAAAGCACTCTGGTTTGAGCACTAAAAGTATTATTGTGAATAAAATATATATATTTTCTTTTTCCACACTATTAATGCTAATCCCTGCATTGCATTGACACAGAAGTGGTAGGTTTCTGATTATTCCTCCCAGCAATGACCGATGCTGCTCCTGTAGCTGTTTGTTGGAGCATGCTGGGAATTGTAGTTAAACAGCTGGAGAACTAGAGGTTGGCTATGCACTTACGTTTCTCTGTGAGAGTTCAGTGGCACATCACTGTGAATTAAAGCTACTGCTTCTTCTGTCATGAACTAGTCCCATGCACAGTCACTCCTCTGAGGCCAAACTCACTTACATTATCCATCCCCCTCCATGGCACATGTGCATATAGGCAGCAACAGACTATCATTTGCTACTACAACTGTATGGCCAGGATAGTAAAACCAGCAGCATGCTGAACTACACGTGACGTTGCTGGGAGTTGTAGTTTACAATCACCGGGGGCTGCAGGTTTTATTCACCTGTTTTACAGCAATGGAAGTGCCTTGACCACATTCTGCAAGTGCTGACAGATTGATGGCTGATCTGTGCCAATAAAATAGAACCTGGTTTATGCTTTGAGGGCACAAAGTAGCAATAGAGCAACAAGGTTGTAACTACACGACCCATTTAAATGGCCCAGCCTATCTGTGGATTCATGTAAAGTAGATTTCATTTTGACTGTGGACTTTGATAGCAAGGCCTCTTACTACGCATCCTGCTCAGGGCTTTCTCTTAAGCTTTTGTACAGTTTCATGTTTACCTAATAAATAAAACGAAATAAAAGCACCATAATGAATCTATAGAATTGTCCTACTGATTCTGTGCATGGCAGGCTGGCTGTAGGCGCTGGGAAATGGTGAGAATTACAAAAGAAACATGAGAGCGGCTAACGGAGAAACATTGCTTGTTGTTTTTCAAATGCCGGCAGTCAAAGTTCAAATGCTTAGGGTAAGGGCACACTGGGCGATTCGGGGAGATTGTCACCTGGCCTAATCGCTTGGTATTTGCGTCGATCAATCTCCCCGAACGCCTTCCCTCTGTCTTGCGCCAGCTATAACGAAAAGTCACCTGCGGCATGGCACACGCGGCGCTTTGTATTCCGAAGTTGCCTCACGAGGAAACTTCGAAATACGAAGCGCCGCGTGTGCCATGTCACAGGCGACTTTTCATTATAGCTGGCGCAAGACAGAGGGAAGGCGTTCGGGGAGATTGATCGACGCAAATACCAAGCGATTAGTCGCCAGGCGACAATCTCCCCGAATTACCCAGTGTGCCCCTACCCTTTGGCGGGATCTGACCCGCTGCGACAAAATGCTGGCGACAAAACACATGCAATGGAAATAAGGTAATCGAATGCATTGTCGGATGAAGTCGCATCGTTGATCCGAAGCAACACGACTGTCGGATCAACGCTGCGACTTCATCCGACATTTCTATCTCTTACCTTATTTCTGTCTCGTGCAATTTGTCGCATCGGATCGTGCCGAAAACGTCCATGTAGTCCTACCCTTAGGGGCAGATTTATCTTAATGGGAATTTAGAGCTTAATTAATAAAAACTCACCCACTATTCATTCCTATGGGATTTTTAGAACTGTATTTTATCAATGGGTGAACATTAGAGTTCACATTTGATAAATATGCTGCTAAGAATCCCATAGGAATTTTTATATAAATATACCTTTTTAGTAGTAAGGGCCATTGGTTAATCTTAAATAGAATATTGCCATTTTAAAGAACTCGGGTCCTCCCTCTGGGACCATACAATTGACGGCTCCACCATTCTACATTACATGAGCCACGTTTCTTCCTGTTACAGTTCTCCTGGGAAGAGCCTCACATACTCCACCTGTATTGGCAAATGTGGAAATGAATGGAAACAACAGCTGACATTTCAACATGCTTTAGCAGAATTTTATTGTTAATTTACAAGTGGTTTTGTTTCCGATTGGTATTTTTCAAGACCATTCAGAAATAAGTTCAGTAGTAACAAATCATTTTAAACAATTGTATACTTTCCACCATCACCACAATATATATATATATAT
This sequence comes from Xenopus laevis, assembly GCF_017654675.1. Classification (NCBI taxonomy): domain Eukaryota; kingdom Metazoa; phylum Chordata; class Amphibia; order Anura; family Pipidae; genus Xenopus; species Xenopus laevis. Next base: position 89,755,997 of record NC_054385.1, read on the forward strand.
ATATATATACACACTTAAATGCAAACATGGTAAGAGCATATTCAGCACAGTGGAAGTGTATAGAAATGACACCTATTATGTGCAAGTGTGGGGCCTGACACAGGCAGGAGGATGAAACTATGCTTACTGGTTAGGGAAATTAAAAAAAAAAAATACTTCTGGTAATAAAGAATGAACAGAGAATCTGCACAAAGTGCATGTGCACACCTCACACTACTACAGTGTTTATAACTTAGTGCAACCCTTCCCTCTGCACCTCACTTTCTCCTCTCACTCATGTACATGGCAATCACTTACACACCCCTTTCTCTTCCTATTGTATTCTACATACATCAGATACTCAGTGCTAAACTTTCTTCCACCTTCAAAGCCTTTCCTAACATACTCCTTCCATCCCGCATCACATTCTTGTTCATTCTGCGGGTTGTAGTCCAGCAGCAGCTGGGGGTCCCTATTGGTCTGTAAAGACAAGGGCACAGAATAATCTCTCATGCCTCAAGCCAATAACAATCATGGAGTTTGTTTGCTTACCTTCTTTACATTATGGCTGGCCCACTAGTCCTCCATTCACAGAATGCCTGGAGTTCAGAGAAAGCCGAAGCCGTTGAAAAGCCGCCAGTTTGGCTCCTACACAGAAGAGCCCTGATGTGCTTTATGAGCAATGCCAAAACCAAAGGGGACGGGGTTAGTGTTCATTTTGGATGTCCCAGATCTTTCACTGAGCAACTCGTTTTCAGGCATTGTGAATTTAAACTCTACTCAAGAGGGTGTATTTTTAGCACCTGCCTTTACACTTCATTTCTTTCCACAAGCATTTCTAGCAGCCTTCACCTTCAGGCAATTAAAACCCACAGGGACTACTAATTTAAAGGGAACTATTGCGAAATTAAAAATTGAATATAAGCTTCGGCATACTGAAATAAGAAACTATCTGAATACTATCAATTAAATATTCTGTACTGTTTCTGAAATAATTAAGTTTATCTTCACTATTCCTCTCTCAGCATCTGTTTGTCTTCATTATATCTCCATGCAGGAACTGGGTGTGTCCGATAATCATTGACAGTTAGATCCAATGTATCTTATAGGGGGGCTCCTTTTGCCTAGGAGATGTATTAGAGCTCACTCTATTAAAATCACCTTTCTCTCTACATGCAGAATTTGTGCAAAAGGCAGTTATTTTGTTAGATTTTGTTTGTACTTTAATCAGTTATTTGAATGAGCTCTAATTCATCTGCTAGAAAAGGGAGCCCCCTATAAGAGACATTGGATCTAACTGTCAAATAATATCTGACACCCAAGTGCTGCATGAAGACAGAATGAAGAGAAACAGATGCTGAGAGATATACAGTAAACTTGATTATTTCAGAAACAATGCAGATAATGGATTACATTTACAAAGTTTCAGTATGATAAAGCTTATATTAATTTTTCATTTTTGCAATAGTTCCCCTTTAACATCTGCCCATACGTGCTATTGGCACATCCTCCTGTCACTCAGGATCTCACGGTTCACATCCATTCCCAATTCAAACCTGCATTACTTTATACAACTTTCACACAAAATAAAAACGCTAAACACAAGCAGTGTGTGTCCATCTGTCCATCACTCTGCCAGTCACACACATACAGCACATGGCTGCTGCTGCTGCTGCTGCAATTGGTCACTTAACAGAAGCCTTCTGTTTGGCTTATAACGCTTGCACTCATCAGAAAATGTGACCAGAACAAGCAAATGAAAAACACAGTGATGTTTAGTGCCAAATGTGGGTATAATAACTATAATAAAGGAGCAGCTCCTAACAGAATCACGGGCACTAAAACACTACTGGCATAAGCAAGCAGGGCAAGGGTGCATGGAATGAGGCAGCTTGCGGTTGGTCTTATTTACAGTGGGACAGTGGCTGTCGTACCAGAGGACAGAGTGTTGTCGAACCTTTCATTAGAAATTCCAGTCAACTGGACGACTATTACATGTTATAGTGTTATCAGCGACTGGTTTGCACCATGGCCGATGTTGAGAGAAATGGGATTTTTCTATGGCTTGGGATATTGGAGGAGGCGCATACACATTTTGGCTTTTGAAATGCTGTCCTTTCCAAATAAAGCACCATTCAAGCTATACTACAGCTGCAGATCCTTATGAAATGTGTTCAGCGAGTGGGCGAGTTCTTGTGCATCTTCCAGTGGGAGCAGCGAACATGATCGCGGGCTTCAGGCCAGAGTTCGCTGTCTGGGTTTGATCCGTGGGCACAGCTGCAAAAGGAACAGAATTCACATCAGTGTGGGGGATCTCCGAACTGCAAAAGGAAGAAAGCTTCATGAAGAGAGATCGCTTCTGATTCGCTAAGCCTTTAAGAATGACACTTGTTACTCAAAAGGTGGGATAAGGGTACAGGGGCCCGAGGTTGACTTTAGATCTTCAGGCCTCCTGCTGAAAAACAGAAAGCTAAGGGCGAGGTCACATGGGGGGTCTTTAAACGCATTCGAAATTTTTAAAAAATTTACATCAACCACACGCGCATGTGTTTTCCAGCTGTCGTTTTCTTTTCCCAACATGCATTTTCTCATTCCCCTCAGAAGAATTTTAGTAAACTTCTGTGAAGAAAAGGCAAGCGGGAAAGCAATTTACATGCAAAATGTAGCCGGACTGATCGGCAATACGCAACATAACTACGTCACCAGCATACGATGCCGCAAATACGCAAAATACGTATACGAGTAATCCATCTCACAAGAAAATACTCTGCATACTTCAGCAAAGTGTGTTTCCAAACCTGTGGATCCCATAGAGTTCAATAATATAGCTTTTCATTGGTGTATTGGCGTTTCTGCTGAAAAACGCAAATACTAGTGTTATGTGGCGGATGGGAATTGCTATAGATCATAGTCCATTATTTTCAATAGGACTTCATTTTGTGAGTTTTTACGCTCAAATACACGGTTTTAAAAACATAACATATAAACACCCGTGAGACCTCACCCTAACAAGCGAAGGAAAAGGTAGAGCCTCATCTAATAGCCTCATCTAATAGCCTCATCTAATAGCCTCATCTAATAGCCTCATCTAATAGCCTCATCTAATAGCCTCATCTAATAGCCTCATCTAATAGCCTCATCTAATAGCCTCATCTAATAGCCTCATCTAATACCCTTATATAATACCCTTATCGGATACCTTTAACTAATACCCTTAATCATTTATATAAAAACACCATGGGTCTAAAACTGAGCATTATTGCACTGCACGGTGCTATCCTGATGCCCAAGTTCCAATGTGTTGTTCCATTACAGATACTTCTTTACTGGCTAGTTAATTATTTACAGCTATTAACAAGCATACAGCTGCTGATAGCACAGGCAACACTCAGTGTTACAGACACTCCATAACAACAGAATCTCAACACTAACACTGTAAATTAGATTCAGTGCAGCAAGAGCTAGAGGTAAACCTAATGGCACACTGATGTTTTTTGTGCTCCAAACATCCCTGTGATTGTAAGAGAATGTAGTAGTAATGGATGGAATTCACCAGTCAGGACCACTGTAACCATATTAACAGGTAATCCTAATTGGACAGTTCACCTTTAAATTAACTTTTAGTATTTTATAGAATGACCACTTACTTGCAGGATCCTCCAACATGGCCGCCTCTGGTAAGTGTTGCCTTAGAAGCAGATTCCCAGAGCATTGCAGCTAAACTATAAGGGCTGCCCCAGTGAAACATGAAAGATGAGACGCAGAGGTGCAGACCATGGAAAGCAGCATCTTTTACATGGAATATATTGGTAACCCAAGGGGTAACTAAAGTCATCACATAGTTTAGACAAATAAGGCAGCCAGTCCTCCAAGTGCTTATATATAAAGTTAGAGAAGAAGTACCTACCCCAAGTAGATTTTTAGGCACAAATCCCTCCTTATCATTGAGACGGGCCCACCACCATTCAGTTTCCACATCATCCTTGCGCTTGACAATGGAAATGGCATCTCCTTCTCGGAATGAGAGTTCGTCGGCATTCTGGGCCTCGTAATCCCACAGAGCATATACCAACCCTTTATTCATCACTCCAAGCTTCTCCTGAACACCTGGGGTAGTGAGAGACAGAGCAGATCTGAAGTACTTGTGGTGCAACACACCCTATTGTGTTTGTTATGAATGCTGGGGATTAGTGATGTGCGGGGTGAGTGATATCCAGGGGGTCAGGCAGGTTCTGGCCGACCTCACAACTCCATTTGTGGGTGGGTTCAGGTTGAGCTCTTCTACCTGCTCTCCCTGCCCGTGACCTTACACTGCCGGCTTCCTGCTTCTGTTTTTATAGGCTTGTGCTTGCCCTGCCCCTTTAGTGATGTCACCAGTGGGGCAGGATGTAGATTGGAAGTTCCACTGGGCCATGGACTGTATGTGAATGATGTACATAAAGTGCTGCATAATGTTAATGAATATTATCTGTTCATATAACTAAGAGCAGGGATTGATACAGATACAGGCATAACAAAGCAATGATACAGGTTATCAGAAAACACCCAGAATTTACCATATAGGAACTGGGAACACTGGATATAGCCCTCTTCCATCTCCTCGCACTTGTCTGCAGCAGTCTCAACGTCACTAATAGTGGTAGCAAAGATGGCTGCTCCACACTCCACCAGCATCTTGCACAGGTGAACACTATTACATGAAGCTGCACAGTGTAATGGGGTCCTGAAGAGAGACAGAGACTTCAATAAAGGATATAGATTGCTGACCCGAGGGACAAGTCTTAGGCCTCATGCACATTTGCTAATGTACCAATTATATTTCATGTTAAAACACATCATGATCATCAGGGACGTAACTATAGAGGAAACAGACCCTGCTGGTCAATACCAGAGGGGCTGCTGTAATATTCCATAGACAGTCACTATTTATTGGGTCCATGGGTGGCTGTTTGGGCCTCTGTGTACTTGAAATGTCAGGGACAATTTTTAATCCCGGTCCTAATGTGTGAGGCCCTATAGGCACTTCCCTTCAGAGCAAACCCAAACATGATAAGAAACATTAATACGTTGCAATCATTTATTCAAGAAACAATTAGTTAGCTCTGCAATAAGTCAGTGACATGAGGGTGTGAGCAGCTGCCCAGTGATGCTAGTATTGCAGCATAATTCCAGCATAATATCCCTGGGACCAGATTGGGCATGACCTGCAAGAAATAGGCTGGACTAAGATTGTCCTTGGCCTGAAGAATACAAGGTTGAAGAAGCTTGAGTGTAGCCTAGGGGAATACACGTATTAAGCACAATCATATTTGCAGAAATGAGGCACAGCAGCTAATTGCTTTGGCCAAGACGTGCACATATCACTGGCTGCAGGGATTTCTAGCTTCTCTGCTTGCTAGCTCATATGCAACAGAAACACACACACACAATATGTTATTTTAGTTTATAACTGAGATGCACAGATATAAACAATGGGACATTTTACATGCCAGTGTTGACAAGTAGTAGGATGTTATGATACCTAATCAGTATGAGGAGGTTATTAATACAAGCTTGTTTTACTACACATACAGTATAATGAATGCTGGGAACTACTGATCCCATATATTGGGAGGCTCGTAGGAGCTGAAATGCTTTTGTCACCTATAACTGAAGAGGAGAATTGCATTCTTTATTTAGAATAACCAGTTAAAAGAGCCAGAGGTGCTGCCACTTCAGTGGATTATTTAGGTTACACATTGACTGCATATTTTAATCCGTACAAAGGAATAAAAAGCTTAAATACCAGTAAAAACATTATCAAACCAAAGACAAATACACAGCCGTATAATGGTTCCCACTTCCTTTCTTGACATTTCACGAACGTTTTGGTTTTTGTATTGCATTGTATTGAGTCGCCAATATTTTTTTTACTTTATACCATTTAATAAATTCATGGCTTGGCACCTCTGGGGGGACAGTGCAGATTTAGGAAAATGCAGGTGCAAAAAAAAAAAAAAAAAGTCTGGAGACGCAAGCAAAGAATATGAGAGAGAGAATGTTTAGCTGCATCATGGGCTGAGTGTTTATGGAACATACAGATGGAAACCAAAAGAAGAATGTCCGTAGCACTGGAAACAAGAAGCAGCCTAGATGTAATGCAATAGTAACATCCAGCAAGCAGAATTATGAAAAGATGTCACTTACCACCCATCACTATCTGCTGCATTCACATTTACACCAAAATCAAGCAAGAACTTGACAATATGGTGGTGTCCCGCGCACACAGCATTGTGTAGGGGTGTTATTCCTTCATCATTGGGTTTGCTGGGATCTTCCACCTGAGGCAGATAAGGGTGGTTGGTATTAATCCAAGTGAATTAGTATTCATTAACTCTGCAAATCACTGGACTCAGTGCAGTATTACCTCATAAATAATCCTCTGTACCAGGTCAAACTCTCCTTCTAACGAAGCATCGAGCAGTAAAGCCAGGGGATTAAATCTCACTCTGAGCCCATGGCCTGTCCTTTCTGAATTTGGCTTCTTTAGGTTAGTGCGTTTAACCTGCTGGGAAAGAAAAAACAAAGCAATTAGGCGTGATGTGCCCACAGTTCTTAAACTATAGAATCACTTCCGAAATACATGTTTATTAATGAATGTACATAGTTACATATCAATTTGGGGTTCTCTTGGGATAACCCTTCTGGTATCCGACAATGCCTAGTCTATGGATATCAGATGGGCCTCCTGCAAAGCTCATTGTACTATACAGAGAACAGCACAAGTATCACTATATGAATCAAAATATATATCCATACATTTGCAGTAACAGAATATTCTTTTAACCCACCTAAACACACTCACAGGAAAAATAGCGAGCATTAAACTGGTAGGTTATTGTATCTCTAAAACAAAGGCTGAATAGCTTATAGTACCAAAGAACTCCAAAGCTGGCATCATAGCGTGTGTTGGAAATAAATTCCTACATTGAATAAACCATACCTCCTCCACCAAACAGGAGAAATCAGTAGGGTTTTCTGCATATGGTATAAAGTACAAACCAAATATTTAGGCTTCAGATATCAGACAACAGTTAAAGAATAATATGAAAGTTCTAGAACTAAACTGGTTACCCTGTACCCCTTGACTCCTCAAAGGCTAAGAGTGTGCTCCAAGGCAATGCAGATAATGCAATAGTGTTCTCCTAATAAACCACTACGTCTTGACTTCCTTACCTGATGCATTGGAACTGGAACGCTGGGTGATGGCAGTACCTCCTCTTTGACTGGAGATGCAACTTCAAGAATTGGGCTTGGTGTTTTCTCATTAGAAGGGGCTATAGCAGGATTATTATTGTTATTGTCTTCGGTTGATTCAGAGATGTGGCTTATGATTTCATTGCTTGGAGGTTCCTCCGTAATAGGAGAACACAACTTGTTGTCATTATCATCTGCCGATTTCTGAGGTTCAGGAAGAGGAGGAGAAACTACCGCAGGATGGGCGGAAATAGGTACTTCTGCATTTCCGTTTGTGTTGTTGTTACCATTATCTACATCTGTTAAGGTGCCTACAAAGTCTTGAGAGTTGCTTTGAGGGTAAAAAGGTGCAGTCTCAATTCCCCCAGCAAGAGTATTGAAGCGCTGATACAGCAATTTCTGTATATTGGGTCCACTTGGCCCCTCTGGCTCTGTTATGGAACTCCTTTTCTTTAGGGGTCTAGGTGCATTGGCTAGTTTTCGCCTGAGGGCTTCAAGGTCTGCATCACTTTGATATCTCATAGGTGAGTGAACAATAGGTGTTAGTTTGGTGGGACTAAGTGGCCGTGGAATACTTTCCACACCACCGTTTTCCCCTGAAGGGGGAACCCCCTCAACACCGGGTTCTTTGTCCATACTGTCCACTTGACCGTGTGATGTTCCAGGTGATGCCCCATGCATGAAAGGTAATGGTGAGGAGTTATTCGATCCCGACTGTACAACGGGTTTTCCATAAACTGAAACAATTAGAAACAAAAGAATTGTTTTAAGATAAACAAAAAAAAAAAACAGTGCATAGGAAACTATCACATGCTATTTTATTGAAAGAATACCTTTAGATGGAGACTCATTTGGCATTGTATGCTCTTAATAGTTAAAAACTGAAGAGGTTGCATATATAAAATAACTGGTCAGTCTATACTGTTGCCTAATAAGACAAGTCCCTCAGACTCTTTTGTATAGTTTTCACTCCGGTGTTGCAAATAGTTCCGGTTCTAGAACTCCAGCCTGCTCATAATGGGACCCTGCATGTTACATTAGTCATGGTTCTTGTCTCTGGTGAAATGGGTTCAACAATGAGCAAATCGATTAGCAAATGTGAATCATATTTATTGACCTGCTGGTTAAACCAGTTGTTACTTGAGTTAATCAACAAATGAAAACCACTAATCCTGCATCAAAATCATATGCTCTGGGCTACTAATATAATCCAATATAGTAAATTTGAACCAAAGAATTTACAGACTAACCCTATACATATTCTGTTAACATTTTAAAACTGAAAAGTTTGAAACTATAATTTGGCAATAATTTACGGTTTGCTCTGTTTGCCCTAAAAAATAGCAGGGTTGGCAGGTGTCGTCTTTCAATCCAGTTAATCTTGTCTTCTAAGTGATCAGCAATACTGTGGCTGATCTCTTTGAAGAGTAAAATTGTGGAACTAGTTCCTACCAAAGTGCTGATTATTATATCAATTGTAATGTCAAAAATAATCATCTGATTGTCGGAAGGTCGAAAGAACTATGAGAAATATGGGACTAGTCGGCAAATAATTAGCATTTATACCTCACGCAGATGAACCATCCTGAACAACCATCTAACAAGTCAAACGAAAACAGAATGAACATTCCACATGTTGAATAACAACTCTATACCATTTGTAGTACTGCATGCTGAAAACATAAGATATTAACATGAGGTTGAATTTGAATTCTATTGTTATTACCTGCTTTAACTGACTTATTTAAGGTGTTATATACAGCTTGCTGGTAGTGCTTTGGTGGAGCGGATTGTTGGAGGTACATAGAGTAGATGGAACTGGAATTTACTGTCTGTGGACCTTTTCTAGGAGACTGTGGTCGTGAACCTTTGTCTGCTAGAAAAGGCCTAATGGCCACAGTTAAAGGTGGATCAGGCCTTCCATCAGTTCCAGGGAATATAGGGGAGGAAGAGGGTTGGTATGTGGGGCTTGGGGGCACCGATATCCTCTGTTGTATTTGCTGTGAAGAGCCGGGAGGATGGACATTGCTTGTGGAAGCTAAAGGAAGAGGCCTCGGTCGGGTTGTAGGCCCAGATCCAGGTCTTGGCAGGCTTCCATCCCTTCTTTCCAATGAATTTGTTGCACTCAGAGGAAGAGAATTCTGGTACATGCCATAGTTATGTGGAAGTGTTTTGCTCAACCCTGGCATCTGCGTGGGAAGCTTTCCTGCGTCAGCAGCCTGTGAACCATAACAAAAATTAAACATTTCATTCTCAATGTGAGATGAATGCCATTATATATTACTTACTTTACAATAAGCTTTCACTAAAGATAAACTAAACATAGAACCAACCTACCTGTGTTTGCAAACAACGTGACAGTTTTGCCAAAACCTCTGTACTGTTTCCTATACTATCATCTGCACAAAAATTCTTGATTTACAGACAGGTAAAGTAATATTATAAGACAAGTAATATTATATTCCTATGCTACTTTCTTATTCACTGTATTCTTCATGTGTGAACAGACCATCAGGGCAATGGTCCACAAGGAGATTAATTGCCTGCTACAAATCTCTTGCAAATGCTTTCCCACCAGCGATAAAGTGAATCGCCGGTGGTAAAACCCATGAGTTGCTTCAGTCTTCTGAAGTTGCCTGAAGTTTTCATTTGAGGCATCGGGAAAGCAATGAGCTTATCCATTAGAGAAAGCACACATAATGATTTGTAACAACATTGTGTACAAGAGAACGTACCAATTTCTCATTGGGCCCAGCACCTGTCGAAGGCATAGGCTGGCTTGATATAGTGGCAGATTTGAATGGTGCATCAGTATTGGAATCCTTCCAGTCTGGGGTGCCGAGTTGGGGTGGCTTAGCCACAGATATAGCATTTTGCTTCAGAGCAGGCCAGGTGGCATCATTTGCTTTAAAATGCACACACACAAACAAACAGGTTAGAATATTGACAGATCAAAGGTTACAGTTCCAAACTACACCGAGATGAACATATGTCAATATAAAGCCTGTGAATGATTCCACTTTAGTTAGATAAAATGACATTTTGCATGAATTAGATTGAATTAAAACGCTGTGTTTATATAATTAAATGCATGCATATAAATACAACTTGTCAATTAAGCTTTAGTGATTGGATAAAAACAAAAAATATTATTATTTTTACTGTGTATCATTACAAACTGAATTTCCAAAAATTATACATTTTTATTTTATATCATTAGAGCTGAATTAAAACTCACACCCCCACACAGATTATTAAGTTTGTGCTGCGCCATAGCAGAAAGTAAATTAATAGTTCACCCTTAAAGGAGAAGGAAAGGTTAAAACTAAGTAAGCCTTATCAGAAAGGTCCATCTAAATATACCAGTAAACCCCCAAAGTAATGCTGCTCTGAGTCCCCTGTCAAAAGAAACAGCACATTTCTTTCCTTCTATTGTGTACACATGGGCTTCTGTATCAGACTTCCTGCCTTCAGCTTAAACCTCATTGCCCTGGGCAAGAGCATGCTCAGTTTGCTCCTCTTCCCCCTCCCCTCCCTTCTCTACTGTAATCTGAGCCCAGAGCAGGGAGAGACTCAGGCAGGAAGTGATGTCACACCACGTTAATACTGCAGCTCCTATCCTAAACAAACAGAGTTTCTAGAGCTTTTTACTCAGGTATGGTAAAGCATTCTACAGAATAAATATAGTATTCTAGCTTGCACTATTGCAGCTAATCTATTGGCAATAAAATGCCTCTGTAGCTTTCCTTCTCCTTTAATAATGTAGCTACTTTAGAACAGCCAGAAAGGAGGTTTTTTTTCTACATTTTTTTTATACCACTGGACTTTTATGAAACTCGTGCTAGTTACACTTTTGCAATGGTTGTAAATAAAATCATCTTAACTTCCTCATAGTCCTCTTCTGAGCACTTTTGTAAAATCATTTTCTATTTTTAACTGTTTAAAAGATTGCAACAGTTTTATCCTACTAAATGGGGTTTTGAGCTTGGAAGCCTGAGGGTTAATCATAACCGATAAGGGAAAGTGTAGGGGAGAAATATACAGAGCTTATTATCTCACTTTTAACAGTCAGTCTTCATTCCAGAGGGCAGGATGGGAAAAGAGAGTAAAAAAAGAAAACAAATGGCCTTTTATCATAAATGGGAATTATCCAGATAAAAAGCGAAAGGCAAAACACTATTTATCTGGCTCATGCTGAACATAGGTGTGTGCTTCCCCTTTAACTCCTGTTTGTAGCTGCAGGTAGAGGGGGTGGAAGCAGATTCCGCATATATATACTGTATATATTAGGAAGAGCAATGGAAAGTGACTGCAATGCAGAAATAACATTTGCTTCAGTAGCCTGCAGGAGAAAAACAGCCGTTTTAGCAGCTCAGAATGGCAAACTGTTGTAGCCGATTCATGTAAATGGCAGAGCAGTGCTGAACTACAGAAATACCACTAAAATATACAAAAACACAGCAAGTTTCTTTTATTTATTTAAAATTCTTATACAAGTTTATAGGGCGGATCGGGTTCACTGGAAAGCCTATATTGTCAGCAGTTGCCACGAAGCAGAACAAGTCACATGTCAAAACCAGTTGTATTTACATAATCAACTTCGTTCTCTGGAAAATGAACTTGCTGACAATTATAATTGTATTCTTCTTGCATTTCCCAATTAATGCAAATAAATGGTTGTTAAGTACTTTGTGGTTTTATTTAGAAAGATGAAATTATTTTGAAAGCAATTAAAGGACAGATTGTAGGGTCAGTGATTTTCCATACAGAGTAGACAGACAAACTGTTTAGTATTTGCATTTCTGCAGACTGTGAGGAAGAATGGTGGGAAGCAGCATCGAGGTCTGACTGTGCCCAAGTGGATATCTTGGATTGGCTGGTCCCTGTACAACACAAACAAAAGGTAAAGAAACCAAGTCTACTCTGCAGCTGGCAGGGCAAATATGGGAATTTAGTCTCAGCATTGCTGAAAGCCAAGCACTAACAATAATGTGTGGCTGGAAGTAGTAAAGGCATCCTTGCTGTAAGTGAATGCCCTACATCTGTAGGTTACATCGCTGCAGTGCATGAATGCATTTGAATAGAATGCACAGAATAATGGAATAACACGCACAAGACGTTTATGTTTAGTTGCCAAAAACAAGGTGCTTGAGTCAAGCAGTGCATTTGTTTCTGAATCCTAATTTGCATATATAAATTATGGGCAAGAAGGTTGAAAGTGTTTGTTTGTGTGATGAAAAGTCACATGATTCTAAAGGTGGCCATACACGGCCGATAAAAGACAGAGTCGGCAGCTTATTGGTCCGTGTATGGGGGGCTTCTCCGATCGATATCTGGCCGAAAATCTTCCAGATGTTGATCTGACGGAACTAAAAATCTTGTCGGATCGCCGACCGCATCTGACCATTGATGTGGTCCCGCGATCCAACCGCCCATTTACCCTTCATTATGATCCAATCGTTGGGCTCTAGGGCCCACGATCGGATGAAGCCGATATCGCCCAACTCAAGGTAGGCATATCGGGCAGAGATCCGCTCGTTTGGCAACATAATTAAATGAGCGGATCTCTACGTGTATGCCCGCCTTAAGGCTTCAGATTCGGCCAGGTGCAAGGATCCATCCGATTCCAAAGCTTGCTGAAAAAAGATGAATCATGGGAAAATACCAAATGGAATCCTTACTTTTCATGTGACATCCCTAGTTTGTAGTGATTTGTTTTATATGAATATAGAAGGTTACAGCAAACATGAGATCTATTCCCCCATTTCCAAGTTAGACTTGTATAAAAGTTGCCCCACTAGGGATCATGTGGACTTTTTTCTTATGAGGGCTGAACATATGTACCTTCAAGGTATAGTTTTTTGGGGTATTTGTAGGCCAATACTAGAAAGAGGGGGGCAGGCTGAACATCTCTTCTGTACATATAAAATACTATGCTCCCCTTTGTAGTACTTGCAATGTTTTGATGAACATTAACATAATACTAACTACAGGCACTGTGATTAATGTACTTCAGCAACATTTATTTATAGAAGAAATAACAAGTGGCTGCTCCAGGCATTCGCTTGAGATGCTGAACAGATTGGAAGATGCAGCGGTTAACCATCCAGCCCATGTATTCCACTGATTTGTTTGCAAAGCCTTGAAGGGTCAGTTATATTAGTATATAACATAAGGTCAGCCAAGCAGAACAGATGCCAGTGAGCAGACTCACAATGCAGGGTGTCAGACAGAGCAGGTGTCTGATGAATGACAGTGTGGTCAGAAGGCTGAAGATGGGCGGTGGAATATGACTGCACAGGATCCACAATGATGTCTAAATCTGAACTCTTCCAGAGGCCTGGAGATTTTCTCACACACCCACTGTCTGCTGTTACAGGAGCAGAACAAGGCAGGGCTGGCCAACAGAGTCCAGCAGAGACAGAGAGATATCACAGAAGGGAAGAACACAGAGAAACATACAGACCATGGACATAAACACATTATAGGACAATACTATGAATAAAGAAGAAAAAGAATGAAAAACACCATGACACTGGGGAGCGTTTATGTACAAAGTTTGAACAATCCTAGATTTCCCATGATTAAATTCACACCCTTTATGAAGTGTAACAAAGGCACAACTAAAACTTCACTGGAATGTGATGATAAGCACAGCACTGGATTCATCTATATGTTTTACTTCAGGAATCCCAAGGCAGCTGAACCAGACGGTCCTGATCTAGGCCATAACTAAATATGGGACTGTCACTATCATATATTTACATGGGTTTCCACTGAGAAGTGACCACGGTCCCATCAACTACTAATAATCACAAATGTGTAACTGATAAAAATATACATTTGCAGAAAAACTATGGGGAACAAGTTTAATTAGTTACTTATTACAAGTGAATGTTTAGATTATAGATCATCCCAAATAGTTCCTCTGTCACAATACTGTATAAAAGAGAAAAAATACTGCATTACTATAGGTATTATTTACACAGTAGAACTCCCATTTACTTCCCCAGATTTTACATTTTCCCTGAACTGATGCTGGTGTTTCACGCTCCTGCACAGCAAACTGCATCTTTTATTCTCAAATTTGACTCCATTTTGATGCAGTCCCATGCTGACTTTAAAATTATGTATTTCATTTTATTTTCATTCCTTATCTGTATATTTACATTTGCAAATAAATATATATAAAAGTGGAAGCTGACTCCTGGATTAACCTTGTTGATTCAACTATACCCAAAATAAAGCTTACCCATGAAGCGAGAGGCGCCGCAGATAAATTTCAAAAGATATGGAGTCCTTGGTGGGAAATGGGACCGGGCGTGCAACTGAGAATTTATCATGCAACCGGATAATATATATATATATATATATACTTACACTATACCTGTAATGTCTTCTGATGCTAACTTACCCTCAATCTACGCTGTACCAATTGAAAGCAAATAATTATGGACCAGTGACACATGTCTTAACTATGCACATGTTTGTGGATATATTACTTTTATTTTTTCTTGTTTGTAATGTTTATTAAAAGCAAATAAAACATAACCTTTAAAAAAAAAAAGTGGAAGCTGTTAGAGTGAGTCCCAACAGAGGCAATATCCATATTCAAGAAAAGAGAAAGGGCTATTATTAAGTCAAGACTAGCCAAACAGCTCACACATTTATGTAATCGCAAATATGCAAAGAAGTAATGATGTTTACACTTATAATCAAGTAAACATGGTTTTACAAACAGCAGATGCAATAAATTCAGTCTGCAGGGGTGGATAAATGCATAGGCTACCCAAAGCTATAGCCTAGGGGCTCACCGTGGTCCCTATGCTTTTTCAATTATTATTTATATTTTCTTTTAATATTCATTTTTAATTGCGCTGCTGGGTCCTGGGTATGCATTCAGACCCAGCAGTAGCTTAGAATGGAGGCCTGTGGATATAGCCTAGAGACCCCACATCTCATTAATCCACTACTGTCTGAAAGGCTTCAATCCCAAACCATATAAATTATGCTTAAACTAATTAAAACGTATGCTATACAAGTGTGATCAGAAAAGAAACGTACCAGATTTGGAGCGTGCGTGTGTAGCGCTAGCAGCAAGGGACAGGGTCTGTGGCTTCACTGGGTCAGCAGGCATGCTATAATTAGCAGTGGGCACTTGTATGTAGGGCCCCACTGCTGCCACTCGGCCAGATGCAGATAAGGTAGACTGAGGAGATGGAGTTCCATTGATGCGATTCAGCTGTAAATGAAAAGACAAATATGTATCAGCTCACAACTTCCTGCTGCACAGATTAATATTGGCATCACTGCAAATAACAATAGATATCCATCTATTTAACTTTTAAAAAGGGAAGTGCCAAAATCAGATAGTTATATAACCAAGAGAACAATTAAATGCATTTAGGTAAATATCTGCACATCAAACACTTTTTTCAGTTCAGTTGGTTTCAGATAGCTCACTAGAAATAAAGCCAATTTCCAATTACTTTGGATTTTCTATTTGTGACCATATTTCTAATAATGAAATGTTAAGTGTCATTTTTCACCTTCGGAAGCAGCTCGGGGGGGGTCGCCAACTCTTTAGCTGTTTTAAATGGATTTATTTTTGATACACTTGTTATCTCTGTCCCTGCTGAGCAGAATCACTGAGTTTCATTACAGGCAGCAGATAGAATGGATACAATAGTTGCTAATATTCCACAGCTGAGAAATGTATCAAATGAATGTAGCACAGTTCAGATGCTCCCAGACTGAAATACCAGAGACAGGAACATTTAACTTTAAGGTTTAGTTCACACCAGTAGGGATGGGCGAATTTTTTCACCTTGTTTCGCCGAAAAAATGACGCATAAAGACTTGTATGCCGTTGTGCATCAAAATAAAAAGACGCGGCAAAAAAATTTCGCCGCACGACCACATTTTTTTTTAGACACCCATAGACTTTAATGGGCGTCGGTGACATTTCGACAACGGCAAATTTTTGGCGAAACGAAACAGGTCAAATTCGCCCATCCCTACACACAAGGAAATTCTCCCCAAACTGCCCCGCATGTCTTCCCATCCGATATAATGAAAAGTAGCCTGCGCTAAAGCACATGCGGCGCTTCATTTTCCGAAGTCGCCCGAAGTTTCCTTGTGAGGCAACTTTGAGCGACTTCCGAAAACGATAAATAATAAAAGATGTAAGGCAACTGATAGAAGTCTTTGTTTATGGTTAACAATCTGAAAACAACTGAACTGAAAAACTGCTTGGAAGGAGAACAACCCCTTTAACTAGACCAAAAAAAAAAAAAAAAAAAAAAGGAAGGTCCCTTCAATGGTTTATCTTACGGGAATGTTTTCTTTTTGACGTGCCTCAACTTTCTTCTTGTAGAGACGCTCACGCAGCTCATTGATCCGTTTGTCCATTATTGTGACTTCAGTGTTGCGCTTGTTTAGCAGTTCCTTCTGCTGGTGTAGTTTACTGCTCTGTTCCTGGTTGAGACGATTCCTTATCTAAATTATACAAACATAAATCTCAGTTCCTTAGAACTCAGCAGCACATAGAATAAATGAAAATACATCTGGATGGAAAAAATTATGTAAATATGGTCCACACCCTTCCTCCCAGAAGTAAATAATGGGTAACACTACTGGTAGGTGTTGGTGGTCCAGAGACCTTTACCTGCACATGGAGAAAATAAGGCTCATTATTTTGCATACAGTTCTTAAATTGAATTTAGTGCTTTAGATTTCCTACACACAGGCATTTTTGAGGTGCATTTGAGAAGCAGGTTTAGAGCACCTAAACACATTTTTTAATTATTTCCATTATACCCATGCCTGGTTGTACTCTGTGCCCTTTAGTATGCTAACTACAGTGATATTCTAAGACTATTTGCAACTGCTCAGTTGTTTCTGGATTTTAATTCAGTCTTGTCTTGCTCTGCAGATTTAAGAATCAGGGCACATGCTCAGATTAGGGAAGTTTAGTCGCCCCAAAAAAGAAGTGGAGATATGTCTCTGGGCGTCTAATTTCCCCGAATCTGAACCTGTTCCCTGACCCTTAGAAATGTAAACTGTTAGCTGGTTCCTAGGGTCCCACTTATCTGAGCAAGTGGTCTCCAAAACTAAATGGACCTTTAAAAACTGTAAACTCTTGCAAATAGGGTCCTCTAATCATATTCTACTCCGTAATATCTTGTTAAATTTCGGTAAGATCCTTGTTTGTTATGAATTAATGTAAAGTGCTGCATAACTTGCTGGTGCTATATTGGGACCGGTTATCCAGAATGCTTGGGACCTGGGGATTATGGATCTTTCCATAATTTGGTCATGCTACTAGAAAATCATGTAAACATTAAATAAACCCAATAGGCTGGGTTTGCTTCCAATAAGGATTCAGTTTATCTTAGTTGGGATCAAATACAAGGTAATGTTTTATTATTACAGAGAAAAAGGAAGTAATTTCTAAAAATGTTGATTCATTGATTGTAATGTCTATAGGAGATGGCCTTTCTGTATTTTGGAGCTTTCTGGATAATGGGTTACGAATAACAGATCACATACCTGTAATTAAATTTACAGCAACCAAGTACAGAGTTTTAAAGTACAGATAATGATCTACATACATCTATTTATGCTAGAGGTTAAGTTGAACTTAAGTAGCCTCTTTAAAATAAACAGTGCTTTTTCAGTTCTGTTCAATTGCATATTTATATGTTACAGCCCCCTGGGCTTTTGCTAGTAAAATCATATCTTTATTTGGATGTTGGGCCTTAGGCTAGAATTTACAGTGGTGAATGTGTAGTAAAGGAATGTTGAACATTTCATAGATAGCACATGACTAAAATTACTGGGCTGCACAGTTTAATCTTAAAGGGATATTGTCATGGGAAAATAATTTTTTTCAAAATGAATCAGTTAATAGTGCTGCTCCAGGAGAATTCTGCGCTGAAATCCATTTCTCAAAAGAGCAAACAGATTTTTTTATATTCAATTTTAAAATCTGACACGGGGCTAGACATTTTGTCAATTTCCCAGCTGCCACAGTCATGTGACTTGTGCCTGCACTTTAGGAGATAAATGCTTTCTGGCAGGATGCTGTTTTTCCTTCTCAAGGTAACTGAATGTGTCTCAGTGGGACATGGGTTTTTACTATTGAGTGTTGTTCTTAGATCTACCAGGCAGCTGTTATCTTGTGTTAGGGAGCTGCTATCTGGTTACATTCCCATTGTTCTTTTGTTTGGCTGCTGGGGGAAAAAGGGAGGGGGGTGATATCACTCTAACTTGCAGTACAGCAGTAAAGAGTGATTGAAGTTTATCAGAGCACAAGTCACATGACTTGGGGCAGCTGGGAAATTGACAATATGTCTAGCCCCATGTCAGATTTCAAAATTGAATATAAAAAAATCTGCTCTTTTGAGAAATGGATTTCAGTGCAGAATTCTGCTGGAGCAGCACTATTAACTGATTCATTTTGGGGAAAAAAAATTCCCATGACAGTATCCCTTTAAAGCAATGGCTGATGATATCAACCCTTGCCAGGAAACTGATCAGGATTTGCATAATTACTGGCAGAGGATTTAGAGCCCAGCCCTAAACCTCAGCAATGTCTCGTGGCAGGAAAGGTGATCAGTAGGTGTAAAATTCTAAGAGTCCATACTTTCGGTAGACAGGTTTTGAGCCCAGCCCTTAAACAAACTGGCAGGGAAGGTGATCAGCCGATGTAACTATCAGCCAGAACTTGCCAAAAAAACACGTTTGCAGTCTAACCAAGATAATTTGAAGCAGCAGTGCATTCACAACAAAGAGAAAAAAAGGAATGGTGAGCAACACATTTAAAAATTGTAGACAAATAGGTTTATAGTTCTGAAAGTGGGACAAACAGATTATAATGGTAAAACATTAGTTGTTCCTAGGCAGGAATTTGACAGAAAAGTAGCAAAGGTTGTAAGCAATTTTGCCATGCTCCCCTGGTATTTGCCACAGCACCTGCAATTCTTGATATAGCTTTTTCAGTTCTAGAGCAGCTGGCCCTGTCAACTGTCCGTTATACGCTTGGAACCCATTGAGCTTCCCTTTCCTCAGGTCCTCCAGCTGCTGTGTCAACTGCTCCACTTTCAGAACTGCCGTCTGCAGCTCTTGCTGCTTTTCTTGAAACATATCGGAGATGTGTTCTATTTCAGCAGCTGTCAAGTAAAAGAGACACAGACTAAATACAGTACATGTCACTGGTTTCAGTAAATGTCAATGATTAGCAAAAGGAATAAAAAAATAAATAAAAAATGAGTAATGCATGGTAGGGCCCTCTTCCCCTCTTAACTAAACGTCTATTGATTGCTTTGTATGTAATTCTGTATCTTCAATGTATAACCCCATTTATTGTACAGCCTTTGGAATACGTTAGCGCTTTATGAATACATTTTAATAATAATTATTGGGGCTGACAAAACAAAAACAGATCATTGAATTCACTCAACCATAGCAATACTTCCAAATCTCGGCCTGTTAGTAGAGTTTCAGGCGTTACACAAATACTGTTTGGTTCTTCTAAATGTTTTCCTAATGCATGAC
This sequence comes from Xenopus laevis, assembly GCF_017654675.1. Lineage (NCBI taxonomy): Eukaryota > Metazoa > Chordata > Amphibia > Anura > Pipidae > Xenopus > Xenopus laevis. The sequence goes on from NC_054385.1 coordinate 89,775,770, forward strand.
AGGACAACATCTGAAAGCTATACATGTAGTGTTTTGAGTGTGATGCCTTGTTGCCAAACCTACACAGGTTTCCATTTATGACTTTGCCGTAGTCCACTTGGCCTCTGACTGTGCGGATCTTCTTCAGCTTGTTCTCTTGCACTTCTACTCTCTCTCGGAGTTTCTGAAGTTTTTCACTCTCTGATACCGACTGAAGCTGACGTCGTTCCTGTTGCTTTAAATACCTTAGACGCTGCTCCTGCCAATGGAACAAGAAGTTGTGTTTAGATGGGAAAGGTTGCTTTCTTGATCGCTCAATTTAAAAAAAATAAAAGGTTTATGGTGTGCATACATGGAAAAACACAATAGCAGTATAAACAATGCTTTGTCACGTGTGCAGCTTCCTCTGGTGCTCATTTCCTAAGATCAAAACCCCCTTCCTGAAGCGGCAAAATGGCTCCCTGTTGTCTAATTGCCAGCTTCCAAAAGTAAACTATGAGAAGCAGATGAGCCATTTAGAGATAATGGACAAATGTTTAATGTGATGAGCAGACAAGGTACTATCACTGCCAGACACAGCCCCGTGCAACAACACAGAAACATATTATTTAGCAGCCAAAAGAAAACAAGTTCATGGAAACTCGTCATCATCAGTGCTGCTGTCACTGCACTCCTTGTCCACTGGTTCTGCTGCTCACACTGAACAGACTGCTAATTACACAGCTTCACACTAAATATCATGGCGTGAGGCTTATTACAAGCTGCATATGACAACATGCCAATTACACGTCTGTATGTCTCAGGAGTAACACAATTCAAGCCACAGAGGTTTTGTTCATGTGCCATAAACCTTTTTAGATCCATGCAAATATTAGCATGCATGTATTTTAATTCTACTATATAATACACTGCTTAACAGAACGGGTAAATTTGAGGTAAACAGCCTAATATAATGGAACTGTACTGAGCACCAGAGTCACTGCTATGCACTGTACACATTAACCCTATAAATCTCTAACCGTGACATTAACTTAACGGTCCTCCACCTTTAAGTTAATGTCTGGTATGTTATAAAATGGCTAATTTCAATCAAATGGGGGTCACTGAGCCCATCTAAAAAACAAATGCTCTATAAGGCTACACATTTATTGTAAGTGCTACACATTTATTACTCGTCTTTCTATTCAGACCCCCATCTTTCTAAAAGTTAATTTAAAGGTGAACAACCAATTTAATTTGCACATGTAGAAGAGGTATAGAGCAAACAGATCAATTACCTTTTGAAATATTAGCCAATATTGGGAGAGCTGCTGGATAGGCGGCACCAGCTAACCAGATGTGCCAGTTTATGGCCTGAAATCTATCAGCTTTATCCTGGTCCACAACCCGCTAGAGAGCAGCTTCTCTGGCAGTAAACTAAGAAAAGAATGCTAATGATCCTGAGCACTGCCATTGCTCAGCAGCTACACTGGATTATTACCATTTACTTGCTCTGCTACACTAGAAGTGATTTTTATGATAATTCTACATGATAGGTTACATTCCTGCCCAGGAATATAAGATAGACACTACTAAGACAGTCTCTCCATGCAACCAGGATGATATTGGTATTATTATTATTATTATTATTAACATGTTTTTATATAGCGACAACATATTGCGGAGCACTGTACCACACGCTGTGTCACCTGCTTCACAATGTCATTTATAAAGTTCTTGGAAAAGAACTATGGGTTAATGTTCTATTTTACTATAAAAAAAACAAAAAAACACTATAAAGCATACAGAAATGGTGCCCATTTTGTGTTGCCATTTGCTCTCTAATAATATTAGTGGTAGGGAACATAGGCATAAAATTTGTGTCAACAATATTCCAACATTTAAACATGATATTCTGTTTCTGACAGTGCACATTGGGTGGTTTCGGATTATTTTGTGCATCAAGTTTACACCAAATCCTTGTGCCTGCGATGACTTCATCCTTGACAAAACGAAGATCATTTCTATCAGCCATCTCATCTTATAGTACATATTATTTTACAAGTTTAACTAATATGAATCTCCTGCTTTGGGAAGGGAGCAATGTCACGTGCTCTTTGCTTTGAAGTATAAATCCATTCCTCATACCTTTGCCACCAGCATCTGTTGTTGATTCTCAATCTGCTGTTGTTGGCGGGTAGCCATGTCTTGGAGTTCAGAAAGTGTGAGCTCAACGCGTGGATTGCCAACCTGCACAGACACAAAGAGCATGAAACTGAGCTCGTTTTCACACTGATTTCTACTCAAAGGTGATATCACATTCACACTAGCATTCTACATGTCACTGATCCGCTCTGGCCATTCTTAAACCCAGAGGAAGGCAAGATTTTCACATATATTTGTGTTTACGATTTTCAAGAGATTAAAACACACTGAGAGGACTATGTAGGTTAATAAGAAAGAATGTAGCAGTGGCAGTTCATCGAAATACTTAGACACTTTGACAATGGATTTTATTTGGTCTCTATGAACAGAAAATCCTAACTGTTAAAGGGGAACGATCACAAAAATTTAAATTTAATATAAAAGTCATCATATTGAAATAAGACATTTTCTGAATATAATCTGTTAAAAATTCGGAACCGTTAATTAAATATTTAAGTTAATCTTCACTATCCCCCTCTAAGAATCTACCTCTCTTCAGTCTCTCTTCATGCAGAAGTTGGGAGTCTGATTTTGAATGACAGTTAAATCAAATACATCTTTAAGGGGACTCCTTTTGCCTAGAAGATGTATTAGAGCTCGCTCTATTAAAATCACCAGATATGCTGTCTCTCTACATGCAGAATGTGTCAAAGTCAGTTATTTTGTTAGATTTTGTTTGTGCTGGAGTTGGTTATTTGAGTGAGCTCTAATTCATCTGCAAGAAAAGGGAGTCCCCCTATAAGATATATTGGATACAACGGTCAATGAAAAGCTGACAACCAACCCCTGCATGAAGAGAGAATGAAAAGAAACAGAAGCTGTGAGAGCCATATCGAACATAAACTTGATTATTTTAGAAACAATGCAGCTGTTTTAATGTATTATATTTAGAAAGCTTCTTATTACAGTGTGATGAAGCATTTTCAAGATAGTTCCCCTTTAATGTATCAATGCATGTATGAGACATTAGCAGAGAATGTGAAAGGACAAAGCTTAATTTTTTGTCACTTTTCAAGTCCAATGGCCTCAACAAGCAAATAAATGTTCTAAACAGGACAGTTAGAATATTTGTGGCCAAGCATAATGGTAGAGAACAGATCATCATCATCCTTTATATAGTGCCAGCAGGTTCATCAGTGTTTTACATTAACACAGTGCTACGCAATATGTTGGCGCTATATAAATACATGTTAATAATTTATATATAAAAAACAGGGATCACACTTCAGCAAATAAGGGTTACAGAAAAGAAATGGCAATTGCTCAGTTAATTTGAATATGTCCAAATGGGCAAAAAAAAAAAAAACCCAAAAAGTAAAACATAAAAAGGTTGCTATAAAACCTGTTGATACTCTGTATCTATCCCTTTAACTGATTTACTATCAGGCCAATCATACAAACATTACAATGAACAAAATCTGAAAAATTGCACTTTTCATGATAAATGAGGTATTGTATACAGCTGAAGTAAGGTTTTCACAGAACCAGAAAAACATGAGATTATTTGATTTTTTTTAAAAGAAAAACTCCCTTGAAGATGCATATAGCAATGGCCATGTGTCTAGAGTCTGGAAGCCAACAAGAAAAAAGAATGAAAAAGTAGCTTGAAGACTGTAAAGGGAAAAAACTGAACATTTACTAGCACAATACCCAGGTACAAAAAGATTAATACTAGAGTCTGAGAATATTTGGCTCCCTCCTATTTAGTGTTTATGCTGTTAATAAAAGTTAACAACAGGTCCCTCAAAATTACCCAAATAAGGTTTGAAAAATGTCACAGAACAAATGGCTAGAATGGTATGGGAGTTTATTATTTTCCATTTCATGAGCACAGAACTAGAAACAATATAGTACATAAAGCTCTATGGTATTCTATAACTATTTTAAAGGCATTGCATACATTAAAGGAGTTTTTCATAACCTATATACTACCCATTTAAAGACCTTTTTGTCACCTTAATTCTAGGTGCTCTTCTGTTGAAGTCTATGGTAAAGATCTGCCTTCTAGCATAACTCTCAAGTGATACTGCAAGCAAGAAACTACCAGTTATATCTTTTTAATGCACTAACCTTTGAATAGTGTATCTGATAGAGACCATATAGCCCATGTTTAATCAGCTACATGAATTCTACAACACAACGGTTTGGGAATGTGTCATAAGCAACATAATCACCCCCTTAACCAGTGTACACTACTCAACCAGTGCTTATGTTTTTGTGGCTTTTATGGCTAGAATATGCAAGTGCCATATATTGTACACAGGACAAATTCCAGATTAACACCGTTATTAACAAATTACATACCAAACACTTTATGTGCATTGCAGCTGACAGAGGGCAACTGACAGTCAGTATTGCTGCATGATTGCCCATGACAATGCTACAGACATAAGTCATACACTGCTAGATGTCTAACCAGCTGGAAAGCAAGAAGATTAACAGAATGCAGTTTCTAAATCAGATTCACTTAGGATTAAAGTCAGCAGGAAATCCTTTATGAAGAGAAGCCAGTATAGAACAGATGCAACCGAATGCTTCTAACAGGTGTAATAGCAAGCAGAGCTATATATATATATATATATATATATATATATATATATATATATATATCATCAGAAAGCAGAGAGTATTGAAATAAAGTCCACCTGCAGCTTCACTTGGAGACTTCTCCATTCCATCCACATTGAAAAACACGCAATAAAAAAAAAACAAACAACCGATACAAGAGTTGTAACGGTGTAACGGCAGCAGCGCGAATCTAGAAATGAGATGTGAGGCAGGATCTAGCCTATAAAGAGGCTATTAATCTCTCTCATAATCCGACACATTCCAACAGTTTCGTAGGAGTCTGCGGGTTTAGGAAACTCCCCTCTTACGATCCACAAAAACAACAATAATGATAAAAAAATAGCAGCAGCAGCTACACAGAGAAAATAACCATTCATGTTTTTATAAATATATAAGCCAACTGCTAAATAATCATGATATCTTTGAACTATGGAAGCCTGGTATATAAATAAAAATATTTAATATCTTCATACATTAATTTTTCAACCACTGTAGTGACAGATGTCATGAATTACAGCTAAACAAGTAACGGTTGACCAGTCCTGCTGTTCTTGTGTTAGCGTGCACTGACCATTACCAAGAGCTGTTATCATCGAGGGCAAGCGAGTATTAACTCATACTATATAAGCTTCAGTTGTCATAGCATCCCTCCCTGGCAAGCCATGTCTTCTAATGAGTTAAGGCACTTCTGTATCATCTGAACTCGTTATACATGTATATGACGCATGCCATTTGTCTTGAAAGGGCCCCACATATCTCCATACTCCTTACAGCCAAAATAAGCAAAAGCTTCAAGGTCAATCATGCTGAGTAGCAACATTTTTCCGGTGCTGACTAAGACTTATAAAGGATATTAAATTCTCAGCTGCCACTCTGCTCAGATAAAAAGAGAAACAATGGCAATTGTTGATATCGTGAAATACAGTCATAAACATTGGAAATCTCAGCACATTTGTAGGATAAAGCATTTTGAGACACTACAATGTCCTTACTTAATGAAAATAGGAGAAAGTCATTATTAACTTGATGTTCTCCAGGCTGATGGCTAAAGCAAGAGGATGACTCAATGACCTACAAACAGATATATATATTCACTCAAAACCAAACACTGCTTTCAAGCTTGGAACAAGAAAGAGACCCCTATGACATTACCAAGAAGCAAATAAAACTTGGGCAGAACAAATATTAAGTGTAGACTCAAGGAGTAATTTCATATTATACATCATGCTGCTGCTAGTATACTATAAACATGCCATTATGCCTTTAACATACTTCCAAACACTCTCAGTTCACAATTAAGAGCATATAAAGTACAACATTGTTCTACTCAGATCACACCCAGCTGCACCCAACTGATTTATTTACAGGTCCCTCCGAAACGATGTCCAGATCTCACACTTTGTGGTCTGCAATTGAGGAATGGGAAAATCAGGACACGTGTTTTTAAAGGGAAACATAGCGGATTGACAGATTACAGGAGATATCATCCATAAATTAAGTCCTCAAAAAATATCACACATAAAAGCTAATATTTGCCTCTAAATAGCACTTTGTCTACAGACACCATAAAACTGTATTTATAAAGAAAGCAAGTATCATTCCATTGTTTAGAAGGATATTTGCCCACGAAAGCGGAATCAATTACACTAGAATAGAGGCTTGAAGGGTAAACAGCCTAATGCACGTTGTGAGAGCTGTTGATAACAAAGGTCAAATATATTTTATGCATCTTAAGCTGGCCATAGATGCAAAGATCCGATTACGAATCATCGTAAGATAAGACTTGCCCATCTCCTGACCTGCCACTAACCATTCAGATCAAAGTCTTACCAGTCAGATCAAATAAAGTAGTAAAAGAACAGATCAGCCGATGTTCTGCCCCTGACAGCAATCGTACGATATCTATGTCCGACAAAGCTAGTGACAGTCTCCTACTGAAAATCGTACCATCGACAATACACGCAGAGATAAAAATGTCGGGACTCTCCACACACGGTCCAAAATCATACGAATCCTCGATTTGTACGATTGGATCTTTGTGTCTATGGCCAGCTTAAGCTAAGACCCAGGCACCACGCATAAATACGGAAATCAAAAACTGCTAACTTTTTTTTTTTGATCAGCTCACCAAACCTTATCTCTACATTTCTTCTGATTAAAAGTCTAGTACATTAAACAAAAAGCTCTTTTACACATTTACAGTATATACAAATTCCATTCCCAAAGGTTTAGAAAGCACATTTTTATTTAAAAAAAACACACTTTAAATTTCACTTTGTTGAAGTCAAGGCATGAATACAAAGGGATATTATCCATGTAAGTTTCATCCTTCATTTTAAAGGGGGATCTAAGCTCAAAAAGGAAGTACATTTAGACCCTAATAAGCTACTCTGCACTATACTACAAGAGCTCCTTCTCTACCATTGGATTAACACAAGACAGCAGCTCAGATCCACTTCTTATAGGGCAGACGGTACTGGTGAATGCTGTGCCAAACAACAGTCAACTGGGAATGGCAAAATGCTTGAAAGGATTTGCAACAAAATAAATGACAATCATTACACGAAAACATTGCAAAGAGCTATGATATTAGGCAATGTATAATTTTCACACAGAGAAGGCTCTTTAGCATATCTATATAAAACTAAATGTGCCCATCTGGCAGACTGGAAATTGCAGGTTACTGTTCTCCTGTAATTTCCAAAGTAAAAATAGGGGTTTAAATATGGCAGTTCCCTAACAGAATGTAGTGCACTAATATAATTCCAAAAACAACACATAAACATAGAAAAACCGGACACAAAGAAACGAGAGCAGCCATCACAACAAATTCTGACCAAAGCGAGGTCAGAAAAACAAACAGTGAGTAATATCACTGTCTCGAGAGTAAATATATCTGCCTGTGCATGTTTGTGTCCTACACTAGGGAAGCAGCTCTAAATATTATCCGTCTATCAGAAACTCTGATTCTAAAGAAATGTCTGCATTTGATCTATACTGAGCTGGAAGTGGTTCTATAACAATGTACTAAGGTACTAGGTCCAGTCTGGACTGCACAGGTAAACAAATTATTGTTTTGATAAGTTATCCAAAGTTGGTTTTCTTGTGTTTAAACTGCCACATTATTCGGATGCTGCTCTCATACCAGGACTAATATAGAAGTATACAGAAATAAGCATTCAGTGGAAAAGCAAATATTGTACATACTAGATATTTTACCTTCTTTGCAGTCTCCCATTTAAGAGAGAAAGAGCTCACTTTTATCTTGCTACGCTGGCCACTGGACAAGAACTCCTGAATTGCTTCCAGATGAGTCAGTTCCATTTTTCTGTACGATGAACCTCTGTTCACTACTGACTGCACCAAAACTCAGGCTTAAATGAGACCAGGAGAAAGCTAAAGAACTAGTGCATCTCCTGGCTGCCAGCTACTTTGTTACAAGGCCATGTAAGCTTATTGTCATATAGGGAGCACTGGCTGAAATTCCATTGCATATGACAAATCTCTCTCTTATTCATTGGTTATCAATAGCAAAATCTGTAGCTGTGCGCAGATCAGCAGTCAGTGAATGGAAAAGGCTAGTGGATTTTGCCAGCAGTCAGACACCTAATCAAGGCTGTCAGTTCCAATAAACATTATGCCTCGCACAATTCACGCTCAATGTAAAATGCTAAATAACACACACTTGTCTAGTACACAACAACATCTGAACAAAGCATGCAAAGGAAAAAGAACAGAAAGCTGTAGACATTGTTGGAAATTTCTATTATGGTACCCATACCCATATAAATAAACTATATGTCATACATATTTTCCAACAGCAAATCAAAGAAAGAAAAACAAAACAGTTTTGAGCGCAAGACTGAACAGCAGCAAATCCAAAACAAAGCTGTTTTTGTAAACAGTCCAACATGAGGCAATGTTCAGAAAGTAATAACAGGTTCAGCATTAAACAGTAAACATTATAGACAAGCATGACAAAGGATGCCAGGCAGCAGCTGGAAAGCTACAGGGGTATTGTATTAACAGTCAAAGTACCTAAAAACGGACACAGTCACAGTGTAGTTAATCAAATGCTAATGAAATGGTTAATGCCTTGAGCATCGAGGACATAATGTGCTACTATGAAAAACTTTAGCCAAACGCTAATTTGTTTACCTTCGACTGTGAATCACTGGTTGAGGAGTGCCTTCCTTCATCATGCCCTAGTGTCTGAGGCATCTTTGCACCATGTGCAGTGCAAAACTACTAGCAGATTTCTGTACTTTGTATGTGCCCATGTTCTGGAACATGTGCATGTTCTAGAACTCCTGAAACAGTACTCTGGGTTTGCCGAAAAACAAGAAAGCAGGCATTTTCGGAGTGGAGCCAAGGCACCTTGTGCCCTTGGCCTTAGCCAACAGACTAAGCCTAGGGCCATAAGGTGGCCAAAAAACACTTGCTCAAATCTACTGCCCAATTTCTGCCCAACTGCTGACAGTAGTAGACTCATGGTTCTTCTTCAAAATACACATAGTCTGTTTGCACCGCTTCTGATTCATGTGGAAAAGTGAGGATGCTACTGCCAGCGGTTGAGCAGAAATTGGGAAGTGAATTGCGGTGAGCAGTTTTCGCCCCCCCCCCCCCCCATGTGGCCCTAGCCTAAATCTGGTATAATTAATAAAGAGCATCTGGGTTTTATCAACTGCAAACAGAAAATAGATAGATTTAACCGAGAAACTAGGTTAAAATAGAGAAAGTGTTTTGATGATCTACACAGAGGACAATGCGGATCACATGCCCTTTTATTAAGACAAGGATGACAAAGAATTGCTTTTTCACAGCGAATGCAAACATTGCGAAACGTACATTGGCGGATTTCTTCTAAGACCTGTTTTTTTAAAATTTAGCTTACAGCGGTTGTATTTTATTAGCGATTGTGGATGTGGGGTGGATTTGCGTTTTTTGAGACAAAGCTTCAACAGCTCAGGGCTTAGATATTTACCAAGACCACAGTCACGGTTACCCTGTCTTTCTCCTTTGTACTTCGTTATAGTATTTAACTAGTAAGTCTTAACTTTGCACAGTCTAAAAAAGTGGATCAGGATGCATTTCACTGCATGTTGTACGTGTATAACTATGCATGTGACAAATAAAGAATCTTATCTTATCTCTTTGTGGTGTCACAGGGATAGAAATTGATAGATAGCAGCTATTGGGACAACTCCACCATTCTTTATTTCAATTTCCTGGCTACTTATTTATGAATTTGAGCAGTTTCGTGATATAATTTATGCCATTTTTCTATTGGTCACGTATTAATTTTACTAATTACCAACTATATTTATTTCATTTTTTATAAAAAAAACTGAAATCCTCACTATTTATTAGGACTGCACTGTAGATTAATTGGAACCACACACAAGGAATTTTATGAATTCCTATAATTAATTAATGAAGGAAATTGATTGCCTTTGAATTGATTTTATTAGTTAATTGAATTGATTGTATTTAATACTGCACTTCAAAAGCACTTTGAAAACAATTCAAGTTTCTAATCACCCATTAAAGTGGGATTATTGCATTGTTGCATATATTTTTTCATCCTTTTTGTGGTTAACGGTTGGTAAAGGAAGTAGTATATTGGACTTGGGGTGACCAATTAGAAGTGGTAACGGGGTAGAAGCAGGGTATCTTTGTCTCTCTCTCTATTTGTTTGAATTATACTGACCTACATCAGACCGCTGCTTCAATCTCGTGTATAGAATTATAAGTAATTGATTAAGGGGAATCAGTGTTCTCTTATATTTCATTTTTTAACCATGCACACCGATGCAAAGTTAAACCTAGTTTATAAATGAAACACATCATCCCACTGATATAACTTTTTAGTATGTAGAAACTATTGTCAGTGATTGGTACTACCTTATAATATAGAGGGGAATGATAGCATATAATTTCTAAAAAAAAAAAAAAAAAAAGAATACTAAGATCACAAGGCAGGCTGGAATAGGCAAAAAACTTTTTTTTATTGTTGTATTGAGATGATTTACATACCCCATTTTCAAGTCGCTTCTCTCCTGTGAGGCCATTTCTTTGATTCGGGCTTTGACGAGATGCTAAAATAATAAAATAAAGTTTTAAAAGTTAAAAAGAAAAAAAGCATTAGCTTTAAACAATAAACATTTTTTTCTGAATTACACCATTGCAGCATGCCACTCTCTTCTGATCTCTCTTCTAACAAGAATACAAATAAATGTATAAGCATCAAAAAGTCTCAATCTGAGCAAAAGATCAAAATGATTTTCAATAAATCACCCTTAATGCAAGTATTTCAATTAAATGCATTTGGGCCATTTTCTGGTGTTACTGTTCCTTTAACTGCAGCCTGGCATGGCACCATTAATAGCAACTGCTTTCAGTGCATCATCAGTAAGTTAAATAATTGGAAAGGCTGAGGTAAACAACATAAGCATTAGCTATATTCTGTTCTCATTGTTACTTCCATGGTTCTCTCCCCTCTTGTATACAAATCAAAGTTTCTTTGACAAGACTTCTGGGATGTGTTATGTTTCAAGGTCCAATAAAATAAACCAACATGGTGGCAAGGTGCCCAGACTGCCATCTTCTCCAGTACCAACATGTGCTGGGATTTCCCATTGCTTTCCTTCCCCTTCTGTGTTCTAAAAGTTTAGTTTAGCAATCATAATGTAGTATATAACAAGTGCGTTAAAAAAAAGTAATAGGACAACAAATGTGTAAAATATAATTATATGTCAAATAGCCTATGATAGTTTTTATTTTTATCTGGAGGGGTCTAAACCAATTTATGTTTTAGTATCATGGTTGTGGGTCGCTTTCACAATATGGCTTGCAGTCTTTCTGACACAAAGTACAATAAGTCAGGTTCCTGTTTTTATGCTCTATATTTAGAAGCAGGCCGGGACTGGCAATCTGTGAGTTCTGGCAAATGCCAGAGGGGCTGCTGTAGATTGCATAGAAAGTCACTATTTCGCGGGCTGATTGGGCCTCTATGAATTTGAAATGACAGGTCCTATTTTGACTCCCAGTCCAGACCTGTTTATAAGGTCACATAATGATAGCCAACCGAGTCTGCGGCTGCGGAGGCCCTGAAGTACTAAATACTAGGTTAGAGACATGACTGATGCCAAGCATTAATTAATGTGTGCAGAACAGTTCTGTGCCCATTGATTTGGAAGTGGGTATAAAACTGAACCGGAGTTTTATTTGGTTATATACACATATACTGGAAAATTCAGCACGTCAGATATAGTCATGTCCAATGCAGTCTGATTTTGTTTTTTATTTGCCGTTTATCTGCAATAAGACAGTGTCTGTATGAATATTACCCAAGTTAGCATAAATCTATATTATAGGCTTCCCATAATCAGTGAAATGAAAGCTTTGTTGTGCCTTGTACAAATTATTTATTTTTTTTTAAGGTAAAAGTTTAAGTGGATCTCTGCTAAGTTACAAGAAGCATTGGGTAACAAAGATAAACATACATAGTAATAAGTGTACAGATGTGCAGTATAAAAAGCCAAGTAAAAATAAAGCAAAATACATTAATAATTATGAAAAAACTGATTCGGGGAATTATAGTCAGAGTCACTGATATAAACAAATAACAGTACAGCAAAGAGGGAAAATGAGATTATATTCTATTTATCACATCTTTTCATAAAAGAAACCTACCATTATCCAAGCTGTAAGTGTACGAACTAAAGATAAAAATTTTTTTTTCAAAAGTGTTTTTGCTTAAAGAATTTCCAAACTTAACTCCCACAAAACAAAGGATAAATTGGCACTTACACTGTTCATTGGCATCAGCTGGAAAATCCTCATGTCTAATGAAGAATTTCACTTCTTCTCTGCGAGGGCCCCACTTCTGCAAGTGCTCAAACATGAGTTGATCATATGGTAAAGGGCGCTCTACATAAATAATAAAGATTTTATGTATATTATTGCCAGTACTGAGAAGTGCACCATATAAACAATCATGCACAAAACTGATTAAGGCCATTTGCTTCTTCTGTACCATTTATAACCTAAATATTTCCACACACTCAACCTGAATCTTTTTACTACGAATATACTTCTCTGTTCTATCTTTGTCTTCTTGATTGTTGTTCTACAGCATTATATATTGTATTTATATTCTTTAAAAGCAGCTTCTCTCCCCTCTGACTGGTAGCTTTAAATCTCTTTTTTATTAACTTTCTATCTTCTGAGTTAAGCCACATAGGGTAGTTCCCAACAATATTACATTTCCTTCTCAAGAAAATAAATTAAGAACCCAATCTATGCAGTGAAGTACTGATCTTAAAGGGGACCCGTCACCCAAACAAAATTATTCCAAATCCTATTTCATCATGTTAGTCAAGCAAAATGAACTTTAATTACACTATACAAATTATTTGAATCTTGTTTCCATCAGTCTGGGAACTCATAATTATAGCAACCAGGAAGGAGCCATTTTGTGGACACTGTTATTAAAGCAAGCCTTGTATCATCTCAGAATCTTGTTTGTGCACCAGGGGACAGGGACCCAATGTCCATCCCCATGCACTGGTTACACAATTAAATCATTAAGAGAGCTCGGGGAATGTAGGGAGAGCGGTGAAATCTAGGAAGTGCTGAATGGAAAGTGAAAGTAATTGTTTGCCCCGCCTCTATGCCTAGGCATAGAGGCGGGGTAGGCAATATTTGATTGACAGCTGATATTTTTAAACGAGTTTCCAACAGCTATGAATGATTTCATATTTAATTTAAAAGGATTTTTATTATACAGATTTTTATGTCTGGGTGACGGGTCCACTTTAAAGCAATACTGACACGTTCCTATAAAAATCATAGGAACGTGTCAGTATCAAGTAGTTGTTGCACCCGCAATAGTTCCCCTGAAAGCCTCTTGAAAGCCGCCCCAGCCCCCCGAACCTGGTTGACCCGACCCTCCGACACTGCTAAATGATCTTCTGTGCTGTTTCAGTGACGCTGGGCTGGGGGCGGCCCGATCTTTCCATAGGCGAATTATGAATGAAAACAGGACTTCAGCCTATGGAAGGATCACTCCATCCCCAGCATCACGGAAGCAAAGCAGAAGATCAGTTAGTCATGTCGGCGTGTCGGCTGCGCAGAGGTTCGTGCGGCTGGGGGCGGCTTTGGGGGAGCTTTCAGGGGAACTATTCCGGGCGGTACAACTACTTGATACTGACACATTCCTATAATTTTTATAGGAACGTGTTAGTATCGCCTTAAGGATTTACTTAATTTGCTTTCTTGAAATTTAGTCTTTGTTTACCCAAGGTAAATTTGAAGAAACATTAAATGAGAATGTTATGGTCACTATTCCAGGGCTTGTAATACTCTAAACTGGTTTCCATTCACTATCCTGGCAGTACTAGTGCTCCAGTCAATAACTGGATAATTAAAATCTCTCATTATTAAGACCTGCAGCCTTTCCTATTTGCAACAGGAGCTTAGCTTTTTCCTCTTTACTAACTTGAGGAGGTCTGTAGCATATTCCTACAATCAATTTGCCTGATGGATATTTGTCTTTTAGTAAGTCAGTAAAGTCTTAATGCGGCATACATAGGACAATGAGCTGCAGACCTGGTCTGAGTTGGAAGTACAAATAGAAAACACAGGCACTCAAGGCAAAGAAATAGCAGGGTTCCTCCTTGCTGTTGATTAGTGCGAACGTGCGTGCGTAAGGGTGTGCGCGACTTCATCTACACACTGGTCTGAGTTGGCACATTTAAGGGCCTGTGTAGTGGCACCTTAATACTTATACATTTAAAATAAATTGTGAGGTGCAAATATCATGGATAAATGGAAGGAAGATCATGTCAGACAAACATAATTACATTTTTAGCCTGTGTGTCAAGAGTGGCAGTAAATTGTGGATCTACAAATGCTGCTTGGTTTAACATCAGTAAAGCTTTTAGCAGAAAGGCTTTATAACACTGATTAAAACTGGATTATAATTTAGTGCAATGAATATTTATTTGATTTTAAGGCAAGCCACAGGAAATGGAGAACAATGAAAAGAACATTTAATAAAGGAAACTAAATCCTCCCCATGGTTTTTCTAAATTTTGATAAGTTTCATGGACCCCCTCATCCCCTCACCCATTCTGAAACAAAGCATTAACCAGATGAAAGTCTTTACTGTGCCACTATATAAGCTGTAAGAATAGGGTTCATGGTTTATTTGCTCTCACATTGCCAGAGGTTCACCTGGCCACAGGGCAGACATTTCTGGTTTATATTTTCTCCTTGTAGTGAAAAAGCACACCTCCTGCACTGCCCAGGGGCCCCATTTCTACCTCTAGTAAAGAAACCTAGTACTAGTTAAATGCCTCTAAAACAACAAGGCAATTCTTAAAACATTTACAGCAGGTGCAGAAGTACCCGCTCTTATTTCTATAACCAAAATACAGGGAATATTTCCAACAGAACAAACGATCTGGAATCACGTAACACAAGTGAAAATCTGCACCACTCAATGTAGCAACAAATAAATAAAAAGCCAACATTTCTGTAGTGTCAGAGGAATTCATAAAGGTGTTTGGTGACCCTGATGTGAGCTGCCCATTGCTGGCACCAACAGCTGTCCAAATGACATCAGCAACAGAAACTCAACAAAAACAACAGGGGAATGAATCATCTCCTAGAACCAGAGGGGGGAACCCCCACTCTCAATTAAACATAAAAAGCAGATTACTGTCAGGAAGGCAGGCTAGAGCTCCCATTACTGATGCGTGCGCTAATGCGTCTCAGCACCAAACATCTGGAAGCTGCAGCCTGCAGCCATGACAAACTTTAAAAAACATTAAATGCCCCAGAGAGCTGAAGGACGGTGCATATTGTCAGACCCTTCTGATACAGTTAACTGAAGTGCCCTTTCATCCTGGTCCAACGGAGCACACACAATTTTATTTACTATTCATATGCAATTCAGCTGAAATTATAATCAAAACAGGAAGCTGAACGAAAGGATAAAATGATAACAAGCATTTTAGATCCAGACATTATTTTGTTTAAAACGTAATTTTAGTTAACTAAAAACACCAGCGTTAAAGTTGCCTTATAAATAAAGAATGATCCTAAATTATTAATATTCTCGATTGCACCTGTGAGGTGTGATTTATTGGTTGCGTTTTTGGGTTTTGTTTGTACTTTAGGAAGGTAAAAAGAAAAAAAAAATCTTAGTTTAGTTTTGTACCAGAGGGCATCTGTATTTTCTCGTACAAGGTTGTTACGAACATGCAGATAAAACTGCTACAAGCACAGTTGAAGCTGGCTACACACAGCCCAGTACTCGAGATACAAGGAAGAAGATGGCTGCGTTCTACTCCAATACCCAGTTGTTCTGCAGAAACAATCTCAGTGGAGAGGGATGTGTGTAGCTCATCGCTTCAAGGTCATTGATAACACATAGTTGCTGATAGTATATGTCTGCTTACTGCAATTTCTGTCCAAAACTACCATTGTGGCAGAACACTTATGCTAGTGACACACCAGCGAAGAAAACCATCTGCACCGTGTTGAGTGTTCACTCACAGGCAAAAAATAGGCCCCATCAGTGCACACACAGGGCACATTTCATAGCAGAAATTATGCATTTTCACCCCAAAATCAACCATGTGAACATCTTGATGAGCCAAAGTTTGTGCACACCAAAAATGGGGCAGATAGTGCCACTGGCCTTACATTCATATATTGCCAGCTTTATAGAGAAATCTGAGCAACAAAGAAGGACTTTCAAAGGCAAAACTAAAGTAAACTTAAAGAGCCTAATAAGTGTTAATATCTTGATTATTAACATCTAACCCCAATATAATATAGTGTTAACCTAGAAATGGTCCTGATAAGTCCCTACAAGTCTGCAGTCATCTAAAATTGTTGATATATATTTTCGGTGTATGCCAAAAAAAAAAAAAAGTATTAAAAAAATTGTCCAATAAAGACTTCTATATATTCAATTATTACCCCATAATATTGGTTGAATGGAAATATTAATAGCTGTATTTATAAATCTCAATATTATTAGATCAGCTTCTGTCTTGCCTAAGATGCCATTGTCTCAGGTTGGTTTCTCACTTCCTTCCTTTTCACCTCAAATTGTATTTTAAAGGAGAACTAACCCCCCTTTCTAATAAAAACCCCTACTCTCCATAGTCCCCCCTCCCTGTTCCCCCCCCCCCGCACAGGAGTGAACACAAGTAAATACCCTATAGCCAGTAATTACCCCCTGTTGCAGAATAATCGCAGCGGAGCTCACGGGGGCGATCTTTAGCTGCTTCTGTAATCTTCGAGTCTTCTTCCGCCAATTCAGTAATTTTCGGCACTTTCGGCGTATGCGCATTTGTAGCGAACAGGGAAAATGCTTCAACTGCGCATGCGCCGATACGGAGCTTCCTTACCGAGATTACCAAAGTGGCAAAAGATGCCCGCCGAGAGTTCCGATGCACTTACTCTGCAACAAGGGGTAATTACTGGCTTAGGGGTATTTACTTGTGGGGGGAGCAGGGAGGGGGACTAATGAGGGTAGGGTTTTTTATTAGAAAGGGGGTTTAGTTCTCCTTTAATGTCCCAAGAAGGAGCCATTCATTGTAATGACATATATCAATGTTAAACAAATACACTTCTACACCAAGAAAGAACAACATATTTGGAGAGAGATTCTTGTTCTTACCATTCCCACGCCACACTTCAGCCAGGTAGCATGCCCCCTCGCCTGGCTCCTTGCAGAACTCTACTACATCTCGGCATGTTGTTTCTGGTGTGACTGGCACCTCTGTCAGTATTTGCTCATTGTTGCTAAGAAACACTGTTAGAATAGTCTGTAAAAAGATTGAAAAAAAACAGTAAAACGGTTATCAATTATCCAGTACTGGGAAAAGTAAGAGATCGTATAATATATATATATATATATAAACACACACACACACACACAGAATAAATAACAATATATCAAGACTGATCTGCATAAACTTTGGCATGCTGTAATAGATTAAGTGTTATTCCTGCAAGATCATCATTTTATTTTCCGAGAAAGCAATGATTCATGAAAAAAAAAAAAAAAAAGTTTTATAAAGGACCAATTTTGTGTCACAACCTGGTGGTTTGTTTTCAGCTGGGTTGGTCCAGCAGATCATATGTTTGAATTCAATAACTGAAAATATTTATCACTACAATTTTCATACAACAGTCTATTAAATGTGAAATTACTCGATTATAAAATAAATAAATAAAAATAAATCAAAATCAACTGATGCAGATGTTTATCAATTGTTTCTCAACCTAACATTCTCCTAGTTGCAATCAACATGCTGTGAGTTGATAACCAATTTCAGCAGCTCTAACTGGCTAATGAATCAACAATGCACTATAGAAAAAAAGAATAGCCAAGTTTTTGCAGTAGGGAAAATGGTTAGGTTGTGCAAGCACACTTATAAGCTGAAACTTATGTTGAGGAAAGGGGTGCTATTAAAAGTACATAGTTTGTTAGTCTGAGAAGGCATCAGAGTTCCAAAAAATGATATATAGGCTATTGAAATGTTAAAGAAGGAAAGGCTTGTTGCACTTAGGGGTGCCAAATGTAAGGAACCCCCAAGGGATTGTATTGACTTACCTGGTTATACCAGTGAGCACCACGGAGCGATCTTCTTCCTGCTTCCTCCATCTTCGTGCGGCTGTGCATGCACAGTAGAACGAAAAGCTGAACTTTAATTAAAAAGTCAGCTATTTCGCTCAACTGTGCATGCGTTTGCCCCAGGAAATTTAAAGACAGAAGTGGATCGCTCAGTGGTGCTGGTATAACTCCGGGCCAGTGCTCCTATCAGCAGAAAACTGCACTGGCCCGGGGTTATACCAGTCAGCACCACAGAACGATCCACTTCCATCTTCTTCTGTTTTCAAATTTCCCGGGGCAAACGCATGCACAGTTGAGCGAAATAGCTGACTTTTTAGTTAAAGTTCGGCTTTTCTTTCTACTGTGCATGCACAGCCGGACGAAGAAGGAGGAAGCAGGAAGAAGATCGTGTGGAAGGGTTTAATGAAGAGAATCTAGTGCATGAACACTCTATATTATTGCAGTTTATAAGCGAGATGTGCCAAATCAAGTGATAATCTTTTGGAAGGGTTGTGTAAAATATGGTACAACACAGTTTTCAAAAATATTAACATTCTGACAAGGCAATGTCTGACCATGCAAACATAATTCTTGTACTGAAAGTAGGTCACCAGAGAAGATGTTTTTTTCCATGCATCATAAAATGGAACTGATTTTTTTTTTTTTTTTTTTTTTACAGAAAGAATATCCATTCAGATTTAATTTCTTGTTTTTTTTTAATGTACCATGGAGCACGTTGTCATTTTAAACTATGTTGCAGAAAGAAGACAGCTATAATTATAAGAGTGGCTAAGGGGCAGAATATGTTGGTCAATACAGATTATAGATGATAGGGATTTGGGAAGGATTAAAGCAATTTGCACAGTAATACAAATAAAAACCATACATTTTTTTAGGCATTTTATACATATACCCAGATCTGTTTGCACTATTGCTGGCAGCTGTGCCTTTTTTCTTATCCTTTTTTAAAATGACATATCTTAATTACATATCTAAAAATACAGCGGACTACCTTGGCATACTTTCTTATCTTCATTATTGTTAAAGGAACTGTAAAACCAAAAAATTAATGTGGAATGGCAATATAGTTTACTGTTGCCCTGCACTGGTAAGAGTGGTGACACACAGGGCGATGCCTTTCCACCAACAAGAATGTAAATCGCCAGTGGAATGGCATATGTATTGCTTCAGTTTTACAAAGTTGTCTCATGAGGAAACTTTGGGCGACTTCCGAAAACCGAAGCAACACATGCCATCCCGCCCGCGATTCGCATTCTTGCTGACAGGAAGGCATAACAGATCAGTTCTGATGAATCTCATTGCATACTGCAGATCATATCTGTGTCTCCTGTGCCTTTTCTCCTTTTTCAGCTTTGAATGGCTGCCCACCTGGATACACAGCAGCTTGTTTATATAAATTATAGTAGAGTTTCTGAAGCAAACACACCAGTTGTACCAGTGCAGAGCAACAGGACATTATATTTTCATTACTTTAAAACACTTTCATTAGACAGAATCTCAGACCACTGCACCTTTAATTTTTGTTATACAGATTGCTAGATTCTCATCCAAAAAGCATGCCAAAACTTGGAGAGGTTGGCGTGTTGAGCTGTGTTTACATGTATAGATTTACTTTTTCTTGGCAAGGTCACCAAAGGAGAAGATGTTTGCCTGATTTGGCCCCCAATGTTAGGCCCAAATCAGTTGAAAACATTTGTTTGCCCCCCCAGGTCAACAAATCAGATAGGTGCCCAAGGAAGCACATCAGGAGAGGACCAAACAATAAACAAAATGGTACCCCATCCAACAGCTTTTCATCTGCTCCATAGATTTCTAGCCAATTAAAGGTTCAGCTGGCTGTCAGACTTTTCACATACACGGGCCAACAAGTTGCTGACTGAAAGGGCCAAGTCACCAGTGAAGACCATCTTGTATTGCTAGCTTATGGCCAATGACATTTGGCTCATATGTTGTCTGATGGATACCAGCAGAGGGAAATGGCCTTGTCCACTTGTCACCTCCACCCACTGAGATGAACAGGAAAGGCAGTGCCTGTTGATGGTGCCTGGTGGCCTACCATTCAGAACATTCTCTTTTAAAAGTATGTGGTTGACCAGTGTGCCATATGTCTTAACCATATTTCCCTATGTATCAATCAATTTTTAAAAATCAATTCTTTACTACACATTTTATAACTGCTGTAAAAAACTGTTGTACAGATTTTTTATACTTCTGTGCTGTGGTCACAACACAGATGATGATCTTATTCTGTGTTTATCAATAGTGAACCATAAGAAAAGATAGTGTCCCAGTTAACCAGAACAGAGGGGCTTTACACTAAACATTCTATTTCATAGCCAGAGTTCTGTTGTAATGCTAACAGAAACTAGACAAGAGTGGTAAGATACCGAATGCCATTTTAAAATGCAGAATGGATGCATAAAACATGAATAAAATATGCCTAAAATGTTACGGGCAACCTACTAACAGGACTAGTCTAAGTCCTATTTTGCATGAGGAAGAATAAACTATTGGTCCATATCAGTGGGATAAAACAAACAGTATAGTATGTCTTTCCACAAAAAAATGATATTACAAAAAAACAGGAAAACGTGCCTTGAAAATGATTTACATTGTTTTTTTAATCTAACAAAACACTGCATATGTTTTCACACAGTTAAATGTAAATATTTAAATCTGGTTCTGTCATATCATATTTTCAGATATTTGTTCTACTTGTCAACATGTCATTCTGAATTCATGTTATTAACAAATTACCGCTATAGGGCTTTTCAGTCTGTCAATAAATCCCAGTTCCTACATGAGAGAATAATCTATGGGTGGCCCCATGTTATTGTAGTCCACCCTTGGGGCCAATGTGCTGTACATTGGTCCTAACATCTCAAATGAAACAGCTTGCTATAGTTGTAAACGAAAGCTTTAGGTATGTGTGAATTATACAAATATGAACATAATTCATATTTTAATAAACTTTTGCCTAATGCATCCTTCTAAGAAAGTTTATTGAACAGTAACACTATACTTTTCATCTTTTGCTAAAATAATGCAATTTCTCCTCACAACCAGCACATTTTTTAGTGTGCACAAACAATAAACCAACTGAGAACGATCGTCTACCAACTGCTCTAAATTGACAAGCATTTTCTACATGAATGTTACCAGTCTGGGGGGTTCACCAAACATTTCATTATAGTAACAATATTATAGATGTAATAACTCCATATAACCTTGCATTATTAAGCAAACCATAAAATAGGAGTAATCCTGCCTACCTTTTCCATAACCACTGTCTCCTTTTTTCTTTTGCAAGACTTAGACGGAATCCTTTCACATCGCTGGGACTTGCCTTTGGGTTTGTTTATAAGGCTTTGCAGAATCATTGTGATAAAATTCCTCATGTGTAGGTCACGGGGAAAACCTCATGAAGAATACAATGTACAATCCAAAAGGAATAAGGGGAAAATTCTTTAGATGGAACCTGCTCTAAAGGTTTCGTTTCCAGAATGGTGGTGTCTGGAGATCCGTGTGGCTATGAAGGCTGATAAGGAGTACAGAGGACATAAAGCAGGCCATGGATGTGACAGCTAGATGATATGGTGGATTATGCCTCGCCTAATTAGGAAAACAAGCATAAGTAGAGAGGGGCCGGTTGTGCAATGAATATATAGCCTTGTGTCAGTGCCGAGTGCTTCTACCGAATATTTATTTATGTAAATACATACATTTTAATCTATATAACACTACTTAGATACGTAGTGCTGTACACTGAAGATGATACATTATGGGGGTTATTGATCAAAGGTCGAGTTAATTTTTATTTGCAAATTTTGAGTTTTCAAGGGTATTTTTTAATAACCCCCTAAAAGATCAGATGGGGAATACACAAAAAACAATATAGATACAGCTACATTCAACAGTGTGCAGTGTCTAGTGTGCAGTGACACAAGAGAAAGGAAGTCTCTGCCCTGTAAAGCTTACAATCTAAGTGGGTAGGTAACATACAGGAACAAATAGAAGGGTTTAGTGTTGCAATTTTCGGTTGATGGGATACTGCCTTTGGCTTTGTTTGGAGAAGCAGAGGGAAGATTTTCTAAACAGGAATACCGAGATGAAATTCACAAGAAAAAGAGAACGTTTTAAGGCAGGAAACAGTAGTGGAACTGGGTGTTGTACACAGGGAGTGGCCCTGAACAGACATACTAAATAGGCCCTGACATTTCAACATCAAAGGTTGCTAGGGTAATTTGGATATTAGCAACTAGATTTATAAAAATGCAATTGAGAGAGCTGCTGAATAAAAAGCTAAATAACTCAAAAACGACAAATAAAAAATGAAAACTAATCGCCTCAGCATATCGCTCTCTACAGCATACTAAAAGTTAATTTAAAGGTGAACAACCCAATTAAGAGAGAGGAGGAATGCAAGCTGCAGAGTGTAAGACTATAGGGGGATGAGGTGGCAAGTTCTAAGAACTCATTATATTATAAGTCTATTATTTAAACACCTCCCTTTGCCTGAAATTAAAAAAAAAAATGCTCTTCTGCCATGCCCACTTCGTCAGCCCTCCTCAGTTTTCACAATTCTTCAGTACCTTGAATGTACCAGGTTCTGCCATCCAATGAGAACACTTCCCTTTGTTTCTCATTTAGCCCCCACATCTCCAGAAGACATCACTCACATTCAAATTACAATAATACAATTCTGATCATTTGGACAAAATGTTAATCTCCTTTCTTTCACCGGCAGCAGGCTTACATGGGTGAGCAAACAGACACAAAGAGTGCAAAGATAAAAGCTTTAAAGTTGCACAAACAGAATTAAATGGTAGGCGTGAGTCAGCTTTGTGGTTGTGTATAAACATTTTTACAACATCATTGTTTATTAAAATACATCTAATTAGATATACACATAATATCCTGAGTTAGTACCTGTGCATATTTATTTAATGCGTTACATAGAAGTGCCTCTTTAACAGGTACTCTACTGTATGGGCCTGCATCCTGCCATAGTGTGTTATACAAGTACCTACGCTCAGCAGAAATGATCCAGAGCTTGACAGGCTATATGTATTAGCTGTTCTAACATCAGCTTTCCTTCAGCAGAACAAATGACTTAACCTTGTAAATGTCAGTAATCATGGACTCGTAAAAAATCGACCTACAAATAAACAAACAAATGACCTATTTTATATTTTAAAAAAAAAGTTTTCAAAATTTAGTCCTGTACCCAGCCACGAATGGTTCAACATCTGTTTATCTCTTGTGTAAGAACTAAAACCAATGTATTCTATACAGCTATAGGTTATCTGCAATGTAAACATAAGCCTTTCTGCCCTATTTATCTTGAATGGCTGCCCCCATGGCGACAGAGCAGTGTACCAGTGCAGGGCAACAGCACATTATATTTAAATGCAAACAAAAAGCACTTTTTTTTTGTATAACTGTTATTTTAAAGGTTTAAGACATGTATATGGGGTTATTTAATAAAATACATTAATGAGTTTATGTATAAAAAGGCATTGAGTTTGCCCAGGTACAGTAACCCGTAGCACCTAATCTGCAGGTACCATTTACTGGTCACCTGTTTAAACGACATCTTATTGGTTGCTATAGGTTACTGCACTTGGGCAGAATTAGTGCATTTTAGTATATACTGTAGTACTTTTGCCTTGGTGCAAAAGCCCATAAAAAAATTCAAATTTTCCTGGTCACCTGTTTAAAAGTAAAAATCTTATACGTTAATATGCGTTATGCACCCATATGATAAAAAAGAAGCACACAATAACCACATATAATTCCTTAACTGAACTAAAAAACAACTTACTTTCAGTTCAATCTGACCTAATATGTGGGTTTCTAAATGGGGCAAATGCCAGCAGAAACAAGTTGCATGTGCCCTATGTTAATGGAGCAGCCATCACATCTAAGATTGTGAATGCAGGAGAGAGAATGTAAATGCCTGTGTGTGTACACAGATTTAAACCCACGCAATTACCTGTGTATCTGACAGAATGGATTTTCATAGCATTCTGACACTGAAAACAACAGGAACTCTAGTTTCTCCCTTCTGGAATGCTATGCTAGACTAATTAAATGCAAAGACATAGTGGTCCAATAAAATGATTTTTCAATGCACTGTGATCATGTGAGATTCAAGGGTCTAAACCTAAAACAAACTCATGACCAAGGGCATTTACACAGCAAACCACATGTGTACTGCATCTCAAAAGCAGGAGGACCACACTGTTGGAAAGTTTAGAATGCTGCACTGGATGGTTATTGGTAAAGCATAAGAATAATTCATTTAAAACCTGTGTTTATTATAGGCTTTTAACATGCAACAGACTGGGTTAAAATATTTTCAACTAAATATGTCAACTTCCACTTAGTAATAGAGAAAAAATACAGAAACTGTAATAAAAGCTAACACCACAAAATATTTAGTCCATAAAGATGTTATTTTTGTTCCGTTAGTGAGTAGTAGTGATGAGCGAGCTGGCACGAAACCCATGGGACGTTGGGCGGGTTCAGGCCGGCTACCGCAAACAAAATCTTTTATAGACTCGCACCTGCCCTGCCCCTTTCATGATGTCACAGCGGGATGGGGCGGGCACGGGTCTATAAATAGAGGGGACGGAGAGGGCAAGGCAGGTTTGGGAGGGGGCTAGTCAGGGTCAGGTGGTGGACCCGCACATCACTAGTGTGTTGAAGTGTGTATTTCAGGTATATGTAAACTGTGGCACTACAGATGCTGAGCAACAAATATAAGCTCTCTCTCTAGCCATTGGTGCTTGAGGGTTGCAGGTTTCCCATCCCTGGAATATTTTGGAAAGCTCAAATGTTATTTCTTATGTACCATAGAGGTCGCATGCATCGCTGTATAATGTAAGAATTAAACAGCTGAAATAGTTACATTTAACTATGTAACTACTATGCTAGCATTTTACAGAACAAAAATACATTTTAAAATGGTCTTCTGCAAATCCCTGTTATTAGCTATGCACTTCCCCTTTACACTCGATACTATTACCGCAGTAGACAATAATGCGATGAGACAGCTCAAGGAAGGAAAAAGGGAGGAGGGGAGGACAAACATACCACATATTTGCTGCCTTTATAACCGGGATCCTAAAAATATATTGCCAAATAGTCACAGACATAAGATAATACCCTATGTACAGTGTATTAATTATTCCATGCATTTGGAATTAGTAACACATTATGCACTTCAACAGACCCATGCCAATGAAGATAATAAAGCATAAATCCAAGGATTATGAAAGATTAGGCACTCCTTAATTTCCATTCGCACAGTAGATACCTAGAGTAAGCAGACTGCTGGGTTCATCACTTAGTTTATTATTATGTCAACTCCATTGTTTCAAGCAGACAGAATATTATAGGGATTCTGTCATCGGAAAAAATTTTGGTTTTTTTACAAAATGCATCCGTTAATAGCGCTCCTCCAGCAGAATCCTGCATTGGAATCCATTTTTCTAAAGCGCAAACAGATTTTAAATATTTAATTTTGAGATCGGACATGAGGGTAGACATGTCAGTTTTCCAGGTGCCCTCAGTCATGTGAATTGTGTTCTGATAAGTTTCAGTCACTCTTTACTGCTGTACTGCAAGTTGGAGTGATATTACCCCTCCCTTACTCCTGCAGCAGCCCATGAACAGAACAGTGAGAAGCGAACCAGATTGCAGTTCCCCGACACCTGCATTGCAAAAAAAAAAATGTCCTCATTACCCTAGTGGTAAATATGAGAACAAAACTTTATAGAAAAAATCCAAGTCCGGCTAACCCAAGTTACAACTCCTCCAGTTACAATGAGTAGGAGAAACAATAGCCTGACTGAAAGTAGTTCCATTGCATGAAATTAACCACGTTGACAATCTTCAAGCACAAGCAAAAGCAGTGTCAGTCCTTATTTTCAACTTACAAAGTTGTAAACACCTGACTTGAACTATTGCCTTTCGGCGATTGCCATACAAGTCAATACAGTGATTTTGCATGTGCTTGGGCTACTTAAAACCACCAATGAGAACACCCGAGATCTTCTTGTTTGCCATTACAATTCTTGTGCCAGTTGATAAAGACACTTTTCATGGTTTTTAATGGTTTCTGACAGATCCCTAAGCCTAGCCGCTTGCTCTCCTGCTGATCTATCTGACTACTTTGCTGAGCTGGCTGACTACTGCTACTTTGTATCAACAGTCAGCTGTCCTCAGCCAGCATCCTCCAAACCCCACAACTGCCTGCACATGTGATTTCAATAAGAGAAGGAACATCACAGTGTGAAGCATTTTAGGTTATATAGTTCCTGCATGCTGCATGTAAGCTGTGGAGAGATTGTTACATTTGTAACATCAGTGTTTAGTCCCTCCTTCACTGCCAGGATTTCAAATGATGCAGAAAGAAAAGAACTGTTAAACAGCTAGATTTCAGCATAGAAAATAGCATTTATTCATACTTTGTGAAGAAACAGGTTTACTGTGATGGATATATTAGGGGTTTCTGTGTTATGTGGGCCTCTTTATCAGATTTTGGATTGGAAGCTGGAGTTCCGCTTTTAATAACAGGCCTTTTTTTTATTTTTATTGTATGTAACTGTGTGTAATGCCTTAAGCTGGCCATAGATGCAAAGATCCTATGGTACGAATAGGGTATTCGGACAGTGTGTGGAGAGTCCCGACATTTTTCGTCCGGCGGAGAACGGTCGTTTGGTCGATCGGACAGGTTTGATTTTGTCCCTACCGTCCCATTGCGCTCTCATCGTAATCCGATCGTTTGGCCATAGGGCCGAACGTTCAGATTACCCCCGATATAGCCATGCCCGTAAATGGCATATTGGGGAAAGATCGGCTCGTTTGACTATGTCGCCAAACAAGCGGATCTTGTCGTCTATGGCCACCTTTACTCATTGATGAAGGAAGCAGTGAGATTATGAAAAGGGTAGTAATTGTCCAAGGTGTTCCCTGGGATCAATGTTCACTGGAAGTTGTGCAGAAACTGTTGGATCACAAAGACAATGTAGTATGTATATAAATATAGCAGATCAGTGCCCAATCAACACACTGCATACATTAATTATACATTAATGGGAACATTCCTTGGGATGTAGTTAATGTTTAGAAGGAAAAGAAAAATCTATTTCACTACTTGTCCACGGGATTATTTCATAGTAAATGTCATTCCCCTAAGAATTTTCTCTATCCATTCCCCATTGTGCTGCATAAGGCATGGCAATATCCTTTTTGCCTTTTCTGTTTGGCATAATGTGTACAATCCCAATATGCTGACATGCCTCAGCACTTTAGAGATGTTCTACATAATTCACATCAGTCCATGTCCCAGAGGAGCTAGCTATCGCACTGATACATAATATAAGCATGGTCATATTGTTGATTACAAAACAATCATACTGCTACAAAGACCTCTTATCTGGGAAGCCCAGGTCTCAAACAATCTGGATAATAGAGCGAATGCCTGTAAACATGTATAAAGCAGGTGCTTCCTCTGAACAGAACAAATTACAATCAGATGGACTTTAACAGTTCAGGGCTTGTCACTTAAAGGTCACTCTACTGCTTATAGTCACATTCCTGTAGTGCCAGTGTTTGGCTTTGACAGCTATTATGTAACAACAGTACAACCTCCTCCTCCTTCTTGCTGCACCCACCCCCTCTCAGCTAAGGCTAAACAAATAGCTTATTGGGAAACGGATGTCCCTGGAGAAAAAGAAGGAAGTGCGAAATTAATGAGTAATAGAATTCCCTATTGTGTCAATACTGTTGGCAAAATAACAAGTACAGGTATGGGATACATTATCCGGAAACCCGTTATGCCGAAAGCTCCAAATTAAGGAAAGGCCGTTTTCCACAGATTCTATTTTATTCAAATAATCCAAATTTTTAAAAATCAGTTCCTGTAATAATAAATCAGTACCTTGTACTTGATCCAAACTAAGATATAATTAATCCTTATTGAAAGCAAAACCAGCCTATTGTGTTTATTTAATGTTTAAATGATTTTCTAGTATGGTAGGTATGAAGATCCAAATTATGGAAAGATCAGGAATCCAGAAAACCTCAGGTCCCGAGCATTCTGGAAAACAGTTCCCATATACCTGTATCATAAAGAAAACCTACAAATCAATGCCTTAAAATAATAAATGAAATTGGGAGACAGTCTCAGAAGACTGATCTACACAAAAGATAGAAGCCATAAAGATCTGGATTTCTAGTACAGGTATGGGACCATTTATCCAGAACTCAGGACCTGGGATTTTCCAGGTAACAGTTCTTTCTGTCATTTGGATCTTCATACCTTAAGTCTACTGGAAAATCATGTGAACATTAAATAAACCCAATACACTGGTTTTTGCTTCCAATAATGATTAATTATATCTTAGTTTGTTTTATTATTGCAGAGGAAAAGGAAATTATTTGGATAAAATGGAGTCTATGGGAGACGGCCTTTGCGTACGTTTTCTGGATAATGGGTTTCCAGATAACAGATCCCATACCTCTACACAGAAGGATAATGTAGAGAACTAAAGCTGGTCATACACTTTGACTAAATGAGCAGATATCTACCAGAATGCTTTTGTGAGCAGTCATTCCAAATGAGCTTTATCACGAACAACAAAAACCCCCTTAATACTAGAAATGCAAGGTCAAGAATCTTAAAAGGTTTTTAAAAAAAGACATGCCATGTGTTTTGTTTGTGGCTCCTGCATCTAGAAAGGTCTACTTGCTTGAAGGCAAGTATGTCTGTTATTTGATGACAATATATTTTGCACCATTTTGCTTGAAATTAATTGAGAAGCCTTTTTGACCTGGTGACCTCGGGGATGTGTGACATGCAATAAACAGCAGGTCATTTATCTAGCAACATTTGAACGGCAGCAATTGTCTAGGGAGAAAGTGCTTTCATGGCAGTAAAACTGGCATACTAGCACATTTATCAGCTTTGTTTTTTTGTGTGTTTTAGTGTCACACGCCCAAATAGGGAACCCGAAGGACAAGTAATAAAAAATATGTGAAAAAACACTTTTTGGTGCCAAATCTGTTACCGTGAGAAAAGTCATTCTGATAATGTTTAAGGACCAATATATCATCATCGTTTATGTATACAGAGCCAGGAAGTTATGCAAAGTTTTACAACAGTTTATAACAGGAGTCCTTCAACAATATAACAAACAAGGGTTTTAGAATCAAAATGGGATAAAAAAAAAAAAAAAAGTTCCTACTCACAAGCACTAACAATCCAAAGCACTTGCACTCAAACTCCTCTGAGAACCGTTTACTTGAAAAAACAGTAGGGATGCACCAAACCCAGGATTCGGTTCAGGATTCGGCCTAATCCTTCCGCCCAGCCAAACCTGAATCCTAATTTGCATATGTAAATTAGGGGTGGGAAACTGAGTGACTTTTAGTCACAAAACAAGGAAGTAAAAATGTTTTTGCCTTCCCACCCCTAATTTGCATATGCAAATTAGGGTTCGGATTCGGTTCGGTATTCGGCCGAAACTTTCGTGAAGGATTTGGGGGTTCGGCCGAATCCAAAATAGTGGATTCGGTGCATCCCTAAAAAAAACTGTGATTTTAATGCAAGTGCTAATGAATCCAAGTAATCAAACATTATTTTCATGCAGTATAATAGTACATAGGGAAACTGATCTGTTTCGGATTCCCAAGCTAGTGGTCGCAAGTATAATCTATGTTTATCTGCAACTCCTCATAGGTGAAAACAGCTGCCAATGCAGCTCTTCCAAACCCAGTTCCTTCTTACCCCACAGTGTTCAAGGATTCTGTTATAATACATGAGAGTAACATGATCTCCCTAGTTGGACCTGCTAAGAACAAGTGTAGCTACTCCAACAGGACAGATATTTATCAAATCTAACCGTTTACACTAATTAAACAATGTTAAAAAAAAAAACATTTATAAAAATGCTGTGCAATTCTGTCAGTTTATCTAAATCATATGATCACCTGCACATATATTCTTTTAGAATCACAGCCTCTGGATTTTTAAACCAAAGTTGATCAGCAAAACTAAAAGCAAGTCATCTCATGACCCATAACAGCCTGTATTCTCTAGAATTCAATTGAACAAGCCAACCAATTTTCCCAGCACAAAGATCCATTTTCTCATGGTTGCTCATTGGCAAATAAATTGAATCAGATTAGCACAGGTTCCACCAAGGCCAGTCAAGAAACGTCTACCTATGTAAGGAAGTAAATAATGGACCTGCAGATTGCACAGTTTGCCATATTATACAGGTATGGGACTGGTTATCCAGAATGTTTGGGACCTGGGGTTTTTCATTTGACAGACCTTTCTGTAATTTGGATCTTCATACTTTAAATTCTACTAGAATATAATTTAAACATGAAATAAACCCAATAGGCTGGTTTTGGCTCCAATAAGGATTAAATATGTCTTAATTGTAATCAAGTACAAGGTACTGTTTTATTACAGAAAAAAAGGAAATCATTTTTAAAAATGTGGATTATGTGGATAAAATGATGGCCTTCCTGTAATTCAAAGCTTCTCTGGATAATGGATCTCATACCTGTACTAATCATACCCAACTAATGTACAGTACCATTTTTATAATTTTTCATGTGTAATATGTCAAAGAGGTGCTGCATTCGTGGCAAAGCCTTGTGTATATGTTATTTATTTCTGCCGTAGTTTAGACGCAATTTGGTCCAATAAATGAACATCAGACTGACTCAGATTGCAATGTTCTACGGCGCGCACACACACAGGGCACCAATATCTTTTGATTGGATTGCAGACACACAAAACATATACAGGCACCACAAGAAAACAATTTTAGGGATGGTAGGTGATAGCAAGTTTTGCACATAATGCAATATCATACATACAGTAAAACTGCTAGGCAGCGTTTTTACAAAACATATCCAGCAATCTGCACAGGGTTGCACATGACACAGCATGTGCAATAATATTTGCCCATGTGACAAATGTAAAGCAAGAACAATGGGCAAACTGGAATTTATGGCTGTGGAGCAGGCTTAGTCACGTGGCAATGTTTAGTGGCACTGCAGCTTGAGGCTCAGTTATCACTGATAATGTTACAGAGAAACTGGACACAAAGGTAAATTGTAGTAGTAACCTGCTACTTTTTGTTTATCTGTGCTACGCCCTGGAGTGTAGCAGTGCTCACACTACAAAGAGCCTGGGTTCTGATTCACAAAGTCACAGGCCAGAACAGGCAGTAAACCACAGCCCTTTATGGCTACACGTGACAGATCAGCAGTCTATTGGGAACTAGGCTGTTCAATGCCAAGCTAGCTGCACAACCTAAGGCAGACCAGCACATTTCCAGTTCACAATGATACAACTGCATAAAGAACAATCAAGATCTAATTAAAATACTACTACCATTAAGCAGCATTGCATGTGTCAGTGAAACAGGAATGAGCTATGATTTGTTACATTTAGGGGCCTATTGGTCATAAAACATTGTAAAACATTGGAGAAAAACATCACTCGTGCAGTTACCCATAGCAACCAATCAGCAATTAGATATCAACAGTTACCTATAAGTTAGAAAAGAAAAGCAAACATGCTTGGTACCATCATTGAGAAACCTGTTATCCAGAATGCTCCGAATTACAGAACAGCCGTCTCCCATTTCATCCAAATAATCAATTTTTAAAAATTATTTCCTTTTTCTCCGTAATATTAAAACTGTACCATGTACTTGATCCAATCTAATATATAATTAATCCTTATTGGAAGCAAAACCAGCCCATTTGGGTTTATTTAATGTTTACATGATTTTCTAGAAGACTTTTGTCCGGATAACAGATCTTTCTGTAATTTGGACAGTCATACCTTAAGTCTACTAGAAAATCCTATAAGTCTGAAATAAACCTAATTGTATAGTGTTGCTTCAAATATGGATTCATTATATCTTAGTTTGGATTAAGTACAAGCTACTGTTTTATTATTACATAGAAAAAGGAAATCCTTTTTAAAATTTGGATTATTTGGATAAAATGGAGTCTATGGGAGACAGCCATTCTGTAATTCAGAGCTTTCTGGATAATGGGTTTCCAGGTAACAGATTCCATACCTGTAATAAAAACTTAATACATTCAAATTGTAAAGTTGTTTAGAATTGTGTTTTCTTTTATTAGGCAATACATTTTTTTGGCTTGACGTCCTTTAAATCAGTACTACAAATGCATATAAAAAAGTTACATGGTCTTACTCTCTTGATAAAAAAACACAAGACAAACTTGCAGAGCAGCAAACAGAACAACTCAAGCAGTCAAGTCAGACAGAAGTGTTCACAAACAGAAAACAAAAGACTGCTCTAGTCTAAGCTGGCAAGTGATTGCACACTTCTAGCCCTCAAACCATTGTCACCCGGTTGTAATTCACAGAGGATTCAGGGCAATATTTAAAAAAAAAAAAAAGTTATTTTGGGCCTAAAATATAGCTTTTACGTAAGATCTTAAATGCAAAATGCACGCTGTTATTTGCTTGGGGCAATGGAAGTAATTTGATAGGACAGAGGTGTGTACTGTGCACTACTCTAGTTTTACAAAGTGATTAGCACCATTCAGTTCCAATAGTACTAAAGAGAAGAGTGAAGCCAGATACAGGAGTAACTTTTTTCAAGAATAAAAACTATGCGCGATGGAGCCATTTAGGATTGTTTTATGCACAGGTTTTCAGTAAGGGAGGGGGTTTGGGAAACAATAAATTAGCACTGGAACTACGAGATACACAATTCTGCCAAATGGAACACTGAAAATGCTCCACAAACAGGGTATGAAGAGGGGTACAGACAGAGAGGATTTGTGACATTACCCAGGTCTAAAGGCAAGACAGCAGCATTGACAGACTATGGCAGCAATCGAGTTACACAGTAAATTATTTTTACTGCTTTCATGTGTTTTACTATAGCACATCTATGTTTGCACTTTTCTTGTTCATCATATCAGGATCCCAGGTCTCCACTTGTTCAGGCCTGTCTTACTGGTTATTGTTAATAATCAGTACAGTGCTACAAAGTAAATGTTACCTTATTACTTCTTTTGGAAGGGACTGTGCAGACTGAGAACCAATGGAATAATATTAGAAAAACATATGACATCTACCATGTGTAGAAGAAACAACAGTATTTCCAATTCCCTTTTCTCCAAGACATCATCCAAGACCTTTCAAGTAAATGCACAAAACCCCAGAAAATGCACCATACGCCATATCCTTTCAATACTATACACAATGATCTACATTTTAACAGGAATGTGTCAGTAAGACTTAAAACACCATACCTGACAAGAATGTAGTGTTCTATTCCCTGTCTCAACCAGTCCCCCCATTACTCATGCTCAAGACCTCTTATTTTACAGCACTGTACCAAATGTGGTGTCAATCAATTTACATTCAGGATAGTTTGACAACCAACTTTAAAGTAACAAGGACATATACGGGTTTACATTAACATTACATTTATTTATATCCAGTACCTAAAAATTTGGAGCTGATGCTTTATTTGTTAGTAATATTTCATTTCTAAATGATGGCAGTACTGATGACAGTACTAACAACTTTCCATAGACAGTAGCAAATTAGTAGGGATGCAACGAATCCAGGATCCGAATCCTAATTTGCATATGTAAATTAGGGGCAGGGAGGGAAATCGTGTGATTTTTTGTCACAAAACAAGGAAGTAAAAAATGTTTTCCCATTCCCACCCCTAATTAGCATATGCAAATTAGGGTTCAGATTCGGTTCGGTATTCGGCCGAATCTTTCACGAAGGATTCGGTGCATTCCTACAAATTAGATCTGCTTTATATGATGGGTGATAATATTATTAATAGCAGCCATTTTTCATAGTCAGATGTGTTGAAATTAGAGAATATAATGTTGCCTAAAAACTTAAGGCACATTTTGGTTTATGTAAAAAATCCATACAGTATATACCATTTGATCTTTGCTGTGTATACATTCCCTTTGTGCCCAGCATCAATTGGTGCAGCCTAACAAATCAGACACAGATTTAATTTGCCCACCGAATACCAGAAATTACATCAACCGGACTTCCACATGATTGCATCATATTTGCAACCAAATGTTTGTAGTTCTGCTCATTTTGGCAGATCAGGTGCAATTGCGCCAAGCGCAGTACAACTGCATCAGGTGCAAATTCCCTTGTTACTATAACAATGCCGGAATTCTGGGGAAAAACACTGCATTATGCGGAAGGGGGGGGTGGGATATAGAGATATGTCCTATGTTTTAGGTCCCTTAGCTGTCACTTAGCAGGTGAATTATAGGAGCTTGCTGTTATTGCCAGAGGGTGAAAAGGGCAACAGACAGGCTTGTCCACTACTTAGTTTTGAAATGACACTGGTGTGGTTTCCTTTAAATATTTAGAATCCTTCAGCTAACAAAATAAAAAGCACAATGAATGCTGGCTGCATCTCAGGCTAAATGTGTATATAGACTCTAGTGGAGTTCAGACATCATATTCATGTATTCAAAGATAATCCCAGGTATTGTTTGGTCACAATTTTGGGCAGGGCAGTACCAGCAGCTCCCTCTCCAATCAATCACTAACTCTTTGCCCTGTTATACTTCTGCTGCAAGCTGCATGCAAAGGGGTAATGACATGCACAAGAAAAGGCTAATTCCCCAGAGCACTTTGCAACTGGGGGGGGGGGAGGGAGGTCAGCAATTAAAAATACCAAGAATATTACCTGCTGTAATGAATTGCTTTGCATTATAATACATATACATTCCTTATTTAACATATTTAATGTTAGTGTAAAATGTTAGTGAGTTACATTTTTTTCTGTTGTAGAGAGAAGTCGACAAAGATATTAGAAATATTAGGATTGATTGAAAGGAGACAGCTCAATGATGGAAGGCCAAATTAATGAATAAAGTAATCAATAGAGTTACAAAACATCAAGACGGTATGTAATTACTTTTCCCCCCCAAATAAGGACACATTCACATTGGTATTCTTATATCAGGTTTATCAGGAGGCATATTGATCCTTTTTTTCTGCACAGAACTTCCTTATCCGATTTGTTTATATCATACAGTAAACTATTTAGGGTATCAGCAATTAAAACTAGATGCACACCCAAGCAGCACGTCATCAATACTGGCACATTAAGTGTTCCAACTCTCCCACTACTAACATGAAAAAGTAAATCTGTAACTGATGGTTGTCAAATTTGGAAACCTGTGTTTATTTGCCACTGGGGCCTTCATCCTGAAGCCCAGTTTAGGTCTAACATTCCAAGTATTTCTTTCACTACATTTATAGAATTGTGTGCTCATTTTCGGGGATGAATCACTAAAGCTTTTCCATTACAGGTGATTCCCAGAGAGGCTAACAAAAGCCAAAGCACAAACTTTCCCGAAACACTTCACATCTCCACTCTGCAAAGAAATTAAATGGCTATGCTCCAAACGAAAGGATCTGCCATTGCTGGGGAAAGCTTCAGTTAAAGGAACAGTAAAATAAAAAAATTAAAGTGTTTTAAAGTAATAAAAATATAATGCAGTGTTGCCCTTCATTGGTAAAACACTACTATTGTTTATATAAATAAGCTGCTCTGTAGCAATGGGGACAGCCATTCAATTGAGAAAAGGTTTATGTTACACAGCAGATAAGCTCTGTAGAACAGAATGGTGTTATCCGTTATCCGTTATCCACTATTTAACCTGTGCCATATAGCATTCAATTTCAATGTCCACCATTGCTACACAGCAGCTTCTTTATAAACTACATTAGTGTTTCTGAAGCAAACCTATCAGTTTTACCAGTGCAGAGCAACAGTAAATATTTTCATTACTTTAAAACACTACATATTTTGATGTTACTGTTCCTTTAAAGGAGAAACAAAAACTTTATCAAAAAAACCCCACATAGACCCCTCTACCTCCTCCCCCCCAGACTAGCTGCCCCCCCCCAGTAAATGCCCCTAACTTTTTCCTTACCCCTCGTGCAGATTCAAGGATCGCAGTTCACCGTAATGGAAGGAAATTGCAGAATCGCCGGAAGAAAACACGAAGACCCGGAAGATGGCTGTGGTGAACTGTGATCCCTGAATCTGCACCAAGGGGTAAGTAAAAAGTTAGGGGCATTTTCCTGGGGGTGCAGCCAGGCTGGGGGGAGCAGGGGGGGGGTAATTTTTTTTTGGTAAAGGGGTTGTTTCTCCTTTATGCAGACCCCCATACAACTGATGAACAGTAAGTGATTGATTGCTATGATTTATTAGACCAGTGCCAAACTTTGCACCTTTTATTACATTTCCAATTTGATTTGTGGCACAGACAAATGACCTTTTTTGCCCATTGCTAAACTTGCCCTTTAAGTACAAAGACAAATACAGTAGGACTAGTATATAATGCACTACTAAGCCTTTTCCCCTCCCACTGATTTTGCACATTCCAATGAAGGTCATCCCTTTACATAAAACTAAATACATCATAAACAGGTGAATTTTTTGCCAATAAAATATATACAATACACATATATTAAACATAAAATACCCGACATTTGCAACAGGCAGATGGTTTCAAGTCTGGGATAAATGATAATGTGTATTAATAGCAATAAAATATCAGGTTGAGTTACATACTTGCTTAAAGAGCTGAATCATTATATCTTCAGATATAAGAAAGGAATGTTGTTAAAAATGAATCACTGAATAATGTGATGGCAAAGGGACAAGCCTCAGTCCAATTATAGGAATTATACAGTGTCCAAAACAAAAAAAGCAGAGTATATAAAAAACAAGTCATGAGACTAGGTATTGTTCACCTTTAAATTAACTTTTAGTATGATGTAGAGAGTGATATTCTAAGACATTTTGCAATTGGTTTTCATTATTTGTGTTTTATTTGTGTTTGAGCTATTTAGCTTTTTATTCAGCAGCTCTCCAATTTGTCAATTTGGAAATCTGGTTGCTAGGGTCCAAATGACCCTAGCAACCATGCACTGATTTGAATAAGAGACTGGAATATGAATAGGAGAAGCCTGAAAAGACGGACAAGAAGTAAAAAGTATAAATAAAAATACATTTGTAGCCTTACAGAGCATTTGTTTTTTTTTAGATGGGGCCAGTGACCCCCATTTGGAAGGTGGAAATTGGCAGAAGAAAACCGCAAATAATTCAAAAACAATTAAAAAAAAAAAAATGAAGGTCAATAGAAAAGTTGCTTAGAATTGGCGAAGGTGAACCACCCCTTTAACTATAACTAAAATTAATAACGAATTTATAATTAAAAATGAATAAAAATATTGCCATACTCAGTTAAATCCCTACTACCACCTTTTCAGAGTGACATGTTCTCCTAATTAGCAACACTGAATAATCAACTTACATATCTGTGGCTCAAGCTACAACCTATAAAACCTTTCCAGGTCTACTCATATAGAAAGGACACTATCAACTGTACTTTACTCACACAGATCTCATGAAATAACTGCCAGTGGCACCCAATTGTATTAAAAGGATTATTTCATGATTTTCAACTGTGTTTGTAGGCAGTTAACATCTTTTTTGGAGATCTGCACTCTCCCTCATAGGCATCCATTCAGACAACAGACAATTAAAAGATTACAATTCTAAATTAGACCTCAATTACACCAGAACAAACATGTACACATATAAGAAGCAGTAGCTGGTATCCAAGTCTGCCTTCATATAATCCATACTGATGGCAAACCCATTCTATTTCATGAATAAGAGTCTAGTAGATAAAAGGGAAAGGGTCTTAATAGAGCACCATAGCAATCAAAACACCATCTATCTTATGAGAATTTGGATTTCTATATCATGGCTTTGCTGGGAGACAAAAAGAGATATTTGACACCATTTGTCTCATTAAGTACTAGTCATAAGTCTCCCTTGATGACTTAAATCTTAATAAAAATATAGAAACATGTGATTAAAGTGACTCAAAATATAATCAGTCTGGGTCAGGAATAGTGTGTGCATAATTATTTCTGTTTAGTCTAATCTGTAGTACAAAGGACACATTCCTTCCAGGCATGAACAAACCACACTCTCAAACTAATCTGTATTGGACCATATCAGACTTCTATTTTTAATACAAACTTAACAGCAACACCTTGATGGAAATGCCAACAGAGACCCAAGTACAAAGCAAATGCGGATTTATTAGATGAAAGAGTTTACTAATGCCACATATATTTAAATGCAGCCATAACAGCTGAACATGGTATAAACATGGAAAGTAAAACCAGAGCCACACAAGTACTGGACAAGATCACAAGCAGAATCAAAAGGTCTGACTAGTGATATACATACATGTTGCTTTAGAGATCAGACCATGGTGACAGAACAGTGTTCACTGTTTGCCCAAAGTTACTTCCATAGTAACTGGATAAAAAAAAATCAGATTCCCGGTGTACATTTTTATGTGACTCAACAGCATCCAGCTTCCTCCTTCTTCCATGACTGGATAGAAATGAATGAGTATCTAAATAGCAAACTGATGAAACGAGACACTTGCAGTCAGATTACACAGTGTTAACAGACCCATGAGGCTATCATAGAAATACCTGGGTGGTGTTCAGATCAAGCAAGTCAGACCAATTGAACAGATCAGAACAAAGCCTGTGGCATGAGTGAAGTCTATGGCTGACGGCAACATTCAATGAGCGGTAATTAGAAAAAAATATAAATGCAATAAAGGTTATGGATGTCTGCCTATGAATCATAATAGAATACTTAAATCATTGCTCTTTCATTCCTTGGCTGTCATTTTACCCAACCATTGTGCCCTACAGGACATGCCAGCTACGAACGCTGCTGCTAGCCCTTCCCACATTGAAGGCTTAAGAAAAACATCCTCGCTGGTTCCCTTAAATGTTAATTCTGTGTTCCAATAGAATGTTAAGGAAGTAAAAGAATGACAGGAAAAGGTTGCTGACACCATCTGCTTGACACTGCAGTGCCCTTAGCAGGAAAAGGACTGGGCTGCAACCACTGCAGAGCTCATAGGGAAAGTGTCCCTCTAGCTGCAGCCACAGTCACCCATACAGCACCCATCATACAGCTCTGTACAGTAATAGAGCCACAATCACCCATGATCCAGCTCTATACACTAATAGAGCCAAAATCACCCATCATATAGCTCTGTACAGTATTATTGCCACAATCATCCATGATCCAGCTCTGTACAGTAACAGAGCCACAATTACCCATGATCCAGTCCTGTACAGTAATAAAGGGGCACAATTAGCCATCATACAGCTGTGTACAGTAATAAAGAGGCACTCTGCAATACACGAGAGGGGTCGGTGCAAAAGACATAGGTATGAATGAGAAATGATGGAGGCGAGACATAGGATATGTATGAATAGGAAAGAATCAGCAATTACAGTTAAATACTATCGATGTATCGATACAGCAGGGATTAGCGACCTGTAGAACTCCCAGCAGCCAAACCTCTCTCTCTCTGGCAGCGGTGGGTGCTGGGAGTTAGAAGATCTGTGGGCCATACATTGAACAGCCGTAGTATTAGAGAAGCAGCCATAGCGTCGCGTTTGCCTATAATAATGGATCGCTCAGTGAACACGCACACCCCCATATAAGCAGCACGGCTCCTCGCATGTCTTACCGGCATCATCTTCACAGCAGCGACGGGGGCCCTATCCGGGTGACAAGTGAGGGGCCCCTGTGTGCGGGCTGCTCCCTCCCTCACAGACCTGCTCTTCGCTCCAGGAGGATGTGTTCGCCACTGAAATGGCTGCGAATCCTCGGGCAAGGCCTCTCCTCCTCCTCCTGCTATCGCTGCTCCCTCCCTTCCTTCCTTCCTTGCTTCCTGGCTAGCGGCAGTCAGAGAGGTACAAGCGCCGCCACAGGTTAGGAGATGGACGCGGTGGGAACGAAGAGTAACGCTATACGCCCCCCCAAAGAGGCGGGCCGATGGGCGTGGCTCAGGTAAATGAAGCCCTGATTAACACTGCAGTCAGTTGAGGGAACGATTAGCTGCTGGCCTCACTCTGCACCTCGCTCACCTCCACGGCTCCGACTAGAAAGGCTGTCAGTCACAAGTGACGTCAGACCTCTGGAATGCTAAGAATGGGTAAAGGGGGCGTGACTCGACGAAGGTCCCCGCCCTCCTGCCAAGAACCCTCTCAGGTGAATGTAGGGTGCTGCTGCTGCTGAAGTGTTCGCTGTGATCTAGGGTGACGGGCCATTAGTGACAGAGGAAGGCGAGAATGCATTCCTGTCTGTTGTCACCGTCGGCCGGCGCGACAGGAAACAATGAATGTTCTAACAAAACATTTGTCAGGAGCTCTCTGCTAAATGAGCCCAGAGCTTGTACCTGCCTGTGGCTCACATTCCTCCCATTACACTGCTGCAGCCTGCATATCAGCACGAGACATCTCATCCCATTTGTAAACTACATGTGTAAACTTTTTCCCTCACACCCTTTTACATTGGCTTCCCTCTTAAAGGTTTGGCAAGTGAAATGGGCATGCTGCCAATGAACAGATAGAAATATAGATTCCTGTGTCTATATGTATATATATAGTTCAATAGAGAGTGTATGGTTTACTTAGCAGGGCCCTCTGTAATCTGTATATTCAATGTATACATGTCACTATTGTGTAGCATTCTGGAATAGGCCTGTGGTTTATAAATATGGGCTAATAATTAGATGAACTACACCCTGTATTGTTCTTCTCAGATAGCCTTTCCAGACAATTTTTCAGAAAATCAGTTCTACTTGTCAGAACTTGACCATTTTAATTGTATTTATTGCCTCCTACTCCTTATAGCTATATGGGTGGTCCTCTCATAAGAATAAGGCCAGTAAAAGAACCATATAACAACTTGATAAACATACCCCTTCATCCCCCAGCAAAGATAGGTCTGTTAATCAGCTGTCTTGTCTTACATTGGATCAACAGTGAATCATCAGGGCAGAGAAAAGAAAGGGACAAACACTGATTTCAATAGCAATACATATAGAAATAACTGAAAAAAAATAGAAAATTTGCAATATATGTATATTGCAAAGTTGCTAAGAATAATTTATTTTATTAAGCACATTTTTATTTTGGGTTGGCTTGCCCCTTAAGTTTATATGTCCCTTAAACTCCCTGCTGCTGTATAACATTAGCACCCAATATTTTCTGTATAACTGCTGCTGCATATGAGAATTGCAGTTCAGCTACAAAACTGTTCCTCCACCACTTAATAAGGGCCCATCTGAGTAGAATAATTGTGTGCAATGCATGGTCTCCTGGGGGTTCCCCTTTCCCAGCCTGTGTTGGATAGGAAAGGTATAAATGTAGTGTGCTGAGCCAGAATAACAATGCAATGGTCAAAATAGCAAAACAATCGTAAAACAACTTGCTGAACAGCCTTTACTATAAGTAATATACCTCTTCCTTTTAGTATGTTGCACATACAGTTATTAGTTGTGTGTTATTCTTCGTGTTCATGTTGTGTCAGCTGTTACTGCTGAATAAAAATAATACTGAAATACTAATGCTGAAAGGAGTGTTCTTGGAAAAAATGTTACACACCCTTTCCATGAGGGCGTGTGTGAGAAATAGACTTGTGTTTAGCAAAAGATGAATGCATCGGATCGATCCAAAACAATAACCGCTGAAGTCAAGAAATGATACAAAATATATACACACCTTTTAATATTTTGGTCTTTTTAAATAGTTGCTCAGGTCATATTCATTTCAGTGAGTAATGAGTCACTCAGAAAATGTTACAATTAATTACAATGAAACTACTTGCCGCTTAGTTGGATTAATCAGAGTGAACCTGACAGAATCATATAAATATAAATGCTTAATGCTTCAGGATCTATTTGTCACTGTAATTTATAACCTTAAAGGGATACTGTCATGGGAAAAAATTTTTTTTTCAAAATGCATCAGTTAATAGTGCTACTCCAGCAGAATTCTGCACTGAAATCCATTTCTCAAAAGAGCAAACAGATTTTTTTATATTCAATTTTGAAATCTGACATGGGGCTAGACATTTTGTCAATTTCCCAGCTGCCCCATGTCATGTGACTTGTGCTCTGATAAACTTCAATCACTCTTTACTGCTGTACTGCAAGTTGGAGTGATATCACCCCCTCCCTTTACCCCCCCAGCAGCCAAACAAAAGAACAATGGGAAGGTAACCAGATAACAGCTCCCTAACACAAGATAACAGCTGCCTGGTAGATCTAAGAACAACACTCAATAGTAAAAACCCATGTCCCACTGGGACACATTCAGTTACATTGAGAAGGAAAAACAGCAGCCTGCCAGAAAGCATTTCTCTCCTGAAGTGCAGGCACAAGTCACATGACATGGGGCAGCTGGGAAATTGACAAAATGTCTAGCCCCATGTCAGATTTCAAAATTGAATATAAAAAAATCTGTTTGCTCTTTTGAGAA
This sequence comes from Xenopus laevis, assembly GCF_017654675.1. Taxonomy (NCBI): domain Eukaryota; kingdom Metazoa; phylum Chordata; class Amphibia; order Anura; family Pipidae; genus Xenopus; species Xenopus laevis. The sequence continues at coordinate 89,818,627 of NC_054385.1, forward strand.
ATGGATTTCAGTGCAGAATTCTGCTGGAGTAGCACTATTAACTGATGCATTTTGAAAAAAAATTTTTTTCCCATGACAGTATCCCTTTAAGTAGCTACAATCCTTTGCACGTGAAGTACTCCACTTGTCTGTTGTACAAGTCAAAGAAATTTTGCCTTAGGCAAAAAGGCTCAGATTGCATCTGATGCTGAAGTACAACTTCTGGCCAGGCCAGCTAAGAGTCATGGGAATTTCAGCACAAGCTGGTCAGAGGCTTGCAATTTATATACCCCCTGGAGTAAGAGGAGTTTCCTAAACAACATGTCTTACAAAAAACTCATAATTTGAGCATTATTTCAATACTTACCAGACCAGAATTTTCTAAGGTGAAGGAATAGAGGAATAGATGACAAAATGCACTTTTTTTATGAAAATGTATTTTTATACTGTGTAGTAGATAGAAGTACATTTAATAAAAAAAAATTCTATGGGTGTGTCATGGTGGCACAGTGGTTAGAATTGCTGTAGGCAGCACCAGGCCCAGACTGGCAAGCTGTGGGTTCTGGTAAATGCCAGAGGGGCTGCTGTAAGATGCCATAAAAAGTGACTACTAAGTGTGCTGGTGGGAGCTGTTTGGGTCTCTGTGTACTAGGAATGCCTGGGCCTATTGAATCCCAGTCGGAGTCCAGTCCTGGGCAGCACTGGGGTTTTGGGTACAATTTCAACAAGTTCTTCATGGAACACTTCTCATGTCTGGGTTTCCCCCTATGGTCTAAGAACAAAGTTAGGGTTGTATGAAAATGGATAGTCAGGGGCTACAACTGCCTTAGGACCCAGGAGTTCCTCTACTTACAAATAACTCACGGTTTTATATCATAAAACAGTAGATATGGGGTTAACATTAGATGCAGGGAACTACTCAAGTAAGGAACCCATTCGGACTATTCAGTGAGTGCCATATGCATTTTTACACCATGGAGAGATGAAAAGTGTTTTAAAGGATTGCTGCCTTAGTAGCCTTCTAGAGAGGGTCCTGTGCAGAGACAACCTGAAAGTCACAGTTTAATTTGTCAGGAAGTTTTGTTACCTTCAATATTCCAAGGTGCAGTGTACAATTCTGCTTATAAGTAGGGATATGGGTGCATAGAGGGGATATGATGTTAATAAACTGGCAGCAGCTGGGGGCATGGGAGTTTGGAAGCTGCAAAAGCATAAGTCAAATTGTTTAACTGGGGCCCAGGGGGTTTCTAGCTACATCCCTGAAGATACTGATAGGCCACTTGGTTTCTTATTAAACTGACACCTAGGGTGTGTTTCTGTTTCTATGGAAGGGAAATTATAAGCTCTTCTGGGCAGGGTCTCAAGTAATGCTTTTGGAATGTAAATGATGAGTGATAATAATAAAATATTAGGCAAAACTTTGGTTAGTAATACGCATGTAGAACCATCATTTTTCCAGTATCTGCTTGTTCCACTATTCTGAAATACATAACACAAGAACGTGATAACTCAATATTAAGGCCTAAAATTAAGAAATAGTAAGGACTAAAGGTTAAGAAAGAGAGAAGGACTGAGAGAAAGACACTCCCTATCCAGAAAAACAGTATGAATTTATGGTGAATAACTTTTAACTGTGCCAGTATTCTAGGATAGAGCCCAATTATGGTCATAATGGCATATGGAATAAGGGTTGGCCGGTGGAACACCTGGAAAAATCCGGTGGACCCCTGGCTGTTGTGGGCCTCGCTGGGCCAGATCACGGCAAAAACATTGCGAGCATGCGCACACACTCTGTGCAGCAGAGTGACAATATGTCTAGCCTGATGTCAAATTTCAACATTAAATATAAAAAAAAAACAGTTTGCTCTTTAGACTGATGCATTTTAAAAAAAACATGTTTTCCCATGACAGTATCCCTTTAAGGTGTGAAGATCAAAATTAGAGAAAGATCCATTATCTGGAAACCCCAGGTCCCAAGCATTCTGCATAACAGGTCCCATACCTGTATTACACAGTTAGAATATTTATACTTCTATACAGAATCTATTGATCTCTAATAAACCAGAATTGCAAGCACTAAAATCTCTGGGCAATCGTGCATGTTTGTTGTAGAAAGCAAATATACACTGGAACTGTAGCAAATGTAAGCATTTTAGAAAATATTTTCACCTTTTGAAAGTCCTACCAAAGTGCTTTATAAGGTATTTTGGTTTGGGTGATGTTGTTTATATATGGATAGAAATCTGGCAAAAGAATTGTGTACAGAGGGTGGCTCTCAATGGTATATTTTCTACTTGGAGTAGTGTTCTTAATGGGATGCCGCAGGGTTCTCTATTGGGTCCATGTTTATATTTGGTCATTGGTTTATTACAGTTTTTTTTTTTTAAATAAGGCTATATAGTCATTTACATAATTTTAAAAAATGTTCGTTTTCAAAACATCTACCTGAAAAGGTAGAGCTGCATAGATTCTTAGGTCTTTACTCTCTGCCCAAGCCAGGAGGATTGGCAACACCTTGGCTGACTAAGGTCCTGTCTACTTTATTCTGATGTTCCCAGCAGCCTGTAGGAAGTATAGGCATTAATGTTTATTGCACATGTGCCCATCATTTGCATATCTGTGATTTGATTGGCTGATGCAATTCAGCAAATCGGATCAATGAATAGCCAAAACAGCAAGAGAAGAAACAATCACAGAATGAGCATTGCGGGCGCCTCCCTGTGATGTGAGTCCCTTGACTTGCAAAGTGAAGATATTTTATGCAGCACTACCACTGAAGGTAGATATTGTATGTTAAAAACAATCAATTTTTTTTAACATTAAACCAAATGACAAATATCATGTAAATTCTTTTTTAAAATCTGTAATAAAGGTGAACCACCCCTTTAATGACTTTTTGGTGGGCATTGTAAGTAGTGTATCAGCATAATGTATCAGGAGTAAAGTATTTGCATATGAAACAAAATTATGCAGCCTAATTAATTCTATCCAGGATGTGGCATCCTTGCTACAGAATCTGAAAAAAAAAAGGCAAGCTGGGTGGTTAAGTGGCAGGTAAGATTAATTGTTGATAAATGTATGTAAAACATGCAAGCCACTTGAACCATTCATGGAACTGCATTAGGCAAATCCATAATGGAAAAGAACCTTGCAGGTCCTCTTCTGCCGTGAAGTAGTGCCGCCTTTGGTAACTTTAAGAGCTGAATTTCCATATTTTTAAACCAGAAATTTGGCTCTGCTAGTGCAGTGAGTGCAATAGCACTCTCTGCATTAGTGATGCGGCTCCCCGTTGACCTGCTCCATCGGTTTAAACACAAAGCAGAAAAGGGGGCGGCGTCAGGATTGTTATGTCAGGCGGCAGCAGGCCCAAAAACAGTGATGTTTCCTTGTAGATAATAAACTTTGCTGTAGCAAGTGATGCCAGTCAGTAGCTGCAAAGGCAAACAAGGTGTTGAGCTGTATCAAAAGGGGTATACTGTAAATAGCTGTTTTGATCTCCTGTGCTCAAATTGGATATTATTGTATTAGACAGATTTCAAAGCAGGGCAGCTAAGCTGGTTAGGGTATTGAAAGTCTCAGCTATGAAAGGCTGGACAAGTTGGAAATGTTTACACTAGAGAAAATATACCAGGGGATCCCTAGAATAAACAAGGATGCTTAATTCATCATTACACCCTTCTAACAGACACAAGGGCATACATTCAGATTAGAGCAAAGGAGGTTCCATCCTAATATTCAAAAACATTTTTTTACAATGAGAGATGTGAAGTGGGATTCTTTTCTTAAAGCAGTTGCACTGGCAGATACATTAGATAGCTTCAAGAAAGTGTTGGGAGTCAGTTTGGTAGGTAGGACAATACAGGGTTACTGAAATGTTCTCTTAATACAGTGTTGATACAGAGGCTGGTCTGACTGACATCTTGAAAGGAAATTCTTACCCCTCTGAGGCAAATTGGAGAGGCCCCAGAGGGTGTTTTTCACCATTCTCTGCATACGCTAGCAGTTAAGCAGGTTTTATAGGCTAAAAGGTTTAACTGGATGGACATGTGTCATTCTATCCGAAATTATTAAATTACTAAGTAACTATGCTAGGTGGATTAAGTAGGAAATAAAGTAAGTATGGAATATATAACTAGCGACCACTGATATTCATTATGACTACCACTATTGGAAAACACCAGAGGATAATTCTGTTCCAGAATAGAGCATATCACTGGCTTACCAAGTTGTAACTGGGCCTTGGTATTTTAATATTGGTCAAAGTCCCAATTGAGGGTGGTCTATTATTAGCAGACTATGTACATACAAATGCACACTTAAAGGAGAACTTAATCCTAAAAATGAATATGGCTAAAACTGCCATATTTTATGTACTGAACATATTGTACCAGCCTAAAGTTTCAGCTTGTCAATAACAGCAATGATCCAGGACTTTTATACTTGTCACAGGGGGTCGCCATCTTGGAAAGTGCCTGTAACACTCACATGCTCAGTGAGCGCCGAGCAGCTGTTGAGAAGCTAAGCTTAGGGGTAGTTGCAAATTATCAAGCAGAAAATGAGGTTGGCCTGTTATATAAGCTGATGATACAAGGCTGATTATTGAATTTTGATGCTAATTGCACTGATTTTTGTGCTGTCATGTAGTTATTATCTGTATTAATTACTAACCAAACCTTATACTGTGACATTTATATTCTGTGTGTGCTGTATATTTTGAGTGGGTCCCAAAACTCAGTAAGTGACAGCAGAACAGAGCATGTGCAGTGAATCAGCAGAAAAGAAGATGGGGAGCTACTGGGGCATCTTCAGAGACACATATCTTCCCTGCTAATGGGTTGTGGTTGTCTTGGGCTGGTACAGAAGCCCAAAACATAATGTAAAAATTTCTAGCTACTTCTTAAGTTAAGCTTTAGATTTCCTTTAAATGGCTGAAGTGGTTAGTGAACATGTGGCCTTCAGAACAGTCATAGGTTAAGAACATGAAGGATGCACAAGTTGGATTGATAATTTGGCTAGAAGTACCAATGTTTAAGGCAAGCCGGAAAATAAAAGGACACGTCTATAATGCATCTGTAATTTAATCTATGAAACAATGAACTACATTTGAAAAAGAGACTGTATCCATGCACTGACCAGCTCATGGATTAAAAGGACAGTGAGTTCAAAACATGTAACTTTACACATGACAGTATGTCAGACCTTTCCAGTATATACTGCATTAACGGTCATGTATAGCAGCCAATAACTGCTGGGACTGCAGCATTATGCATCATCTGCAAACTTTGCTTGCTTCACTGGAAACCCTATATTTAGCACAATGCAGAACCCAGCCCTGGAAAAACAAGAGTCTATGCAAAGGAGAACATAGCTTTGTTTCTGCCAAAGAGAATAGTTTTAACAAAAGATGTAAAGGGATAGTTACTAGAAAATACAAGTGCCCACAGGAATATCATTTTTGGACATTTTCTCATGAAATTGCTTGTCAGTAGGTGTACTGTAGTTATATCCAAACAAATACCACATTTTACACCATTTTCGTATATTTTCCCCCTAAAAAACAGATATTAATACCTCAAATAAAGTATCTGTACTACTACTTTATTGAATTTAGTTTGACAAATAATTTATAAAAACAGGAAACAGTAAAATCATGACACAAGGACATGTCCATTTAAAGTGGACCCGTCACCCAGACACAAAAATCTGTATAATAAAAGTCCTTTTCAAATTAAACATGAAATCCAATTTCTATTTTTTATTAAAGCATTCATAGCTGTTGTAAACTAATTTAGAAATCTCAGCTGTCAATCAAATATTGTCTGCCCCGCCTCTATGCCTAGGCATAGAGGTGGGGCAGACAATTACTTTCACTTTCCATTCAGCACTTCCTAGATGTCACTGCTCTCCCCACGTTCCCCCGTTCTCTTCACCATTTAATTGTGGAGTCAGGGCATGGGGATGGACATCAGGTCCCCCATTCTGGTGCACAAACAAGATTTTGAGATGATGCAAGGCTTGCCTTAATATTAGTGTCCACAAAATGGCTCCTGCCTGCTTGTTATAATTATGAATTCCCAGACTGAAGGAAACAAGATTTAAATAACTTATATAGTGTAATTAAAGTTTATTTTGCTTGACTAATGTGATTTTGAATAATTTTTTTTTGGTGACGGGTCCACTTTAAGCAGAGCATACATTTAATGAGGATAAAGAGCAAAAAGGGCAAATATGCATTTCTGTAGAAACCCTTTAAATGCATTTTTGTGCTTACTGCTATCGTTCTGTGACCAATAACACCAATCATCTTAGAAATCATAAAATGTCATAATTCACTATTATTATCTCTGTAAAATCCCTGTACAATACAAAAATTTAGTGCATGGTTCTGCAGATTAAAGATAAATTATTTTAAAACACTGCGTGTTTTGGTAAGATTTTGATAATTTGTTGTATGCATTGTGAACTTCCCGTCGAATGTAATACAATTTAATATCAGTGCAACTAGGGCCTGTGCATACATATATATATATATATATATATATATATATATATATATATATATATCTTTTAGCCAATGTACCTCTGTGCCTGTTGACATTTTATAAGGTGACTGTATGGCCATGAGGAAACTTGTGCTGGGATGAAGGGATGGGATTTCTACATATATGCAAGAGGACATTTCCTTATGCTAGGCTTTTTGTATTTTAGTGCTGACAACGGGTACTTTTAGTTCACGTTTACTATATACAGGAAGTAATATGATAACAGATTAGCATTCACTCATATTTTAATAAACGCTGACTTAATAGAAAATAAAAAAGAATATACCTCCCTCTATTGGTGATCATAAAAATAAAAGTTAAATAAATGTTTCTAAACTAATACTAGTATTTGAATAGTATGACTGCATTATAGCGGCTTTGTTATGATGTATAAATGCCTGGTTAAATAAACAAAATAACATAAAAGTAGTTGAAAACACCATTCAGAGAAATATGTCTCAAAACGCTTTGGTGAGAAAAGGGCATTGCGAAACAGATTTTTATTTTTTTAGTTTTGAAACAGGTGGGCTTCCCAGAAGAGGAGAAGATAGTAAGGTACTATTGAGAAAAGAGGAGCATGGTACTATATATGTGTATTTATAAAGGTTCCCTTTAGTAACACTCCTTTTATTTCTTGTTTGCTTTACAGAGTTTGGAGTGTAACTAAGTTACCTGGATGCTGTATACTTTAATACGGATTATGCCAGCTGTGATGTGTACATCATCTACTGTTGAAAACATTGATACTTTGTAACATGAGGTCATGGTAATATACCCCTAAAGGGGCTGTTACGTTTAACTATGCTGTGAAGAGTGATATTCTGAGAAAATATGCAATTAGTCTTCATATTTTAATATTTTTCAGTTATTTAGCACTTTTCTTCAGTTTGGAATTTCAGCACCTATCCAGCTGCTATGGTGTAAATTAATGTAGCAATCAGGCAATGGTATGAATGACACATTGGAAGATAATCAGGAGAGGGCCTGAATAGAAAGATCACTAATAAAATGACTATAAAATTGTACCCTTGCAGAGTAATATTTTTTTTGGCTGTCTGGGTTAGTGATTTGAAAGCTGGAAAGAGTCCAAAAAAGAAAGCAAATAATTCAAAAACTATACAAAATAAAAAATGAAGAGTAACTGAAATTTTGCCAAGAATTGCCCATTCTATAACATACTAAAAGTTAACTTTCAGGTGAATAACCTCTTTAACTTGATGAAGGTGCACACACACACACACAAAAATTGGTATCACCTAATAAAGAAGAGGAACATTCCGATACCCCTATTTAGCAGGTTGAAAATAATCATAGACAGAACATATTACATTTAGAAAATGATGTGTAAATGTTGTTTATAGGAAAGTATCCGCTTTCCTATAAAGGACGTTTAGCGTTGACATCATTCCCTTTCATATGGCAAATAACTGTTATAGACATGTTCTCAACTATAGACTGCATGGGTTAATATACAGTCTTTTTAGAACACTTTTCAGTGGCAGGGATAAGAGACAATATACAGTATGTAGGGCAGGTTTGCATTATGTATTTTTCATTAGCTTTGTCTTCATAAGAGGAGGTAGAATGACTGCCCTGAGGGAAATCAGGTGTTTAAAAGTAACAATTGGTCTATTCTAGAACTGAGCACAGAAATGCTGCAATACTGGTCTTCTAGTTCTAATATACAAAATCTCACCGACCACGAGATCAGAGTCCATGATCAACCCCCAGGAGTCACCAAACGAATCTGATGTTATCTATGAGTTGTTTATAACCAACATTCCTAAGTCTTGGTTGTGGGAAATATCGATGTATAGATTATCGTTCTATTAGTGACAGCTAAGTTCAATTTATACCTTTGACTTATTATTGACTGTTAAGACTGTATTGATAACGGAATTTATTTTTATTTACGAAATTTATCGAAACTCCTTTATGATTGATTATGGAAAATTAAATAAAAACATATATATATATCTATATATGTATAATAGTAAATGGACCCGCACTCCAAAATTTTCGTGAAGAAAAGTGATAAGCTTTATTTCACAGTTGCATATCCGACGTTTCGGTCCACACTGGAACCTTTTTCAAGGTGAAAAAGGTCCCAGTGTGGACCGAAACGTCGGATATGCAACTGTGAAAAAAATCTTATCACTTTTCTTCACGAAAATTTTGGAGTGCGGGTCCATTTACTATTATGTATCTGAAAATTTGACCAACGCACCCACTGCTTATGAAATCCGGTAAGAGTGCGCTCACCAAAGTGACTTTATATATATATATATATATATATATATGTATATATGTATATATATTGCTTTTTTGCTTATCTTAAATCGTTACAAAAGTATCCAAGTGCACATGGCACATTAGAAACTTTGTATCTTTTTCTGGCTGTTCAGTGCAGGAGATCAAAGAGAAAGTTGGGACATTTCAGTAACAATCCGGGACTGCACTCTTTCCAGCTCAAACGTGCACTGCATACTTTAAACAAGGTTATGCCAGGGCTCAATATCGAGATAAAATTATGCTTTTGTCCCTTAGCACTTTTTAGTAGCAGAGTGTTTAATTGATTTTAGAAGACACTGAATGACACTGCCTAGAGTTGCAAATTCTTGTATCTTCAATAACCTTCAAGCCCTTTTAAGTTAAGGAAGCCCCAACTCAATTCCATTTAGTGTATACCTAGCATTTTTGTTATGTTTTTTCAAGTACATAACCTTGCATTTATAAAAGTTGAACCTCTTTTGCCAGTTTTTGCCCAGTCATCCAATTTATTCAGATCATGCTGCACAATGAACACATACTGTATAGAGCCTATAGTTATGCACAATTCTAGTGTCGTCAGCAAAAACAGAACTTACAATGCCAACCTCAAGGTTGTCTATGTCTATGCTGGAGTCCAAACTAATAGGCCTATAGTTATCAGTTTAAGAATGGGATTGCTTTTTTAATAATGGCAACATATAAACACAGGCTCACATGCAATTTGTTCTCGATAAAGGCCCTAATGTGGGCAAAAATGTTGGATACGCATGTATGACTATTAAAGAAGTTTGATTCATTGTACATGGAGTGCAGGTCCTTCTGAGTTATTGTATATCACAATTTGACCCTGCACCCATGATTGATTAAGGAAGACCAGTTGGAGTGCGGACACCTGGTAAAACATACATATATGTGTGTGTGTGTATATATATATATATATATATTTTGAATACATATATATATATATATACACACACTATATTATCTATATCAGAATCTAATATCACACACTTCATTCCCAAAGTCAAGGTTTCTGCTCACCTTCTCATAGAAGTAATGACTTTGAAACCATTTGTATCCCTATACAGCCCCCACTACACCCTCCCCCACCATACCAACAGAAACTCCTGAGGACAGCCCTGCTTCCCAGTCCATGATCTCCAAATGCTGGAGTCCAAACTAATAGGCCTATAGTTATCAGTTTAAGAATGGGATTGCTTTTTGAATAATGGCAACATATCAAATTAACAAATTCATGGTACCATGCAAGATATCAAAAAAGGCTGAAAGCCTAATAAGGTTTGGCAACCTCAAAGATGAGCTGTTATTAGGGCAGATAACACCAGGTCCTCAACCTTAGTTTATTTTAAATATTCTAGTCTCTTTTCAACTTCCTCCTGAAATTAATTGAACTGGATCTTTAAAAAAGAGAAAGTCTTCATTGCTTGAATCTAATTGCTGATTAGTTGCAATGGGCAACATCACCGGTGTTTTCTCCAATGTTTTACACAACATGATAAATAGGCCTCACAATGTTAAGCTCCTGTCAAACACTGCAATACAGCACATTTTACAAGTACCTTATGTACAGGGGACACTGCTTTGTGTATTGTGATTGTAAAGAGCAGAGGATGATGTACCAAAGTTTTTCAAAGCAAAAGATAATATACTGATGATAAAGGATCTCTGAACTGAGAGAAACGGGTACTAACCTTGTGGTGGTCCAGTATATGGGCGAGTCCCTGGATAACAATCTCATGTGTAAGAGATGAGTATATTTTTTGATGCCCCCATTTGGAGACATTGATGTAAGCTGAATAAAGTATATAAGTTATTGTATATTGTACAATATACAATAACACTCTTTTGCCAGACCGTAAATTCGCCTGGCGTCAGAGTGCGAAGTTGCGCCAGAATCTATCTCCTTGGCGAAAATACACCAGCGAATTTACGCCAGCGCCCGTTAATGAATTGGCAAAGTTACGAAATGACGTCACGCTGGCGAATTTGTGCCAGCGTTAGTCACTTCGCCCTTTAGTGAATCTGCCCCCAAGAATCAATAGTAAACTCACTGAACAAGTATGTCCAATGTGACCCCCCTTAAAGTTGCTGACTAACTCAGAGTTATAGAGCTGAAAAGCAGGACGTAGTGTTCTGGCTATTATATTAGACATCCAGTCACTCCAGATTTTATACATTACATTTTTGGCTATATTAGAAACATTTTTATTTTGCATAGCATATTTATTTACCCAGTTTTTATTTTTACACTGAACTGTTTCTTTAAGTGTCAGAGTGCAGGCACTTAAAAGAATGGTTTAGCTTTAATTTAACTTTTCAATTGGTCTTCATTATTTATTATTTTATAGTTTTTGAATGATTTGCCTACTTCTTCTGACTCTTTACAGGCTGCACATTTGTTATTGCTACTTTTTATTGCTAATCTTTCTATTCAGTCACTCTCCTATTCATATTCCAGTCTCTTATTCAAATCAGTGCATGGTTGCTATGGTAAATAAGACCCTAGCAACTGGATTGCTGAAATTGGAAACTGGAGAGATGCTGAATAAAAAGCTAAATAACTTAAAAAAACCACAAATAATAAAAAATTAAAACCAATTGCAAATTGTCTCTGAATATCACATCACTCTCTATATCATGCTAAAAGTTTGTTTACAGGTGAACAGTCCCTTTAACAAACACAGAGAGAGAGAGAGAGAGAGAGAGAGAGAGAGAGAGAGAGAGAGAGAGAGAGAAATTTGGCTACATGGGCTGACGTCTGTTGCCTAGGACAATGCCAGACCTAAATACAGCTTTGTTGGGAATCCTTCTACTCAGACCAATGGTTAAATAGTAAAGAAAGGTAAACCCAGAAATAATTTTCCATACCCACATGGAAAAAAACATTTATTAAATATTATATGTGTGTGTTACAATGCATAATAATCTTTCATGTGCTGGCAGACATGTTGCACACTCCACTGTAATGTGAAACGAGATGCTATTTGAAGGATCCATTAGTGATGTCCAGAGGAACCTGAAGAAAGAGAACATTAATTAATTAAGATCATTTTACCACCACCACAAAAAAAGGAGCTATAGCAATATCTTTAATTTTAATATCTTTATTAGGTAAAACTAAGATGAAGATGGGCAAATACCCTTACACAGTATTAAGTACTGAAATTCTGCTTTAATTTCTCAAGATTTCCTATTAATCCGCTCTTTGCCCTGGACAAATTATTATCTACAAGTGTGCAAGAATGTTTAGTGTGCCTGTCTTCAGGGCTGGAACTAGTGTGCCACTACACACACTTGAACCTCTCTCTGGGTCAGGATGAGTTAAAGGGAGAATTTTTGTCTTGGTGGTGGTGTGAAGATACAGTGAACACTTTGCAATATCAGAGAGACTATGTCTCATTGTTGTCAGAGGCAGGCTGTGTGGTGCCACAGAAACACATGTTACAGTAATGCATATGGGTAGCAATGCATAGGTATATATATATATAAAAAAAAAAAAATTTGCATGCAAATATCACAAACAAATATTTATGACCATGGTATTATGCACTCCACTAACTGTTTTTTTCAACTCTGTTTTCATGGTCACTTCCAGGTCTTGATCTTCCTATTGCTACTCCCTATTTCCTACCTTTTCACTTCACTTTTTGCTTCTGCGCTGCCTTTATCTCTGTCCCCTCATTTGCTTGCTTCTGTTTTTCAGACCCTGTTCCTCTTCAACTCCATAATATTCTTCTTCCTTCTCTCTTCTGGTCTATTATTCTGCTCTCCTTTTTTCAACACTATTTTACTTTTGCTTAGACTTTTGTGTTTCACCAACCACTTTTGCTTCAATTCTGTCACTTGTGCCTACTGCCACTTTTATTTACTCTTCTGCGCTCTTTTCTGCAGTTTATTTTATCTTTTTAAACTGCAAATGTGTTTCTGCTCTGCCTCAAATTGGAGTCATTACTACAGATAGATAACATAAAAAGCTGCCTAGGGACTGGTGGTTTGCAATTATGCTATTAGCGATTATAGGCAGAAAAATGGAGGAAATGCATTTTTCTTAAATCCTGCAGACAGCCAGTTAAACATCCCTAAGTTTTCAGGCACCTACTAAAGAGATATTTAGGGTACTTACTGCTTTGAACAGCCTTTTTACCTGTGAAATAGAGAAAATATACTATTTTAATATGGATTTGGTTAGGAATATTTAAACGTAGTAGGTGGAAAACAGTCACCAATACACAAGTAAAATTAAATTATTTCTAAAGACATATAAACTTCATAATCTTTCTAAACAGTTATGGCCTGTTAGGTGCTAATGAAATGGCTTCAAAATTACACATCCTACAATTGTAAGTTAAAATATATTGATGCATATACTCTTCTATTTGTCCATACAGCAAGAATGAGATTTGTCTGGTGTTCTCTTTGCCAGAGGTGTGCGAATAATTCCCCCGTACCATCTTCACTATGAGGGTAATGTCTAAATAATTTTGGCAATATAATATTCCCCAAGAAATCATGGTGTCAAAATGCTCAGCACAGGGCAAATCTAATGATTATAATTTTTCCTAGGAGTGGAGGGGCAATGTCTTTTAAAGGGACATTATCTTTTTTCATTATTCTATCTAGTTACTTTTATATACCTTCCTGCTTTGATTACTGGCAGCTGAGATATTGCCTATATCACTATATATTTTGTATTTGTACAGGTATGGGATGCAGGTCCGGACTGAGAATTAAAATAGGCCCTGGCATTTTAGGTACATAGAGGCAAAAGCCCACACAGAGGCCCAAACAGCCCCCACCAGCCCACTAAATACTGACTTTATATGGCACCTTATAGCAGCCCCTCTGGCATTTGCCAGAACCCACAGATTGCCAGTCTGGGCCTGATGGGAACCATTATCTGGACTGGAAACCTGTTATCCAGAAAGCTCTGAACTACAGCAAGGCCATCTCCCATAGTCTTCATTATAATCAATAGCTCAAATTCTCAAAAATGATTTCCTTTTTCTCTAAAATAAGAGAAGTACCTTGAACTTCATCCAAATGAAGATACAATTAATTCTTACTGGAGACAAAACAATCACGTTGGATTTTATTAATGTTTAAAATATTTTTAAGTAGACTTAAGGTATGGAGATCCAAATTACGTAAAGACCACTTATCCTGAAAAACCCAGGTCCCCAGCATTCTGGATAACAGGTCCCATAGAGTTTAAGGTGAAAGATTAAACTTACAGCTTTAACTTTTAACAAAAACAGGCTAAGTACTCATTATCTGCATTAACAAAGCATAGAAAACATCTTATGACCCATTAGTAAACAAAAAGCAGGAAATGAATATTACCTCCATATGATAGTTTGTAATAGAGAAAAGCCATGATGCCAATGCCAGGCCACATCTCTTGGTAAGCTTTAGAGTAGTAAGGCCTTACCACAGTCCACCAAGCTGAAAAAGCCTTGCCAGCCATCTAATCAAAACACATAAAAGTTTACATTTATTAATATTCTTGCAAAACAAGATATGAATGACAAGGTTAGTTTACAGAACTGTTTGCCCAGTGTTGAAAAATGAGAGAAAATATTTAATCTAAAAAATAAATAAATGTGTCAGTCATTCCCTATGGAATAAGTAAGCGGAAGGAAGATTGTGTCAGACAGAAACAGTCTAGGTAGTACTTATAAAAACAAGACAACATTGATCAGGAACTTATTACTTGAACATTATGCATGAACATATCTATACAGGTATGGGATTGGGATGGTTTATCCAAATAATCCAAATGTTGATATTTTTTCTCTGTAAAAATAAAAAAGTACTTTGTACTTGATCCAAACTAAGATTTAATTAATCCTTATTGGAAGCAAAATCAACCTATTGGGTTTATTTAATGTTTACATGATTCTCTACTAGACTTAAGGTATGAAGATCCAAATTACGTAAAGATCCGTTTTCCGGAGAACACCAGGTCCCGAGCATTCTGTACCATACCTGTACTTTAAACGGGTTGTTCACATTTAAATTAACTTGTAGCATAATGTAGAGAGTTGTGTCCTGAGACAATTTTCAATTGGTTTTCATGTTTTATTATTAGTGGTTTCTGAGTTAGTTAGCTTTTTATTCAGCAGATCTCCACTTTGCTATTTCAGCAATCTGGTTGCTAGGTTCCAAATTACCCTAGTGCCCATGCATTGATTTGAATAAGAGACTGGAATATGAATATGAGGGGCCTGAATAGAAAGCGAAGTAATAAAAAGCAGCAATAAGAACATTTAGCCTTACAAAGCACTTATTTTTTAGATGGGGTCAGTTACCCCCATTTGAAAGCGGGAAAGAGTCAGAAGGAGAAGGCAAATAATTAAAAAACTATATAAAAAAAAATTGTATACTATCCATACTAAAAGTTAACTAAACTAAAAAGTTAAGCAACCCTTTAACTGAAGAATTTCTGACCCTGCTGCGCTGTACAGTTACAAATCTTGCACATATGTACAGTAGTTAAGCATGTGGGAGTGCATTTTTGGTAACCTTTGTGGGCTCCACAAGGTAACAGAGGGCACAGGGGTGGCTGTGCAAATGTAAAGCAGGCAATAGACCGGCTAACAGGTACATTATGCCAGGGTAGCCTTTGAAGTCTAACAAGGTTATATAGGGGGTAGATTTACCAAAGAGTGAAGTTAGAGATCTCCACAGTCCGCAGAGTGAAATATCGCCTCCCTTCATTCATTTCTATGGGATTTTTAAAGGCTTAATTATCAAAGGGTGAAAGTTCAATATTTGATAAATACACCTTTAAAAATCCCATAGAAATGAATGGAGAGAGGCGGTATTTCACTCTGCGGACTCTGGAGATCTCTAACTTCACTCTGATAAATCTACACCATAGAAAAGTCTGTGTAACGATTAGAAATTAAGGGCTGCAGTTTAAAGGGGAGTTTGGTGGGCGTCACTTATTTTGTAACTGTAGACAAATATTAAGTTTACTTCTTTTAATGCAGAATTGTCAGTGTGATGACCTTACAGATATATATGTGGCAGCTAGAATAGAATAAATAGTAGCAGCTGTTAGATCCGAGGCTGTTATAGAAGGCTGTGCTTGAAATGAACTTGACAAAGCTCAAACAGGTTACTGGCGGCTAGTAATGTCTGAAATCAAAACGAATGACCTTTGTTATATGAATCCATTGCAGTCAATGTTAGGCACACATTCTACAAAGGCAGAGAATGGAGGTTGCACTGCAAACCTGTCACAATCAACTACTTGCATTTAACAGCCGAACCCTGACATAGTCTCATCAGCATTTTAGTAGGACATAAATCAGAGCAATCCTATAACGTGACTGCTCCTCGCATGCAGTGTGTCAGGACTATAAAAGAGCAAGTCCGCAGCGCTAGACCTACCTTTAGAATAGAGTCGCACACGCTAAGCCTGCAGCAGCTTGGGAAGGTCACTGATTCTGTGCCTTGTACCGCGAAAGACAAGGAAGCCAAAGAGAATTCCGGAAGAGCACAGGCAAAAGACGATCACTCGCTTCCCACAGCGACCTCTAGTGTTGGAGGGCTGTGCTTTACATCTAGACGCTGATGCGTCATCTAGTGGCAACGATGAGTAAAGCCTTTGAAAAAATGTGTATGGAATTATTTTTGTATTCATCTTTACACTGCATGATTGTGATCAGGTCTGGACTGGACAGAATCGGCCCTGGCGTTTCAAGTACACAGAGGCCCAACCAGACTCCAGAGTGACTGTATATGGCATCTTATAGTAGCCCCCCTGGCATTTGCCAGAATTTACAGATTTAAGAGAAAAAGTTAACCCTTAAAGCTGCACCACCCCATCCAAGAGCCTTGTAACTCACGGAACAATATTAAAACTTAACTTTTACTAATAACTTAATTAAAATCATTAGTCCAGGAGAACATTAGGTGCATTTTAGTTTAGTTAGGCAGGGGGACTGAACTGCAAGAATTTAGGCCACTGCTTCACGGCACAAACGGGAGGGAAGCTCTGTGGGTGAAGGGGTGGGCGATCTATGGAGCCTCTCTCTGGGGTAGCTTAAATGCAAGCTTCTGCAGTACCATTATTTACTCTTAACATTTAATTAGTGGATCAACTTTTGATGCCACCTAGACATAGTATTTCTTCCAAGACAATGGGAGGGTGCGCCGGAGGGTGAATGGGTGGCGGAATAATTAAGGCTGGAAACTGGATTGATGGTGGAATGGGTGGTAATTTAAGAGGTTACCTATACCGGTTATAGGCTACGTGACATTTGTCCTTTTTTGCCCTACACCACGCTATTATTGTAGTTGTTTACTACAGACTGTAGTGGTTCACTACAGACTTTGTGTATCAGCCTTATATTCAACCTAGAGGTTGCAATTATCGCTTAACCTAACCAAGGTTCTTTGTATCCCTGTTCCTAACTTTGTTTTAAATGCTCTCCTGAGCTAATGATTTTAATTAAGTTATTAGTAAAAGTTAAGTTTTAATGTTGTTCCGTGAGTCAGTGCCAGGCCAAGAAGGCCGGCTGCCCTAGGCAACCCAGCGCCTACTCTGCCCTCCCACCATTTGTGCATGCGCCGAGGACGCGACACGCAAGTGCGCATGCGCCGAGGAGGTGCAAGTGCACATGCGCCAAGGAAGCGCATGCGTCGGGGGTGTACAAGTGCGCATGCGCAGGGGAGCGGAAAACTGCTACCACTGCTTCTGGAACTAGAGGAAGGCGTCGGAAGAGGTAAGTGCCTGGCGCCCCTCTACCTTTGCGCCCTAGGCACGTGCCTCTTCTGCCTACCCCTAGTTCCAGCCCTGTCGTGAGTTACAAGGCTCTTGGATGGGGTGGTGCAGCTTTAAGGGTTAACTTTTTCTTTTCTCTTAATACTTTTTTCTGCACACCATCTACTGGTTTTCTCAACTGATGGGTGGTGCTCCCTTACCTCGCTTGTGATTAGAATTTACAGATTGCCAGTCCGGGATCAAGTAATAGTAATAATGCAGATAGCATGTATAAACGCTTCAGAAATATACAGTCAAACATATGGTAGCATACTACCACAGACCTGTCAACTCCCCCAATTTTCCTGGGAGTTGCCAGATTTTCCACACACCCCCACCATCTCCCACCACTCTCATGCATTTCCTTGATTTTTGACGATTGCTGCCAATTTCCAGCGATTTGCAGGCAAAACTCTGGGTGTGTGCAGAACATTTCAGTGACGTCAATGGAGTGTAGTGCACATGCGCAGCATGCCCTCTATTGTACTCTGTGGAGGATTACTTGAAAATACCATCACAGGCAGTGACCAGAAGCTACTGGGCCCCACAGTCAAATCATTAGAGCCCCCCTAAATTAAATGACATTTTTCATATATTGGGCTATATAAATGAACAGTTCTATATTGGACCCCTTATACCTCCTATCCATAATACCTACTGGCACCCCAGCAATCACAGGGTCCGCTTCTTCTTTAGTTATGTCCTTGAAAACAGGCAATAATGTGGTGATTCCAACTACCTCATATTGCCCTGATGGATACAAAGCACAGCAGAAAGAGCATCCATTGTCAATATATTCTATGTTTTGCATTGTTGTCTATTATATTAATGGAAGATCCTATAAGCAGATTCTCTCAAAACAGATTAGTACTTATCCAATAGCAGCTACAGAACAGCTTTTCTCTTTGTAATAGATCATTTGTGTAGTATTGTGTTTCTTATTTAGCAAATATAAAGCCACATACATTTACACACAACCAGGGTCGGAATGGGTGGCCTGGGGCCCACCAAGGCTGCTGTCCAGGGCCCCCCTTGCTGACATAAGTGGATGCGCACTGCATTTTTTGGGCTGGTGTGGCAGGCAGGAGCCTGCAAATCACGGATCTGTGCAGGGTACGGCCCTGCACACAACCCATTAAGCTTCAGATGCGCTGGATGATTGCTATGCACCCATTAAAAATGTTGGCTTCAAGAAGAAGAAAAGATGGCAGGTGGGCAAAAATTAGGCACCCCCAGTGATTGTATTCACTTATATGATACCCCAGGTCGGTGCGTCTATCAGCAGAAAACTGCTTCTTCTTTCTTGCATGGGTGTGCATGCATAGCAGGGCAGCGTGCTTTTTCACTCTTCTGCATATGTGTCAACCCCAGCATGGAAAAGAATACAAAATGGAGGATTGCTCTGTGGTGCTTGCAGAGAAGAACCCAGGGCCAGGGCAGTTTTTTTGCTAACAAGAGCACCGGCCTGAGGTATCAAGTAAGTGATTACAATCTCTTTGGGGGTGCCTGATTTTGGCACTCTGGAGTGGTTGCGACTTTCCTTTTCCTTTAAAGGAGAAGGAAAGCTGCCGAGGCACTTTATTGCCAATAGACCTGGCGGGATCCAAGTAGCGGAGGGCTCCTCCTGAAGAGAAAGAGGGTTGTTATAGGCTGAAATCTGAGCCGAGACCAGGACCTTGGGGTTTGTTCTGGGTTTTGAGATACCATTTGGTCAAACATGAACACAGATGGAGCAGCTGCTTTCCCTGTCACCACAGAAGCAATCCTGACAAGCCTCCTCCAGCGTCTTGGGGTGCAAGAATCCAAGCAGGATCAGATTGTCTAATGTCTCCTGTGATTGTCTGCAATGTTCTAACCCTTCTGAACAAATTTGCTTTAATTTAGCAGCTCTCCAGTTTGCTATATCAGCAATCTGGTTGCTAGGGTCCAAATTATCCTAGTGACCATGCATTGATTTGAATAAGAGACTGGAATATGAATAGGAGAAGACCTGAACAGAAAGATGAGTAATTAAAAGTAGAACATTTAAAAACATATCTGTAGCCTTACCGAGCATTTGTTTTTTTTAGATGTTGTCAGTGACCCCCATTTATTTAGAAATAACTCCTGGAATCTCCGCTTGCGCTCCTCTTCAGAAAGGTCGATTGCGTGATCCATCGTGCTGCTTTCGATTTCTCCTCCCTGCTTTCCTTATAGGAGATAGCCAGGGAGGAGAAATTGAGCGCCGCACGATGGATCGTCACCCTGTCGCCTTTTCTGAAGAGGAGCGCTAGTGGAGATTCGGTAAGTTATTTCTAAATAAAGACTTTGCGATTTTAAAGTTTAATATGTGTTGGTGGTTTTTTTTCCGTAGTAAAAAAAAAAAATGTATTGTTACTGGTCCTTTAAATGTGAACCCACCTCTTTACACTAAACGGTAGCTGTAATTATGCTGTAGTGTTCACACCCCAGAGGTAGAGTTGCCACCCGGCAGGTATTTTACCGGCCTAGCCGGTAAAACACCTGCCAAGGCCGGGGCCGGTATTACAAATTTACTGGCAATGCAATTGACGGTAATTTGTAATATCCTTTAAAAAAAGCCCCTGGCCTGCCCCCAATTCGCAAAGATCGCAAAGAACTTACCTTTTTTCCAGCGCTGTGCGATGTTGCTCCGCCCTTTTGTGTCACATCACATAGCTCCGCCCCTTTTTAGCATCCCGGACTGCCCCCTTTTGGTACCCGCCCCCCACTGGCCGGTAAATTTTTTTAATAAAGGTGGCAACCCTACCCAGAGGTAGTAGTCGCTTACTTGGTGAAACCATTCCCAGAGCTAGAAGCTGTGTGTGTGAAGCTCACAGTATCCCTCTGTCACGGTCGGCACCCTAAATTCAGAACCAATGCTAAGCACCCTGTTCTCGACTCTTGCTTCTGCCTTTAACAGCCACCTTTCACCTCGGGAGGAGCCCTCGGCTAATCGAATGCCGCCAGGTCTTATTAAGAGAGGTGCCAAGCGAAGGGTTCTGAACGAGCAAAGGGGCACAACGGTAATGCAAAGTCTTTTGGGCAGACGGTCACGGTACAAGTCGTAGACAGATGTGTAGTCAGATCAGGCCGGGTCAGGGCAGGCAGAATACAAACGGAGTCAGGCAGGCAAGGGTCAAACCAGGAGATCAATCAGAAGTAGGGTTGCCACCTGGCCGGTATTTTACCGGCCTGGCCGGTAAAAATGCCAGTTGATCCCAATGTTATTAATAGGGAAAAAACATACAGTAAATATATAGGAAGGGCGGTATTTCTTTCCAGAAAAGGTGGCAACCCTAATCAGAAGGGATACAGAATAAGCGAAGTCAGTTACCAGGCAGGGGTCAGGATACAGAAGTCGGAATCGTCAAAAACCAGGCAGGTATCAGAATCAGACAAGAACAAACTCAGAAGGCACCAGGAACTCACTAGGAATAAACCTATAACGGGCAGTGAAAAAATATAAACTGCCACTTTACACACATTTGAATTTGCGCCATTGTGTGCCGCGCACCCTTAGTTAACCGGCGCAAAGGAGCAGCACGGTGGGCGTCCCCGCCACACCGTTGGATTACCAGGGAGGCAAGTCGTTACACCCTCATTTCAAGAATCTCCTATTCCTCAGTCTAACTGTTTGAGTCCCTATACAGGTGGCACTGACATTAACCCTTCCTGGCCTCCACGTTGGAGCCTTTGGCTTCTCTAACTACCCAGAACCTGCCTCTAACTCCTAGAGTGAGTTATTACAAATTTTTTTAACACTTCTAAAGCCGACCTCTGCCCCAGGAACTTCAGCATACCACCTCCTCCAGCAAGCGGGTACCTAAAGAAAAATAATGTGGGGATATTCCACTAGGGGATCCTGACACCAATGTTCCCTCTAAGCTGTGGGTTTGTGCACGTGCACACAAATGTCAGGGTCAGCATTTACAACAAATTTGTGGTGCACACAAAGATTTCCACTGGATTTGCAGGCAAAAATATGGTGTGCATGTGCAGAACATTTCAGTGACGTCAGTGGCGCGAAGTGCGCATGTGCAGAGCGGTTTCAGGAGAGGTTCTGCCAGGCCTGGATTTGTGGAAAGGCCACCAAGGCCCGGGCCTAGGGCGGCAGGATTTTAGGGGGGCGGCATGCTGCTCAACCACACCCACATTTTTTCAGAAACACTGGGAGGCACAGGAGATATGATAGTTTTATAAATTTCGCATGCGCCAATACCCATTGCTCTGGTCCCAATGACCAAAATTTGCCCGAATAAAGGGGGGGGGGTGACGAACGGCAGTGGGCCTAGGGGTGCCCGCTATGTAAATCCGGACCTGGGTTCTGCCCATGTGCGTGACGGAACTTCCCCTGACTTCATCTGCTGATGTCACAACCCAGAAAATTTTTCAGCATTCCTCCCTCTGCTTGAAAAGTTGACAGCTCTGTGTACATAGGAGTAACAAGATGACTGCCTGAATATACCTATAACAGTTGCCAGTACGTATCTAATACTTTACATGTTAGCAGTGCCTGTCAGGATTCAAAATATATCAGTTACACAGGCCGAGACAACCCCCCCACCCCAATAATGACTTTGGCAGGGGCGTAACTACAGAGGAAGCAGACACTGCGGCTGCATGGGGCCCAGGTGGTATAGGGTCCCTGAGGCCCTAATTCATATATAATTTTAAAATATTGTGGTAAAACAGGTCAACCTCTAGACATTTTGGGGGCCTAAAAAATAATTTGCTGTGGGGCCCAGTAATATCTAGTTAAGCCACTTTACTTTGGCATTTTACAGCAACCCTCTCTGGCATGTTCCAGAATCTCCAGATTGCCAGTCTGTGCCCTAGTCAGGCCTGCAATGGCAATGTACTGCCAAGCTTGCAATGTACTTACACATAGATAATGTGTCAGTTTTGTATGTACAGAGCACAAAGCCTGTGGACTGTGTGACTCCAAAATATATAAAAAATGATACACTAGATATCTAGTTTTCTTAAAATAATCATAAACAGCTAGTAAATTCAAATATGTGAGAGTTGTACATTTATTGTCCGAATTACTCATAATCTCATTAACCACATATCGAAAACTATCAATGACTACCAATTAATTCTACTGGCATAATACAAAATAATCCCGGGCCACACCCAAGCGGTTGCTATGGTACCCGCGGAGGTTCTGCCGCCAATGACTGATCACGTGGGTGATGCCAGGGCCAGGTTTTACTCGCGCGGCAGAGGCAGAAGAAGGAAGGTGGCCATGCTGCGAAAACTTTCTGTAGAGCAGTTTAATGACTGGTTTACCATCGGCAAGGATGTGACTGATGTAAAATTGCTGGGTTCATGGTCGGAACCTGGCTCAGTGGCGGCTGGAGGCGAAGAAGCAGAGGAAAGTTTTAGGCGGTACCGAGGGTAAGTAGTTGGGTTGTAGTAAATAGTTGTGGCCATTTATAGACTGGTCTATACATTCTCCTTACCCCTAATGATTCATTAGCAGCGCCTTTCCGTGTGAATATTAACATTGAATCCACAAATGACCTATTTATTTAGTAGAATCAATATTGAATATGAAAGGTGGGAGGTGTTGCTCTGCTATGGGGATCTCATAAACCCTCTGTATTTTGTGTAAGGCAAAATATTAACATTTTTATATAAAGACAAAACCGAGACACATGGTGAAAAAAAAAAATAAAACTCAAAAGGATAGATATTTTTGTATCTATTTTGTACTGAACAGTAAAAGAATTAAAATAAACCTGTATCTACTCTGAAACACCCACTATATCCTGCCTGAACCAATGGCCTAGCAACATAGGTGCATACAATTACAATTTGAAGGCATAAAAAAGCGTTGTTTGTGTCTCAGAGAGAAATATAAGGTTATTTATGTGGATGAGCAATCAGGTGATCACTAACCAGTGTGTCAGTGGTTGCTACTTGTCTGCTTTCTTGTTTAAAGGGGTGCTTCAACTTTGAGTTAACCTTCACTTTGATATAGAGAGTGATATTCGGAGATAATTTGCAATTGGTTTTCATTTCTTATTATTTGTGTTTTTTGAGTTATTTAGCTTTTTATTCAGCGGCTCTCCAGTTTGCAATTTCAGCAATCTGGTTGCTAGGGCCCAAATTACCCTTGCAACCATGCATTGAGTTGAATAAGAGACTAGGAGAGGCCTGAATAGAAAGACGAGTAATAAAATAGCAATAATAGTGTGTAGCCTTACAGAGCATTTGTGTTTTTTAGATGGGTCAGTGACCCCCATTTGAAAGCTGGAAAGAGTCTGAAGAAGGTAAATAATTAAAAAGCTATAAAAAAAAAACTCAATGAAGAACAATTTAAGAGTTGAATAGAATTGGCCATTCTATAACATTACTAAAAGTTTTAAAGGTGAACCACCCCTTTAAGTTCACTTTTAGTATATTATCAAATGGCCAATTCTAAGCAACTTTTTATTTAGTTTTTTTTTTATATAGTTTTTAAATTATTTGCCTTTTTCTAATGACTCTTTCCAGATTTCAAATGGGGGACCCCATTAAAAAAAAAACCAAATGCTCTGTAAGGCTACAAATGTATTGTTATTGTTGCTTTTTATTACTTCTCTTTCTGTTCAGGCCCTCTCCTATTCATATTCCAGTCTCTTATTCAAATCAGTGCATGGTTGCTAGGGTAATTTGGACCCTAGCAATCAGATTGCTGAGATTACAAACTGGAGAGCTGCTGAATAAAAAGCTAAATAACTCAGAAAACACAAATAATACAAAATGAAAACCAAATCGCTTCAGAATATCACCCTCTACGTTTAGATGGGGTCATTGACCCCCATTTGGAAGTTGGGGGAAAAAGTCAGAAGAAAAAGGCAAATAGTTAAAGAACAATAAAACATAAGTAATAAAGACCAATTGTAGCACCCTTTAAGGTGCACCACGGAGCAATCCTCTTCCTGCTTTAACGAAAAAGCCGTCTGTTTCATTCTACTGTTCATGCGTCTGCCCTGGGAAATTTGAAGAACGAAGAAAACTTTCACTCCATGGTGTTAGCGGGCAAAACCCAGAGTTGGTGCAGTTTTCTGCTGATAGGAGCACTGGCCCAGGGTGTCGGGTAAGTTAAATACAACCACTTGGGGGTGCCTTACTTTTGACCACCTGTCCTCTTGCATTCTGACATGGCATCTTGCCTCCTAGTTCCTCTCCCTCCACATATATGAAGGTCTCATATAGAAAAAATACCATAACATGTAAACCTAAAGTGTTTTATACTGAAATGTTATGGGAGTCAGATGGATTAAACCAAGTTAAAACTACACTTCTTAGAACTATACATTGTTATTCACACATAGCAAGTTTCTTGCCCATATGGACACTTCCTTGGTGGGGTACAGGTATGGGATACATTATCAGGAAACCCTTTATCCAGAAAGCTCCGAATTACGAAATGCCCATCTCTCATGAACTCCATTTTATCCAAATGATCCAAATTTTTAAAAATGATTTCCTTTTTCTCTGTAATAATAAAACAGTAGATTGTACTTGATCCCAACAGATATAATTAATCCTTTTTGGAAGCAAAACCAGCCTATTGGGTTTATTTAATGTTTACTTGATTTTCTAGTAGACTTAAGGTATGAAGTTCCAAATTGCAGAACGATCTGTTATCCAGAAAACCCCAGGTCCCGAGCATTCCTGTAGTAAGTCCCATACCTATATTAAGTGTTTTTATGTAGGAAAATCTGGGACTGCAAAAAGTAAAACCCAATACTGTAGATTGTGGGTGAATATCTATTTTATATAGGTCTGGGCATTGAGGACTTTTGACATGTCTCCTTGATTTAAATATTAAGTTAACCTTTTATTTTAAAATTCCTAAAAAGACTTTAAAATATATTCCAAAATGACATACCTCTCTCCGAACATTGAGTCTGACGACCTTTCTAAGATAGAAGCTGAAACCTGCACTGTAAAACAGTAAAGGTGGCCAAACGAGTGGATCTCTCCCCAATATGCCCACCTTGAGGGATATTGGGCTGATCCAATCTTGGGCCCAACGATTGGATCATAATGAAGGGTAAAGGTGGCCATACACGGAGAGATCGCCAAACGAGTGGATCGCTTCCTGATATGCCCACTTTGAGGTGGGCAATATCGGGCTGATCCGATCATGGGCCCTAGGGTCCAACGATCGGATCCTAACGATGGGTAACGGGCGGTCGGATCATTTTGGGGAGTGCTTAGAGTATTTTTTATGAATTTTAAAATAAAAAGGATTGCTTATCCCTCTGTTCCATTGTCCGGCAGTCTCCTGCTGGCCATATTATACACCCAAAATTTAACCCAACTTAGCCACCCCATTGAAATGCATTGACAGGTCAACCAAAATGATCCGCAGTTTTTTAAGCATTTTATCAGTTGTTGGCGGGGACACTGGCTGAAGAGTAAAACCACTTCAAGTCCTCGAGCAAAACAGAAAAATACAAATGTTCCCATCTCGTGCTAATTATATGCTTATTTTAATTACAAATACTTGTACAGGGGGAAAAAATACTATTACATGTAAAAAACTGCAAAACATTTATCTACAGAATAGTTTCATTCAATTTAGCCTACTTTCTTTGTTTGTCACTCAGAACATGTTTTAGAAGTTACCTCCATCCCATTAACACCATCCCATTTACACTACCACCATGCTGCCATATTTATTATGCTCGGACATGGGTAACACTGAAGTAAAGTAGGAACTCATACAGAATCTGTTGTTAATAGTGGGGGTGGATGAAGGTAAAAAATCCATAACTATTTTTTCTCAAAATAATGTTAAGTATAGTGATGGGCGAATCTGTCCTGTTCTGCATTGCCAAAATTTTTTGAAACTGAAAAATTTGCAAAACATATTAATGTTTTGTAACTTTTTCTAAACCATGCATTTGTTTTTCAACTGTACATCAGTGTGTCTGGTTATTTTTTTTGCAGCGAAACCTTGATATCAATTTTGCCCATCACTAGTCACTTTCCTGAAAATAATTTAGCTGTATATTGACCATTCTTTATTTACATATACTTTTGTATTGCCCTTCCACTGCCATATAAAAATTATTTAAAATATATCTGGATTGATTTCCAGCAATGTTCTGTAATAGTAATGATTTTGTATGATACTCTAGATAGGCCCCATTTTGCAGTCAGATTGCACCCAGGTATTCAAACGTTCATAGAATTTGGCTTCTCTAGGGTGGCCAGCCCCGTTACCTAGAAACTAATATTCTAAGCAATAGTTCTGCTAATAGTTCTGTGTCTAGGAAAATTAATTTCCTGTCTGTGATTTAATGCAATTTGTATAGTTAACAAATTTACATTAGCATAAAATAAGTATATTCTATACCTGTTTACCTACATCCAAATCATCAGCCTTTTAGATGATGTTCTTATTGGGCAGATAATAGAATTTGTAGAGCTTCCGAATTTTAGAAGAACAGCAGCCACGTTAGGGGGATTTATGTTGAGGAAAACAAGTCTTTAGTTGGATGGATAATAATAGGGCAGGTTCCAGATTCTGTGAGTAAAAATGGGGAATAAACTCTGTGTGTTTCTATCAACATAACTGGACACTGTTGGGATTTCCTCCTTGTGCGAAACAGTGGGATTCTCTCCAGGCAAGAAGTTGACTGAACAATTTGAGTTCCACATGTCCATAATCTTCACCTGGTGTTTTTCCTTATCCATCGAACTCAGAAAATCCTTTAAAACTTGTTTGAATATGTAAACTATTTCCCAAGGCAGCACATTGTTTTCTGCCAGGACCTCTCGAAACCTGAAAATTGACAATTTTGAAAGTAGTAGTTTGCTTAATACTGACTGTTGACAAAATAAATGAACTGTTGAGTAGAGGGAGGATGCAAAATTGAGTAGCAATATTTACATTTTACTGTTCTTTTCCCTTTTGTTTTTTTTGTGTGTGTACAATAAAGACGGATAAAAATGTAATTGGCAGATCGCTTTTTGGTAGGGATGCACCGAATCCAGGATTCGCCCATTTTCAGCAGGATTTGGCCGAATGCTTGTGCCTGGCCGAACCGAATACGAATCCTTAAAATCATGTCTTTTCATCACAAAACAAGGAAGTAAAACATTTTTTTGCCAAGCACTTCATGTGCGGCTCTTTCCCCCTCCCCTTCACTGATTTGCATATGCAAATTCGGGTTCGGTATTTGGACAAAGTATTCGTGGGTTCGGCCGAATCCAAAAAAGTGGATTGGGTGCATCCCTACTTTTTTGGTATTTAACATTTACTTTAATATGGTACATGTACATTTTAATTGTTTATAACATTTCTTGCATTCCTATAGTTTTTGGATTATGAACTGTTGTTTGCAGCTTTCTAATGGGAATTGCTGACACCAGCAGCCATAAAACCTTTGAAGCTGCAATTATTCCTTTTTATTTATTTTTATCCTATTCATAGAGGAGATTTTCATTCAAACCACTGACTGGTTGCTAGAGTAAAGTGGACCCTACCCCTAGATAGAAGATGAAATTTCAGACTAAAGAGCTTATGAACAAAAAGCTTAATATTTAAAAAGTGAAGTATTGCTCATACTAAGTAAAATTAATGATGAGCTACTCCTTAAATAAGTTTATTGTCAGTGAACATGTATAGTGCTATAAGTATTTAGTAAAGCTATAATAATGCCCATTATATATAAAAAAACTGTGCAATTGGGTTCTATGGGAACTACTAGAGGTGTTCTCTCCCCCCCCTCCCAAAAAAGGTATTGACATGGATAAAAAAAAGAGGCAGATGGAGATGAGATTAAAAAAAAAAAAAAAAAAAGCAAACCTATTAGTTTACTCCTAAGAACTTTGTGCTTTGGCAATACACTGCATGGTTGTAGTGGTTCAAATGTTTATAGAGGCTGATGCTACAGGGCTGATTATTAAATTCTGATGCAGAAGAGCTGCCATGTAATGTGACTTTGAATTACTAATCAGCCTTGTATTGTAAATGTTATATTTTATAAATCATGTATATTGTGAGTTAGTCCCTTTGATCAGGTAATTGATTGCAGTACAGAGCATCAGCAGAAAAGAAGATGGGGCACTACTGGGGGCATTTGTGAGTCACATATCTTCACTACTAATGGTTTGTGTTGGCCTTGGGCTGGTACAGAAACCCAATACATAATGTGCAGCATTTCTAACATACTTATTTTTTTTAGATTTTAGTTATGATTTTACTCTCCTTCTTCGTTTTTGTTTGCTAAAAGTCATTTTACATTTTTTCCCTCTCTTTCCATAGTTCTTTAGGCTAGAGTAAATGTTTTGGCAAAGATTAAAATAAAATGTACCTGCTAAGCACGGTGCCTGTGTGACATGGCTGAATCTGAGAGCACAGAATCTCAAGCTGCTTTTGTTCTGTAACCGGGATGCTTGCTTTTATGCATTGGTCATTTCTCAGCCAGTTGTATTCCACTACTGTTTTTTGGATTTTCTGTTCATTTTCAATTTCGTGCAGTAATCTCTCACGCTCTCCTAGGTGCCATTGAAGTTCCCTTAATAATGTTTTTGTTACACCGTCTGATCCAGTAT
Organism: Xenopus laevis; assembly: GCF_017654675.1. NCBI lineage: Eukaryota > Metazoa > Chordata > Amphibia > Anura > Pipidae > Xenopus > Xenopus laevis. The sequence continues at coordinate 89,847,775 of NC_054385.1, forward strand.
ATTGTGTAACTTTATCAGACTCCTTTGTTGGCCATTTCATCCAACCAAAGAATGGCATTTTGCGTTCGAAATTCTGCAATTAAAATGAAAATATTGTTTGTTGATTTTAACACTCCACAGCAGTGAGTTTCAGGTGTAAGAGTTTGGAATTATTCATTGTATTCCAGTAATAGTTTTTTCACCTTTTAGGCTTTAGGTAGAAAATACTTTGCATGTATTTTTAACAAATAGGAGTACATGCCTAAATAAAATGATTAAATAAAATGATTTAAATGTTTGCAATTAAACTGGAAAAACATAATACAGGTGTGGGACCTGTTAAACAGAATGCTCTGGACCTGGGGCTTTTTGGATAAAGGATCTTTCCGTGTAATTTGAATCTTCATACCTTAAGTCTGCTAGAAAATCCCCAATAGGCTGATTTTGCTACCAATAAGGATTAATTATGTCTTGGGTTGGATCAAGTACAAAGTACTGTTTTATTACTACAGAGAAAAAGGAAATAATTTTTAATAATTTGGAATATTTGGATAAAATGGAGTCTATGGGAGATGGCCGTTCTGTAAATCAGAACTTTCTGGATAACTGGTTTCCTTATAATGGATCCCATACCTGTATAGTCATTTTCTATTTTAGAGTATTTGTTGCTTACATGTTAATAAGAGGTAGATTTACTGGCACTAGAGTTACCACCTTACTGGTGTTATTGGTAAAAATAATAAGGGAAAAAAAATAGTATAGTAGTGTTGAGATTTGTTTCCTAGAAAATATGATAAAATATGATAAATCTAGCTGGTACTGCTGTCTAGCCAAGAGCAAACTACTATATAGTACAGTGGGTTGCACCGAAATGAAGTATATCACTTTCCTCTCGTGCTTTTAATGAAATCCATTCATATTTATACTGAAAAATGAATGTTGATTGTTTGGAATACATCTGAAAACATTGCTCATGAATTAATCGTAAAATTAATCAAGTATGTGGGGTGATGTGTTGATGACGCAAAGATAATATATGTAATATAATCAATTTATAGTGTAGAGCTGCATTTTCATTCGACGGAACACAAAAAAGTAGCCTCTTAAAAACTCTATTTGTGAAGTGAAACGTATATATATTTCTCTTGAATGAAACTTATACAAATGCTAAATGACACATTTTAATTTTAGCAGTTATAATTTTGTTCTCTATCTCAGATTACAAAGGAAAAAAACAGGTTAAGTAAAAATTCATCATCAGTAAAAGCACAGTATAAACACGTATATAGTAAAACCAGGAATGTGCAAAGAAATAAAGAAGTCTTACCATTAATTTTAGTAGTCTTGAAAGTGCTGTAGTCCTTGGTTTCTGTGTCACTTAGGTTTACATGTAAGAAGAAACATCATTAAATGTATGTTCACTGATGGTATTGCGCTTACTAAAGGTCGCCCAGGCTGTTTTTTCTTCCTCCTATTCCATTTCAGTTATCTAGTCTCTTTTTATTAGTCTGAACCCCAGGCACGAGGAGAAAGCTCTTCCCTTTATTTTATACTCGGATCACTACTGGATTTCCAGCTAGGGATGTTCTCAGATATGTTTGTGCCTTTTTTACCCTGAGATGCTGAATTGTTGGCTAACAGAGGTTGTGTTAATGTGCCCTAGATGCCATACAACATAACAAATGACGTTCATGGCAGTTATTAAAGCAGATATTATACGGTGGAAAAATTCAGATGTCAAGATAAATAATCGTCAGCTGGAAGGTTTTCACATTGCATTGTATATGGTACTTTGCAAATCTGAGGATGCCTGGCACATAATGACAGAAATGTCTTCACAAATTTTAAGGAATATTGAAAGCCTGGCTTCTTACCACGTATATTTCCAAACGATTTTGCAGTTGTCTAAATCCAGTGAACTGTTACAGGAAATAATTTGGCTCTAGTGATTTGAAAATAAATATTACGCAGCTGTATGTATTAATGGATGAAGCTTAATCTGCAGCTTTTGCTTAAGCTTCGGCTAAATACAATTTTTTTTTTTTGTGAAGATGTAATCTTCGATTAGATCTTATCTGTAGACATTTTTGTCCATGTATTGTACAAAGGAATGAAATAGAGAGATTTGCCAGAGTAGATTAGGTTGTCTCTGAGTAAATTATGATGTTTGGTGGTTGGTTGCTATTTGCTCTGCATAAACAAGAATCGGTCGATATGAAATATGAGTAATGTGTGTTGGCCATGCTTAAATGTTTCTTTTCTGAAAGAAACAAAGCGAGACTATTATCTGCTCCAAATGGCATGATTTTCCACATGGAATATGCTTAATATTTTAATCACTGTTAGTGAGCAAGCATACTTAAAGGAAAACTATACCCCCAAAATGAACACTTAAGCAACAGTTCATATCATGTTAAGTGGCATATTAAAGAATCTTACCAAACTGGAATATATATTTAAGTAAATCTTGCCCTTTTACATCTCTTGCCTTAAGCCACCATTTCGTGATGGTCTCTGTGCTGTCTCAGAGATCACCTGACCAGAAATACTTCAACTCTAACTGTAACAGGAAGAAGTGTGGAAGCAAAAGACACAACTCTGTCTATTAATTGGCTCATGTGACCTAACATGTATGGTTTGTTGGCAGGTTTGTGAGTACAGTGAATCCTACGATCCCAGGGGGCGGCCCTTATTTTTTAAAATGGCAATTTTCTATTTATGATTACCCAATAGCACATACTACTAGAAAAGTATATTATTATGAAAATGGTTTATTTACATGAAGCAGGGTTTTACACATGAGCTGTTTTATACAATATCTTTTTATAGAGACCTACATTGTTTGGGGGGTATAGTTTTCCTTTAAATTTGGTTAGAAGCAGTAGCATCTCAAATAATTGTGCCTATCGTAACAAAGGCCACTCACTCCAATGACATTTAATTTCCAAAGACTGGGCATGCTTTTAAAAGCATAGTTCACCTTAAAATTAACATTTTTCCTTGCAGCTCCCTGCTTTCGAATTTCTGTGGCAATCTAGTGTCTAGAATCCCAGTTATGCCTGCCATATTCATGGAAACCTACTTTTAGGGAGGTAGCCAAACTAGTAGATTGTTTCCTGATTTGCCAGCTGAGCTGGGGGCATAAATCAAGGTGATAACAATAATTTATTTTGTCTGCATGCCTTTAGTCTGATCATTCTAGGGGGTCTGTACAGATTTGTTTGTCTGATAGGATATTCCAGCCAGTATGGTCGATAGCTTGGTGAGCTCTTTGCAGACTGGTCAGGGAGGCGCATGTTTTGACCCCATATAGAGGCCAGTAAGCTGCTTATTTGGTCAGGAGTGGGCCAGTTGGCAAGCATAATGTTATCTTGTGGCCAGCTTTACTCTAATAGTCATGAAAAGTCAGCATGAAATAGAGCATAGGGCCTCAACAGAATGATAAGCAAAAAAAAAAGCAACAAACAGTTTATTGGAGCGATTTTAAACTTTTTGTAACTTCATGGGTAGGGGACAAAGCGTTCAAGTTGCTCTGTGTGTTGCTGCTCTTACAAAATTATTTTTTTTCGTTTTTAGGCAGGCAACATTTTTGTGACTTCTTTTCACCTGCTAAACTTTACAGATACTGCGATCACCATGTTCAGCATCACCACTGATGGGATACGATCCTTATGCTGGCCTTCTGCCACACACACAACTTTTTTCATTCAAGCTGAAAAGTTTTTTAGTCTCATTCACAGAGCATTCTTCAATAGCCTTCTTGCTTTCGGCCTTTGTCTTTGCAGCCCTGCCATGCACACCATTTTTAGTGTTTTTCTGATGATAAACTCTTGAACATTGACATTTGCCAATGCAAGTGACGTCTTTAGTACCTTAGACTTTAGCCTTGGGGTTCTTGGTGTAAGTCTTATTGGTCAACCACTCCTGGGGACGGTAACCGTGGTGTTGAATTGCCTCAATTTGTACACAATCGGACTGGTTTAGTCTCAAAGTTTTGTAACCTTTTTCAGCCTGGTGAGCACCAATAGCCTTTTTGTGAGGGCCTCAGAAATCAACTGTTTGAACCATGACAAACTTCCATAAACCTGAGTTGTTAAGATCAAAAGTCAACAAGGTAGGGCTTCCCATACTCACACCTGATTAACTTGCTATGAATTAAAATACCCAACGTTCAACTGAACTAGAGAGAATCCTAGATATTTGCAAACTTTTGCCACACACAGATATGTGACTTTTGGATCATTTTCCTTAATTTATAAATAAATAAATAAATGTACAATGATTTTATACTTATTTGTTTGATTTAGTTCTCTTGCTGTTTTGGGTTATGTTTATGTAATGAAATGTATATAATTCATATTATAAATCAGAAGGGTTTGCAAGCTTTCAAGCACCTTGTATTTGCTGAGTGTCTAAGTTTTTTTCCTTCAGTGAATTTAGTATAAAATGTAGATGTTGAAGGATTTAGGAATATTTTATGTTTGAGTGATTTTCACGTGTCTTTTGTTAAATGCAGTTTTGCACTAATGTTCTATTGCTAATTATGTGTTGAAATGCATTTTTATTGTAATAATATCTTCTTTCCGGTTTCTTTCATTAAATTCTGCTAAAGTGGTAAATTGTTTACTTGTTGTTGCCTTTGTAAATTGGGTTTGTACACTGTAGGATATCTTTGGATAAGGGCAGAAGCAGAATGTTCATACAATGCCACTGTGAGTCTTTGTTAATAAGTGCAATTAGAGAAAAATCCCTGGAGCAATTCTCTAACGCTTTGATGTGCACTGAAAAGACAGTTTATTTCATAGGTTTAGGGAACTCACTGGCCTTTTCTATAAATGCTTTTGACACATAACCCACTTGTGTTCTGTTAATTCCTAGGGTGCAGTCTGAAAATGCATACGTTAAGGAGTTCAGACTGCTGGAGGAGCGAGAGCTTGAGAAGTACAAGAGTTGTTCTGCTAACACAGGTACTGGACTCCACACCCCTTGATTAAAAATTGCTGCTAAAAGAAAACTGTAACCAACAGACAAGCTGGTCTTGATCTGATATGAAGGGAAAATTGTATTAAAAACAAGTAAAGGTTTTAATTAACCGAATGTGGGGTATTTGAAATGGTAGTTCTGTAGAGAAGGGCAGCAGTTCCCTGACTTTCTAGTATAAAATACATGCCAATGTTACGCTGAAGGATTTTAATGGTAGCACCAGTACTTCCTAGGTGATCCTTGACAAGGAACACTGCACTGCTGATGCTACCACTTTGAGGGATTTTCCTATGAGGCAATGAAGGAGGTAGGCAAAACTGCCAGTAACTTACCTGTGTAGCATTGTCCTAAAACATTCTCCACACTAAGCTAAATTTAAACAGCACATTTCACAAATGTTCTCGAAATGTAATTGTAAGTATGATAATCCTAATCTGATCTTTCTGCAAATTAACAGACGCTATTGATTTTGTTTTTTCTGATACCAATGTATATTTTTCTAACCCACCCCATTAGTAATACATATTTTGTACATATTAAGAATTACTGCTGACAAAACTTTCTTCATGAATCCCTACAAAACAATTTGTTCCAAATGATCCTTACATCTTTGGAACAACCTCTCCTGATATTCCTTTCACTGCCCTCTATTAGGGTTAAAGGGATTATTTACCAGTATTATACTGCTGCTTGAAATTTTGTAAAGTTTCTAACTGCAAATCAAGATTCTAAGGCAGGGCTGTCCAACTGGCGGCCCACAACCCCCCCCTTCTGTGGCCCCCCACCTACCTGCTTACCATTTGTAAAATTTAAATGGTATCACTGCAGAGATTAACTGGCCCCTGCATTGTTTAAACTTCAAATTCAGACGAATCCCCTGTATTGTTCACACCTGTGATCCCACTACATTGTTCACACTTGTGACACCTCTATTGTTCACACCCATAAAGCCCTGTACTGCTCACACCTGAGACCCAGACTGAAACATGTTTGCCTGTTCACACTCTATACAAAATGCTAATGGGGCACCAGCACTGTGTCACTGAGTGGTCCTGATAGGTTTCACTGTCTCTTGCTCTGTTCTGCCTTCCATATGCACTTTGTGTGATGTGCTCTGCCTGTGTGTGATGTACTCTGCCTGTGTGTGATGTGCTCTGCCTTTGGCACATAAACCTGGTATTTGTTCTGGGTGTCTGTTAGCATTTGAAAATAAATTATGGTTAGGGGTCCCTAAGATGTTTAATCATGTGCTGGGGGTGCTGTGTTATCCATGGAGAAGAAGAGGCATATGGATTTAAGGGTATGTCTTAATATGACAACTTTTTTCACATGAGTGATAAGTGATATCTCTGCAGTGAGCACCAACCATTTGGTTTTTTGTTGTGCTACCACAATTAATGTGGACATGATCTTGTGGTAACATGGGTGTGATTTAAAAACAGGGAGTGGTCAACACTGGCTTCCATTATTGGCCCTCCACTATGTAGGCTGGTAAAATTTCGGCCCTCTGTACCACAAAAGTTGGACAGCACTGTTCTAAGGTATCAGCACATATTTATAGCAAGGGGTAAATAATCTACATCTTATGATAATGCTTCCAGAAACTGCTGGGATGTATTGGTTTCCAGCTACCATGACCTATAAGTATTAATGCCTGTAGTCAATATCAAATATTTCAGATGTTTTACTTTATGTAGTTCATGTGATAAATGGGGATACTTTGCATGTAGGTACACTGCTAAGCTAACATGATTGTGTCAGTAAAAAATATTACATATACAATATTCTTTGCGTGGTATTGGGATCCTTAGGTAGCAGATGTGAATATCTAGTAATTGATTCCTAGATTCTCCCTACTTTCAAAATTGCTTAGGAAGATTAGCTGTGAGGGGGCCCTGTCTTGGATGTCATAAGGTTTTTGGAGCTCAGAGCATCCCTCCACCCTGTCAAAAAAAATCCAGAGCTTTGTTGAATGAAACACATTGCATAAGACCTTCATTCAAGTCTTTGTAAAGGAGAAACAAACCCCTTATTAAAAAAAAAAACCCCTACCCCTCATAGACCCCCCCCTCCCTCCTCACCCCCAGCCAAGCTGGTACCCCGAGCAAATGCCCCTAACTTTTTACTTACCCCTCAGTGCAGATTCAGGGATCAGAGTTCACAGCAGCCATCTTCCAGGTCTTTGTGTCTTCCGGCGCTTCTGCAAGTTCCATCCATTTCGGCACATGCACAGTTTCTCCAACTGCGCATGTCCCGATCCGCCGGTCTCATTCTCAGATGACCGAAGACCCGGAAAATGGCTGCTGTGAACTCCGATCCCTGAATCTTCACTGAGGGGTAAGTAAAAAGTTAGGGGCATTTGCCTGGGGTAGCAGCTAGGCTGGAGGGGGGAGTTTTTTTTTCATTAAGGGGTTGTTTCTCCTTTAAGGAGGCCCTGTTTGCCTGTCAATCATGAAAAGCATCGGTTTTGTTGGCCATCTATTCAACCAAGTGGTTTTCCCTCACTTCTGCCTGACCCAAGTCAGGAATCCAAAGTTCGAATAGGTCAGCGCTAATAAAAGCTCAGGGAAAAATAGATAATATAGTGTAGTATTCGCTTAGAGAGTTGTAGTTCCTCAACCTCATATGGTCTCAATTGACCTTTTTCGTTCTATTTTTCCCTGAGCTTTTATTAGCGCTGACCTATTCGAACTTTGGATTCCTGCTTTTTCACTCGAGGAGAAACGAGGACTGTTGGGTCGGAAAACAAGGGGAAATTTCAGAAACTTTGGTCATACAAAAAATAATTTTATTATTTTTGGTTTGCAGTAAATATGACCTAAGTCAGTCAGGGAGAAGGCCCTTCATTTGTTGGATATGGTGAGGGCTCTGAGAATTTATAAAGCCTAAAATGACAAGCAGGCACCATTCTCATTAACCAAAAAAGTTAATGAGTTAGTAGAATCCAGGAGTCCAAAAGTTTTTATAAAGTAGTACAAAAAACTTTATTTACATCTTGTATAAAAAATAATAGCCTGACGCGTTGTGTCCCCACAGGACAATTAATCATAGGCTCACGATTAAGCCTATGATTAAGTGTCCTGTGGGGGACAGGAAACATCTTTTTCTCTTTAGGCGACACTTGGCCAATAATGGAAGTACTGGTTTAGTTTCTAATGTTCAAAGTATTTAAAGGGACTTTAGTCTTTTTTTTTGGAGATTACTACAGGAAGCAGGACATAATGCCTGTTCTATAGAGTATTTAAGGGTTTTAAGTTTTTAGTGCTCCTGCCACCTGAGGAATAAGAGCGGCTTAACCCCCATGGTGCCTGAGTAGAAAAAATCCTCCTTTTAATATAGTGGAATACTGCTTGCCTTTTTTGTACAATTGGAGAGCATTGTTTTGATGTGTAAGGGTGAGAGATGTTGAAATAGTAACATAAAGCTTATTATGAATTGGCATTTTAAAATTTTCTGACCTGTACCATTTCAGCACATACAAGAAAAATCTCAAAAATTGATGCACTAACAATGCCGGAATTGGACCCTAAATATCCAGAATTGCCTATACTAAAGAGCAGAGAAGAGGTAAATTGTCGTTTGTTATTATGCATTCCCTCATACCTGGTGACTTTCTAAACAGAACCCAAGAATCCATCCTGTCCAATGTATATAAAATCTGTCATTAAATCACTTTTTATTTTTTTTTTAATTGCATAGGTGCTTAAAAAAGTAGGGAAAAAGTATTGATTCATTTTGATACCCTTAAGAGGGTTTTTACACTCTCTTCCTTTATAGTTGAACTGGAATCAGTCGTTCCAAAACGACTGGAGTAAAATTTTGTCTTTAGCAATACCCTGATTGAAAATGCAGACATTAGGGAGCAGATTTTCTATTTTTTTTTTTAATGGTCAAAACTCTCAAATTCGAATTATGAATTATCCAAACTTGATTTGAGTTTTAATTCAGTAATAGCACATTGTTAGTCTTATGTAAAATTAGCTTTTAGTAAGACCTGAAAATAAGCAAAATAACAACACAGACAGGATGAAGTAGACAGATTTCACTTGCTGTAATTGGCAGTAAGCAATTTGCTTTGCGCTACCGACAAACAGTATGATTTTGAATAGTTTGGGCAGTAGGATTAAATTGCTAAATTGAGGAAGCAACCATTTATATAACAAAAATATACACAAACGATATAAAACCTATTTTGTGCAAAACAATTACATCCACTTATGTTATGGGATGCTTAGTGGATTTTCTATAATAATAGTTCCCCTTTAATCATGTGAAAGTAGTATCTCTAACACAGAAGATAACGCCTCATTATTTTTATTTACAGTTAATTACACTTATCGAAAATCATTCAGTTGTGGTGATACATGGGGCAACTGGCAGTGGTAAAAGTACTCAATTACCACAGTTCATCCTGGATTGTCTAAGGCAGCATGGACAATACTGTAATATTGTTGTTACTCAACCTCGAAAAATAGCTGCACGAAGCATTGCTACATGGATAAGTAATCAACGGTGTTGGAGTCTTGGTGGCCGAGTTGGATATCAGGTAAGGCTCTGTTCAATTTTGCATTTTAAGCAATCTGGTAGCTAGGGTCCCAATTAACCTAGCAACCATGCACTGATTTGAATAAAAGACTACAACATGTATAGGAGAAGCCTGAAAAGAAAGATGAGTAATAAAAAGTAACTAACCATACATTTGTAGCCTTACAGAGCATTTGCTTTTTAGAATGGGTCAGCGAGGCCCATTTGAAAGCTGCAAAGAGTCAGACGAAAAAGGCAAATAATTAGAAAACCACAAAAAATTTATAATAAACAATTGAAAGGTTGTATAGAATTGGCCTTTAACATACTAAAAGTTACATTAAAGGTGAATCACCCCTTAAGAGTAGAACTACTCCTTTACAGTTTAAATTCACTTTTTTTATATGCATTTTTTTTTCTTGAATTTCTAATACATTACAGGTGTATTCCCATCAGGCTTCTCATTGTGGCTAAGGCCCCGCTGCCACAATTTTGTTGTTTGCTGCCAACCATGCTACATTTATTTTTCTTTTAACATCTCTATGTTACAGGGACATTATAAAATCATTATGAGAAGTTTTGTCACTGAGTGTTGATGCAGCGTTAACAGGATAGTGATTCCAGATGGAGGATGTACTACTGTTTTATGTCTGTCATTTTATGTCTGTCGTCGCCTTGTTCCTAAATGATCATGAGACAATTCTTGTTAATTTACTTATCCTTTCAGTAAACATCTGAAGGCAAGTGTGCCGTATGACAGCCTATAATGTGCATAATAATTCACATTTATGACTGATCTTAAAGGGGTACTGCCAAGCCACTCCTCTGCTTCAAACTATTGGCAAATGCCAGTGGAAAAAGTGACCCTTCTTTTAGAGGGTGGAGAAATGGAGAAAACTGCTCATTCTGCTTCCAGTTCAGTTTAAAGTAGAACTAAAACTTAACCAAAGAAGTAGGGCAGAAATGTAAATGATGTTTTGTGCTTCTGTACCGGCTCAAGGCAACCGCAGCCATTTAGCTGTGAAGATCTGTTCCTACAAAGATGCCCCAGTAAGTCCCCATCTTCTTTTTTGTTGATTCCCATAAGGGGCAATTCACAATATACTGTAAATGTAGAATATAAATGTCACAATATAAGGATGATTAGTAAATAATTAGTGGTACATGGCAGCTCAGAAACCAGCACAATTAGCATCAGCATTTAATAAACAGTCCTGTAGCATCAGCTTATATATATGACAGGCAAATCTAATTTACTGCTTGATGATTTGCTACAACCTGTAAGCTTAGCTGCTCTAAGCACACTGAGCATGTGTGTGTCACAGACACTGCTAAATAAATCCAAGATGGGAAACTCCTGTGGCTTAAGACCTGGATCATTGCTACTATATAAATGCTGAACCTTGAGGCTGGCTCAATATAAAAAAAATATGGCATTTCTAGCCATATTCGTTTTTCATGTTTTAGTTCTCCTTTAAGGGCTACAGCACATGGGTGGGGGTTGACTACTGATGCAGGGAAATCCGCATTAGTCAAAACAGCCCTATCAGCACTAAATAATAATAATAATAATAATAATAAAAAGCACTATGGCTGAAGCACATGGGACAGATACACCTCTGTGCAAAAGAAGCCCGCCTTTTACTGATCTATTTGTGTCACTCAGTGTGCTTTTGAATTATTATTATCACATGCATATACAGGTATGGGATCAGTTATCCAGAGACCCTTTAGCCAGACAAAGTTCCAAATTACGAAACGTCCATCTCTCATAGATTTTATTTTTAAGCACATTGTACTTCATCCCAACTGATATATAATTAATCCTTATTGGGAGCAAAAAGCAGCTTATTTGGTTTATTTAATGTTTACATGATTTTCTAGTAGACTTATGGTATGAAAATCCAAATTACGGAAAGATCTGTTATCCAGAAAACCCCAGGTCCAGAGCATTCTGAATAACAGGTCCCATACCTGTACCTATATATAACTATAGTGACTTCCAAGAACAATATCCCCAAATTATTATATCCATTGCAGATTTTGCCATACTACATAAAGGCAACAGTTCTAAAGAAATTAAACCAAGCATTTTGAACGTTCATTTGGAACAAAAAACACCCGAGGATCAGTCTAAGTTACAACAACCCAAACATTTAGGCGGAACCAACCTCCCTAACATCAAAGAATATAATGAGGCATCGCTTCTTCGATGTGCTGGAGACTGGATCCTCAATAGAGATCTTTATACAACAATATCTCGATCCCTACACAGCACAAAATCACTCGCTTAACTATACACCATACTCACCAATCCACAAAATACCACTTTCATTACGCAACAACCCCATATTTCTAGACACATATTAAGCATGCCATGTAGTCAGAAACAAAAGCTATCGCTAACCATTTCCCCATACTTGTCATGGATAGATAACGGAAACTTTCCAATAGGCATATGTAATCCTATTCTCTCACAATGGAGAGAAAATGGATTACAAAACATAGATGACATTATGGATACTAACTACACCGTATATTCCCGGGAAAAACTGACGGACAAATTCCCATTCACGACACAACATATATTTCTAACTCTACAACTTCTCCTGGGGGACCTCCTAGAACCCATTTAACCAAATCTGGAAAATAAAAAATTTGGACATAAAAAACAAACAACCTCACAATTATATCAAACAATTAGAACATCAATTGACATAGATAACAAACAAAGACCAGGCTTTGCATGGACCATAGACATCCCAAACTCTACAACCTCTGAAATGGCTCTGCAAATACTGCACAATTCTTACTTAACTCCAATTAGGAGATACAAAATGGGAAATCCGCCCTCTGATAGTTGCCTCAGATGTCATTCTCCAAAAGCAGATTTAATACATAACCTATGGTCATGCCCCTCCTTACAAAACTTCTGGAAGGAAGTTGCAGATTATGGTGCTCAGATGACCTGTTCAGGCACAATTAGAGTGGGCATTGTTTAGCGATGACACAACCTTAGCCCGATTACCAAAGACAGACCAGAATCTGATTGGAAGATTGGCAGCAGCTGCCCGGAAAACAATACTACAACAATGGCTAAACAAAGATCCTCCCACCATGGTGGTAGTAAAATAAAAAGTACACTACCTCTTTCATATGGACTGGCTGGAAGCCACAATTAGAAAGGAGCAGAATACCAAAAAAAAATTTGAAGACATGGACGACATACATAGAATCCCTACCACAACAAATCAGACACCTCACAGTACACACATTTAGATGACAACATGGTATGATACAGCACAACTGACGGAACAAATGATGGTCGTGGAATCGTCCCACTACCTCAGAGATCAACTACAAGACCAACGACAATCAAGTCATGCGCCCCCAGGAGACACCTAATTAACAGGTTACTAGCCTCCTACCACAGAACGTATTGCTGTTTGTCACCTGAGCTGAAAGTATAAATTGTTATTACTGTTATTATTAAGAGAGAACAATGTAGATACATAATGTTATCAGAACGGCACAGGAATATTTATTTAGTCGTGATTGTATAACTATTATGTAAAGATCTTTAAATAAAAACAAGTTTGAAAAAAAAAAGATGCAGGTAATTTGAAAATAATTTTTAAATAGTAGAATTGTTTGCAAGGCAAATGGTGTAATATAGTATTGAATACTATAGCATTCTCATTCCCATAACTGCTAGAAATATAGATCATGAATATGAATTCACATTCCTTCTGTTTTATGCCAGAGAAAGTATAGTTGCAGTGGATGAGTGTGACTCTTCAACATATAGGGGCAGATGAATCGAGTTGAATTTTCAAATTGAAAAAATTCGAATTTCGAGCTATTTTTTGTGTACTTTGACTAGGGAATAGTCCAAATTCGATTCGAAATTTATCATGTACTGTCTCTTTAAAAATTCAACCTCGACCATTTGACATCTAAAACCTGCCGAATTGCTGTCTTAGTCTATGGGGAACCTCCTAGAACCTACATGGAGTCAATTGGTGGACTTTGAAAATTCGAAGTTTTTTTTCGAGAAAAACGTCGAATCGAATTTGGCCGAATACAGACCTATTTGACCCCAAAAAAAGACTTAATTTCAGTTGGTCTTTTTGAATCGAATTTTGAAGTTTTTTTCAATTCGAAATTCGACCCTTGATAAATCTGCCCCACAGTATCTGTTTGGAAACATTTGGTCAATAAAACAATCACTCTAATTAAACTTACCTCTCTCTTTAAGGTGGGATTGGAAAAGGTAGCATCAGAGGAAACTCAATTAATTTATATGACAACCGGGGTCCTCCTGCAGAAGATTGTTGCTGCTAAGAGTTTGCTGGAATTCACACACATTTTTATAGATGAAGTGAGTATTCTTCCTGCCTTAACACTTTGCTACAATTGCTGACATTTGAAAGGAAATAAAGGCTTCTGCAACCTAGGAATGTGCTGTGCACCTGTTCTAAAACGGTCTTTTTGACCATTCTAGACCTGGAGCATGAATGTTGGCGCCAAAGTGGAGCTTAAAAGCAAACTTAAAAAAGTTAGAGTGATCCTCTAGGCATCTTTGCAATTTAGGGTCCCTGACACTGACTTTCAAAAAGAACTGAAAGCCTGTATTAGCAAGTTTAAAACGTCTAAAAAACATGCCTGGACACAGAAAATTTAATTTAAATTGCAAAAGTGCTAAGCGAACCAATCAATTAATTTATTGGTCCATCCATAAGAATTGAGTGGGAATCTGATCATGGGAGCTAGGATTCTGGAACTGATTTTTTTTATTTTGCTGGTTTTAGATATAGATGTAGTTAATATAGTATTGCATCAAATATACATTTCATTAAGATACATGCAATGCTTTGCAGTAAATTCAATTAATGGCTCCTGAGCTGCAGAAATGTATCAGGATCAGCAGTGTGATGCAGCTGCAAGGGTTCCTGAAGTGACCTGGAGTAGGAGCAGCACTGTGAGTGTGGTGAAGGAGCCGTATGCTTGTTGTGACTCTGGAGTAGAGTACAACACGGTACCCTGCGGTTGTGGGTAGAAGTTCTGAGTGCGGGTATAGACGCTGGCCGGCGGTTCTGCGGGTTTGCAGATCGGGCCGCGGGTCTTCTCAATAGGAGAAGAAAAAAGGATTTTTACTCGTTTTTTCTGATCAACTCTACTTCTGATGTCACTTCCGGTTTACAACAACGGCACTTTCTGTTTTACTCAATTTTTTTGCTGATCACGCCTACTTCCGATGTCACTTCCAGTTTACAATGACCGCACTTCCTGATTCTTGATGGTCAGCGGGTCCGGGTTGCGGATAAAGTACTTGCGGGTCCAATCGGGTAAGAATGCGGGTCCGGGTTGCGGATTGCAGGTTACGGGTCGGGTACGGGTTCCAAAAAATGGACCTTTATAAAAGGCAGCAGCTGGGGGGAGTGAGGGGTTTATTTATGCAGAGGATTTTTGTGTGTTTTGTTTGTACTTTGGCAAACAAAGTAGAATATGGCTTTATTTCAAACTATGTTACGTACAATATTCCCATTACTACTGAAATCATTCAGGGCTAGATACAATCCTGACTTGCTATAATTCCAGCCATCCAGTTCAGATGATAGATACAAATAGTATATTAAAACTTGGCTTTTAATCACAAGTACTATAAAAACACGCTGACATATAGAAGACTCACTTCTTCACAACCTTTGAAGTAGTGCGGGACCTTATCCTAAAACATCATTTACTTAAAATAGCATAAGGTGGATCTGCAGTATTATGTGACCGTCATAGCCAAATTTTAAAGTATAGTCACATCTCGAATGGCTGAATAGGTTAATAGTAGTGTTCCCCTGTGATACTCCTGCCTATCTACCTAGGGAATGAGTGGGAGCTATTCGTCCACCTAAGCCGCCCAAAGTGTATTGACTGTTTTTTGGCTGGAAAATGCTTGTGCCGTCTTCTATTGAGAATAATGTAAACCACACCCTGTAGTAACAGGTGGTTTCTATTACATTCCATGGAAAATGCCACAGGCATTCTACCAGTGGGAAAAACACACAACCCTGAAGCATGATTGAACTTATGTTTTCTGGAAAAAAATTAAACAACTTTCCTAATCAATCTTGGAAGTGACTATTGAAGAAGAATTTCTAAAAATACATTTTACTGGGCCCCAGTTTTCCTTTAGGCTTTTGGTGTTTTTTCATGAAAATGTCACTGAAGGGTGACCTTTTTGTTCAAGTTGGAAACAGGTCTTTTCAAGTGTTTTGTTGCCTTAGAGAATACAGTGTCTTTGCTAATTTATTTATGCATCCCCCTTTCTTGCTTTTACTGCCAGGCTTTACTGTCTAATTAAAGTTTCTTTGGCATGTAAAATATGTTTTAGTCTTTGTTTAATCCCAATATAATGTATCATGAAAACAAATACCTATAAAGGGGTTATCAATGAAAGAATACCGTATATGCTCGAGTATAAGCCGACCCGAGTATAAGCCGAAGTACCTAATTTTACCTACGAAAACTGGGAGAACTTATTGACTCTAGTATAAGCCTAGACACAACTACAGCCCTGTCTCCCAGCAGCGCACATTCTGCCAAAGCGACCCCCCCAGCGATCAACCGGACTTCTTTGCAAAGTTGATGGTGACAGAGAATTGCCAAATGGATTACTGTGTGCATTGTCCCACTGTCCCACTACCATGTGCAGAGGGTGCTGTGTGATATTGCCATCACTGTTAATCATTCGTATAACCAACAGAGGGCGCTGTGTGATATTGCCATCACTGTTAATCCTTCATATAACCAACAGAGGGCGCTGTGTGATATTGCAGTCACTGTTATTCTTTCATATAACCAACAGAGGGCTCACTGTTATTCTTTCATATAACCAACAGACGGCATTGTGGGATATTGCAGTCTCTCCCTAAGTGAACTGTTGGTATAGGAATGATTAAAAGTGACTGCAATCTCAGCTACTGCCCGCTGACCCGAGTATAAGCCGAGGTAGACTTTTTCAGCACATTTTGGATGCTGAATAACTCGGCTTATACTCGAGTATATACGGTAGACATTTCAAAATAAAGTATAATACAAAATATGTATTTTATTCAACTCCATATTGTATAGTACGCCTCATCCCTTATTGTCCAGGACAAGCGATCAAATTCTGGTAAATTAATAATTATTTTGCATACAGTATTAGTTTTCAATAAGATGTGTTTTAAACTATTTGCTAATTGGACATACAGCATGTGGATTTCATATGTAGGAAGTCTGAAAGGGAAGAGGTAGAAATGTATTCTACTGTCCTCTTTAAAACATATGTAAACCCTAAAAAAACAGACAAAAGTGTTTTCAGATTTAGAAGTAGAGAGAGCTTATAGAAATAAATACAGGTATGGGATCCATTATCTGGAAACCCATTATTTAGAAAACTCTGAATTAGGTAATCTCCCATAGACTTCATTTTTAAAAATGTTTTTTCCTTTTTTCATCTGTATTAATACAGCAATACCTTGTACTTAAACCCAACTAAAGTCGACTTAATCTTTTTTGGAGGCAGAACAATACTATTGGGTTTAATAAACGTTTAAATGTTATGGAGATCTAAATTATGAAAAAAAACCTTATCTGTAAAACCCTAGGCCCTGATCATTCTAGCTAACTGGTCCCAAACCTGTAGCTACAAATTCAGATTGCTTGTGGATGCCAGTCTTAAAAGCCAGTGAGAGCTTGTTGGAAGTAGTGGAATGTATACTTGAAAAAGGAGAATATATATACCCACACCACACAGACATTATTATCTTTGTATTTCTTTCTGATGTGTTTTATAGTGTGGTAAGCTATTGAATTTTTTTTTATCTCAATTTAGGTTCATGAACGTACAGAGGAAATGGACTTCTTACTAATGGTGGTGCGCAAGCTCCTTTGTACAAACTCAAGATTTGTGAAGGTCGGTTTATCTTATTTTTTTTTTTAAACATATGTATTATTAGTGCATAATTGCCATACAGTTTATATCTATAGAAATAAGTCAAATCAACTGGACTTGCTGTGTTTTTCCCTTTGAAGACGTTCGTTTCAAGAGTCATCCAACTGGCTTTCTCAATTCAAAATAACTTGTTAATTTTCCTTCGAGAATATATATCCTCTTGAATGTTGCTGCAATCAGCATAATCTATTAGACGGAAGTATACAGGAAACCCACTCATATGGATCAATATCTGTTGTTTGATTCCCACCATCCGCTGGAACACAAACTGGGTGTCATTAGAACTCTGCACCACAGGGCGGAAGTTGTGACAACTGATACAGAGTCCAAAAACATCTTAGAGGAGCTTTGAAAGCGTGTGGCTACCCAGACTGGGCCTTTGTCAAAACAGCAGCAACCAAGCCCAACAGGAAAACCAATAGAAATAACTGCCCGAAGACACATAGTAGGCGAAACATAGTCATCCCATATGTAGCTGGAGTGTCTGAGAAACTCAGGAGGATTTTTAACAAACACCATGTCCCTGTGTTTTTCAAACCTAGCAACACACTGAGACAAAAACTGGTACACCCAAAGGATCCAACCCCTAAAGAAAAACAAAGCAATATGGTCTTCTGGCGCATGCGCAGTAGGAACAGTTACCGGTACGGATCTACTGCGCATGCGCCGAATGTCACGAAGTGAAATCGGAAAAGATGGCGACTGTGAACTCCTTGGACAGGACCTGGGCAGAGGGTCCTGTCCTTTTTGCCTAAGGTGGTATCCAACTTTCACCTAAACCAAGAAATTACCATTCAAACCACCTGTCTATCACCTTCTAACTCCAAGGAGGTGGCGCTTCACTCTCTGGACCCCGTGAGGAAGTTTTTTTTGCATTGAGTCAGACATTCGCAAATTGGACTCTCTCTTCATACTCCCTTCAGGGCCCTATCAGGGCACCCCTGCCACCAAGACAATCATCTCTCGTTGAATCAAACAGGCCATTCAAAGGGCTTACCTACACGGCACAGGGACAGACCCCCCCCAGTTTCACTCAGAGCCCACTCCACCAGGGGAATGAGTATGTCCTGGGCATTACAGAACCAAGCCTCAGCGGAACAATTGTGCAAGGCTGCCACGTGGACTCATACATTTGCCAAACACTATCAGTTTGACACCTTTGCAGCATCTGACACCCGCTACGGCAGGAAGGTACTCCAAGTGGCAGTGGCTAGCTCCATGTAGGCCTCTCTTCCCGCCCGAATATCAGGGGACAGCTGTAGTAAGTCCCCACTGTTCCTGTGTCCCCCAAGTTGACAATGGGGAAAAGGAGATTTTGTGTACTCATCGTTAAATCTCTCTTCAGTCACTTGGGGGACACAGGACTCCCACCCTGGAATGAGGCCTTCACTTGCTTTCAGACAAGGTTGGCATATACAACCACCAGTTCATTGTAATTCTAATTTTTTAACGTTTTAGTCAGTAACCTCCTGTTCTTGCTTTCGTATGAACTGACCTAACTGCCTGCAGAGGAGGGTATAGCAGACGGGGAAGGGACTAGTTAATTTTTTATTCTATTTTGTCCTGCCTCCTAGTGGTGTCAGCTATATACCCCACTGATCCTGTGTCCCCCAAGTGACTGATGAGAGAGATTTAACGGTGACTACACAAAATCTCCTTTTATTTGGGGTTAAGAGACTGGAATATGAATGAGAGGGCCTGGATAGAAAGATTAGTAATAAAAAGTAGCAATAACAATACATTTGTAGTTTTGTTTGTTTTTTAGAAGGGGCCAATGACCCCCAGTAGAAAGCTTGCAAGAGTTAGAAGAAAAAGGCAAATAATTAAAAAAAACTATAACATTAATAATGAAGGGGGAAGCAAATGGGAAAATGCAGGAAAATAAATAATGGTGGCGTGTATTAAGGTGATGATGGGAAACATGCGAAATAGGGAGTGAATAGTTGAAAATACCTGTATTATAACAGGAAGCAAATAGCAAGGGAGTGAATGATCAGGAAAGAAACTACAAGAGCATAACAAAGTAACTGAATGGAAAATGGGAATTCAGGCCAAAAGGAAGGAAGAGCAGCACTGGTAAATTTCTTGGTAAATTGTATATCGAAGTGGGTTTTTTTCTGTGGGTTTCACTTGATTAATTTGAGAGATTAAAGGTTTTTTTTTTTGGTTTTTTTTACAGAAAACTCGATAAATTTGAGTATTTGGGTTTTCACCCCTAACTCACCGATTCAGATTTTTTTTACATTTGAGTTATTTTATAAATTAGAAAACATTTGAGTTGTTTATTCGAGGTATAAAAAACCTCACAAACCTCTTAAACTGGACCTTTGATAAATAACCCACTTAATCTCCGTGTATGTGTTATAATACTCTAAGGAAACCTTACCCTGGTGGTCCAGTGGCCTTCCCTGGGGGTCTAGTGGTTGGCGGGGATGCAAGCCGCTGCTCTGGCGTGGATGCCCGCTGCGTGCGTCCTGTCTCCTTCTATGCCGGTTCCTCTATGGCGGCCAGTGCGCTTCCGGGTTAATGCGAGTTTTGGATATAGGGTGCCGAACGTGACAAATACTTGTTCTCCCTGTGTGTACTTGTATATTGTAAGTTTGTACACACCTGTGTATCCTTGTAGCTAGTGGTTTTCATTAGTTTTTTTTGCTGGTGTCTGTTCCCTCAGGTAAAGAACCTCAGGGCATACTGAAGTCAGTAACACTTTTTTGGCATGCGTGCCTAAAAATTCACACAACACCTATTGTTATTTAAAATGCATGGGTATATACGCATAAAATATTCCATTAATGTTTTAACTGTTTTAAAATTCAAAATCGTCTTTTATAAAAAAAAAATTTTTTTGTTAAACATGCTTTACTTTCAAAATATTGCTTCCATGAACTCTGTTAACACGTAACTGGGTAAATGGAGCCAATACTGTAAACTGCTACCCCATGCTTTGACTTGGGAGAGTTTTTTCGTATATTATTTTTACCTCCAAAGGCTAAATTGCATTCATCTGTTTTCACTGTAATTTCTTGTGATTACATTTTTTTTCTTATGTTCATTTGCATTAATTTTTAGTTTATGCTTCAGGCTAAGTAGGCTAGGCTAGTTTTCTTTGCATTAATTTCTGGATAAAACTGCATTTAAAACCTACATGCCATTTGTCATATATTGTTTCCAAAGATCCCTGAAACAGAATAAGACATTGCTGAAACATGCCAAACCTACAAACAACCCCCTAAATAAAGGCTCCAGTGGCGCCAAACTTTCAAACACATTGTGACGTCATCTTGGGAGTGTCTCTCTTAAGTGTCCGGATAGTGTCATAACACATCATCAATCGTGTGCAGAATCCTGCATATATAAGATCCATAGTGTAGTCCATTTTATTATTGCATCAAAAGTGCCCACAGAGTACTAAACGTGTATAATGAGTGAGATTAAAATAAGTATCGGGAACCCTGCGATATGGTTCACGATCCTTATTTTAATCTCACTCATTATATATAGATAGATAGTGCAATATTCCTTGCTAACAATAGGCCAGATTCAATTAATTGAGAAAAAGATTTGTCATGTGAAAAGTCATGGATGAGATTTAATTTGAGATGCAATTCAATTCAGAAGAGCATATCTTATGGTTTATTAAAGGAAATACCCCCTGAACAATGTAGGTCTCTATGAATAAATATTGCATAAAACCGCTCATATGTAAAACCATGCTTCATGTAAATAAACCACTTTCAGAATAATATACTTTTTTAGTAGTATATGCCATTGGGTAATCCGAAATAGAAAATTGGCATTTTAAAAAATAAGGAGCGGCCTCCTGAGATCGTAGGATTCACGGTGCACACAAATAAACATACATGTTAGGTCACATGAGCCAATTAATGGACACGGTTCTGTCTTTTGCTTCCAGAGAGACAATCATGAAATGGTGGTTCAAGGCAAGAGATGTAATATATACACACACACACCAGATTCTTTAATATGCCACTTAATTTGATATAAACTATCTGTTGCTTAAGTATTCATTTTGGGGGTAAAGTTTTCCTTTAAGTGAAAACGCAATTGAAGCCTATGGGGAAAAAATTTAACTAAATTAGAAGAAAAGTTTTTTTTTCTTTCCTTGAATTGAATCTCACCCATGACTTTTCACTTGATAAACCATGAGATAACATTTTCTCTCTGAATTGAATCTGGCCCATTATGTGACATTTGTACAATGATGGCCACAGAAAGCATGCATGTGCATAATTGGCATCTGCACGCATGAACAGTGCTCTTATTTATAAACTTTTTTTCCTTTTCAGGTGATTTTAATGTCTGCCACCATCAACTGCAAAGAATTTGCAGATTATTTTGCAGTCCCTGTGTTAAATAAACTGACCCCAGCTTACATTTTTGAGGTAGAAGGTAAACCTCATGACATTGAGGTGTTCTATTTAGATGACTTGAAGGACATTCCACAGGCCAAGGTAAAAAGCGAAACATTGAGAAATATGTTCTTACTATATAATTTCTTGCTATATCATTGAAGTGCTGATATGATTAGATCTGGAATTAAATTTCAACTGCTCTTTCGATAACCGTGTGTGATTTCACTTTCACGTTAACTTTTAGGATGTAGTGTCTTCGAATTGTGACTAAATATTCTAATTTACCAAAAGAATCTAATGTATTATTTTATGTAGTTATTATGGACCTGGGTGGGATTCCTATATTTTTCTTAATCTGGTTGCTAGATATTCGTTGCCATAGCAACCATGGAGTTGTTTTGAACTCAAAACAGAAGGTTAATGGAACCAAATGAAAAATACGATGTAAAATAATAACAATTGAATTCAATTTATTTAGGTTCATAAGGATAGTGACCATCAACAGGTTCATGACAGAAATAAATGGCCATAATAGGGAAACTTTAAAAACCATACAGAAAAATGAGAGGCCAACATTTAATTATAATAGATCCATCTATAACATACTAAGTTAATGCAAATGTAACCTGAGAAAAATTTCATGTCCTAGAAGCTATTTTTTCACCCTTTGTGTACTACCTAGTTTTTGCATTTGGTGTTAAATGCCAGATGACATCTGAACATATTTCAGCATAAGCCAAGCTTTCTCAACACCTTGCAATTCCTTTTGCAATTCCATTTCCATAACTTTAAATGCCTAAACATTTAAAAATACATATTCCACCTGATATTTGGCAATTATAAAAGCAGATATACTAAAGATAGGTATATATATGTAAATTATATCACAAATTTCCAAAACTGTAAACAAAAAAAAGTTGTTTTACTGCATTTTTTCTTTATCCGTTTCTGAGGACAAAGACAAAATTATTTTACTAAATGTCTGGCACCTTGTAAATAAGAGTGATAGATATGGATTGCTCATACTGAGCCATGTTGATTTTCATTAAAAAAAAGTCACCCTAAATCCTTTTCCAGATTTCTCAAAAGACTACAATGCAAACCATGAGAGGTCTTTTGTGTTATTTTAGCTGGATTGGTTCAGTAATATTTTCTTTTGTGTTATTTTAGCTGGATTGGTTCAGTAATATTTTGATGAAAAACAACTAGAATAATGTATGGAGCTTGCTATTGAATAATAAAAATACCAATTCTTGTTTTGGCTCATCTAGATTGCTGATCATTTTTTTGACGAACCATTAATAAGTAAGGAGATGTACGAAGTTGCAACATCTTTGATACATTTATTTGATGAAATGGAAAAGGAAGAATTAAAGTAAGAATGTTTTAGCAGTGCTTGTATAAAATATGAACTTCTCTATCATATAATAACTGTAAGCAAGGGGCACGGAAACAGAAACAGAAAATAAGTTGTTTCTGGTGCCTCTGATAGTTGTTATATTGTGACTCCTTCAATTAAAGGGGCACTATACCCCTTGCTCCACATATCTATCCTAACCCCTATTACCATCATGACCTACATCAATTTACAAACTCATGTGATCGTTTGTTTTCCCAATTTACATTTATTTTGTAAGTTACTAGTTCTTTGACAGATGTGTATTTTAAGCTTTGGGCATTTTAAAGCTGGGAGTCAGTGCCACATCTGTACAGGGAACAAGAGATTGGCTGATTTATTTTTAAAGCCAGTTCTTTCTAAAGTGGAGCTGCTCAGCAACCTTTCATAAAGCCAAATGTTCCTGTTACATAACAGACACATGTCATTGCCTGCTAGCAATCAGGCTTCTCTTCTGGGTCTTTTTTTAACTATTCTCTGTATAAATACAATGAAACTGGCAGATTTGTATTTTATGTATTTTGGACTATTGTTATGTTCAAAACAAATTTTGATAAAGAAAATAGATGCATAAATGTCTGGATTATAATGATATAACATTGTTATATTTGTAAAGTATGTTTTATACAGTGTAGAGTTACTGTCTTAGCAGTACGCACTTTTGAAACATTCTGGAGGGATTTCTTGTTTTTGTAGGTTTCCAAAATGATGAATGATTAATAGTTAAACATTTTTAGAAAAGGTATTGACAATTGCTTTTCAATCTGAACATAATTACCTTGAGTTGTAAATGTTTATATATTCTATTTTTTGCTCTTTTGCATTTTATAGGCAAGGAAGAATGAGCCGTAAAGATTATATTGAGTCCAACAGTGTCTTGGTTTTCTTGCCAGGTAAAGACGTTTCTCTTCATACTTTATTTTTGGAATTTCTTTAGTATGTAAAACAACTTGCTGGTAAAATTGTTTTGGGCCAGAATCCAAAAGTATTCAAGCAGGTTTTATTTAAAAAGAAAAACTAAATGAACATACTATGTTGAAAGGGACTGAGTTGTGCTAACATTTTAGGCATCACCCAGTCATAGGCAATGTGGCACTTCCTTAAAAAGATCCCCAGGTCAGTGCATTTCTTTCCCGGAAAGCACTGGGCTAGAAAAATAAACATTTTATTTAGAATTAATTCACCAGGGGCTGCCTAACATTTTGGCACTGCCTAGTGAATTACACTTTTTCCTTTAATTTGTATTGCCTGCCAATTTGCCTACCACAGAATTTTTCCTTAAGTGTATAAATATCTGAGAGCAGAGAAATCTAAACCTGCAACTATATATGTTCTGGCTGGAGTAAATTAAAAATGAGACTGATAAGAGACTTATAATGTATTTGAAAAGGTCCGACACAAAAATATGTTTCCTTCAGTTATTTTGAATGCAATGCAAGTAATGTCTTAAATTAAAGAGACCCTGTTGCCAATCTGATCAAGGAAAACTGAGAATAGGATAAAAACATACGTGATCAGGTACTTATCTTTAGCAAAAAAAAACACATGTAGAAACAATCCCTCTATACAGAGATATCAGCTGGTGATATCATTGGTAATTCCTGGTGTTTTCATATGAGTTAAATTGGCCAATAATGGGATTGACAGCTTTTCTAACCAGTACAGATGCTTGAAAGTGAAGAAGGTGGGCTCAAGTTAGAAATGTTGGAATGTCTGGAATATAAAAAACAAAAAAACTTTTAACTCTGGATCCACTGATCATTTGACCTGTGACAACTGATGTAACCTCTGATCATTTATATATTTTTTTCATTCTATGATCAGTTTGCATTGACTGGGTAGGTGACAGGTTATCAATAAGGAACAGTCCATTGGCTAACCTGTTATTGATTGCAACTGAAAATGGATCCCTTGTACTATATAAATGGTCATGAATTGGGTAGTTCTAACAATCCATTGCTTCCTAAGATCAGGTGAGTGAGGGGCTTTAGACATCTGAAAAGGGATATAATTAATGTGCAAATATATTCAAGGTCAGCATAACTTTTTTTGAAATCACCTGAAATATGACTCCAGGACAGTCGGATAATAGATCAGTATTGTAAAAACAAATTCAAAAATATGATGTATAAATAGGGCTTTTTAGTCTCTAGAGATTGATCCAGTTAGTAATCCAGTAGCCATTTTGGAACATTTTTTGTCTTATAAGGCTGTTAGCAGGAGGGAAGAGTATGTAGTGATATTCTCATGTCCATGACCTCCATTTCTGAGATTAATAAATGCAGGTGGTTAACACTGAGGCTCTGTGACATATACTAAGGTCATCTTTTCTTCATAGGAAATTTGCAGTTGTTAATATGCACCACCTACCTTGTACTACATTTTAAAGAGTCTCTTGAAGTGTTCGGAGAAACAGGATAACATTTTTTTACCCAAATTAATATTTTTATTGTTTTTTTTAAAAGGTTTGATGGAGATCAATTACATGCATGAACTTTTCACAAATATGGTACAGAAAAGGTAAAATCTCTTAATTGCTATAGATTTTTTTTTCAGGACCGCTCATGGACCACTCATGGCAAGGTTACAGATATATGAAAACATTGCTGTATTAATTTGATATCCATAGTTAAAGCATCTATAGAAGTAAATAAGTGGTCTACTCTTGCACTAATATTGTGGAGAGCCATTCCCAAATATCTCTCAGTGGCCATCAAGCTTCTCCTCTTTGGTCACCGCTCTAAGACCCCCCTCAAGGGGTCATCTGGAATATTTCAGATGTGCTAATGAATATCGGATGCAAAAAACTGCTTTCTCCACTTTTAATATATGAACTAATTATCTGTTTTCTAGATTGCATGTGTATCCTCTTCATTCAAGCATCACTCTTGATGAACAAAACCTTGTGTTTATGCCTCCTGTTATTGGATATAGAAAGGTACAGTTTATATTGGGGGGGAAAAAAAATCAGTTTTTAATGGCCTATAATTTCACAACAAATTGGTGCTGTCCACATCTATTACAAATATTTAAAATGTTCTCTTGTTTTATTAAATAGAAACTAGTTGGCCCTATTAATGCAAAAAACGGTTTATTTTTATACAATCTTATTTATTGATAAAAGATCTACAGCTATAGGATCAATTGGCATGACCAATTGGCATGCTTAGGGCCAGGGGCTTTCTGGAGAAGTATGTTTTAGTCATTTAGAACACTTTACCCGTTAAAAAAACATTTAAACATCAACCAGTAGAATAGTTTTGCCCCAGTATTGATTCATCATGTAGCTTAGTTACCATCAAGTTCAAGATACTGTTTAATTTTCGTTCATTTTCTGTGTGTTTTTAACAGGTCATTTTGTCAACAAATATTGCTGAGAGCTCTATAACCGTTCCAGATGTAAAATACGGTATCACGCTTTAAATGCCTTTAACAGTATTCAGTGCACGGATTTTTATTAAAAAATGTGAAGCTGTATTGAAGAAGGTTAAATACTAGAAACTTTCTTCTAATTGCAGTTGTAGATTTTTGCTTGACTAAAACCCTTGTTTGTGATGAAGAAACCCACTATCAGAGTCTGAGATTGAGCTGGGCATCAAAGATAAATTGTGATCAGAGGAAAGGTAAAGTTTTACTGCAAAATAAAAAAGTTAATTATTTCACTAAGAAATATCCATGGTTATATATAGTAAGCATTATAGGTTTCCTTACTTAAAAATATGGCTGAGTCCCAGAAGCTGTGCTAATCTCTTCTGACATTCATTGCTGGGGCTGTTTGGGTTCTTTGCAAATAGACCTCTCTTTTTCTGGCATAGGAGCATTTGGAGGCAAGTGCCCTATTATCTGTTCCAAAAGATTTTAGCCACATTTGCTATAGTAAGCAGGCCACTTGTTTGTAAATATAGTTCTCTCTACTTGTAGAGAAAGATGATATGGCTAATGCAGTAGACTGTCAAAGAATATCACAATTACGGGTGGTGTGGGTCCAGTAGTTAACCCTAAATAATATTGTAAATTTCTCTTAAAAAGGGCTAAATTACAACATATGTATAAAGACTTGTAAGGACCCTTAAAAGATCAGTAATGGAAATATAATGTATTTTCGCCCTGCACTGGTACAACTGGTGTGTTTACTTTAGAAACTTTACAAAAGTTTATAAACTAGCTGCTGTGTAGCCATTGGGGCAGTCATTCAAGCTAAAAAGGGAGAAAATGCAGATAAGCTAAGCAGAGAGAACCACTATGTATCCTGTGTCTTTACTCATTTTATCAGACTGAATGGCTGCCCCCATGGCTCCATAGCACTTTAAATTATATAGTAGTCTTTCTGCAGTAAACAAACCAAACACAAATTTTAATTTCTATCTTGTTTTTCCTGAGTGCATCTCACATGAGAAATATTGTGGTAAGATTGAACTTTTTGTGTTTTGGAAATTTATTGCCATGTGTTGCGTTAACTTTCAAGTGAGTCTGTACACATCTGTAATTTTTTCTCAACTTGCACAAAGTTCCCATAGAATTTAATAACGCCTTGAAAATGTGTAAGTAGAATTTAAGAAAGCCTTACATTTGAGCATATGCTGCATGTGTTTGGTTTGATTGTATGTTGACGACTTTCAGCTCCCAATTTGTTATGGTGATAAAACATAAACTGAATATGAAATCTTGACCTGATGGACAAAAAACTTTTTTCATGTAAATGAAACCAAATTTTTGTCTTAACCTTTGACGAGTCATTAAAGGAATTGTTCAGTGTAAAAATAAAAACTGAGTAAATAGGCTGTGCAAAATAAAAAATGTTTCTAATATAGTACCATGTGGCCCCCCTTCAAGTCACTGACTACTAGCTCAGAGTTATAGAGCTGAAAAGAAGAAAGTTGGATTCTGGCTGTTTTATTAGACATCTGTTCACTCCAGTCTTTATATATTACATTTTTGGCTAACTAACTATATTAGAAACATTTTTTATTTTGCACAGCCTATCTATTTACACAGTTTTTATTTCACACTGAACTATTCCTTTAAAGTGGACCTGTCACCCAGACACAAAAATCTGTATAATAAAAGTCCTTTTCAAATTAAACATGAAATCCAATTTCTATTTGTTGTTAAAGCATTCATAGCTGTTGTAAGCTCATTTAAACATCTCAGCTGTCAATCAAATATTGTCTGCCCTTCCTCTATGCCAGGGATCCCCAACCTTTTTCACCCATGAGCAACATTCAGATTTAAAAAGAGTTGGGGAGCAACACAAGCAGGGAAACCGTTCCTGGGCGGTGCCAAATAAGGGCTGTGATTGGCTATTGGTAGCCCCTATGTGGACTCTTCATCTACAGGAGGCTCTATTTGACAGTACACCTGGTTTTTATGCAACCAAAACTTGCCACCAAGTCTGGAATTAAAAAATAATCACCTGCTTTGAGGCCACTGAGAGCAACATCCAAGGGGTTGGAGAGCAACATGTTGCTCACGAGCTACTGGTTGGGGATCACTGCTCTATGCCATGGGCATAGAGGCGGGGCAGGCAATTACTTTCACTTTCCATTCAGCACTTCCTAGATGTCACTGCTCTCCCCACATATCCCCGTTCTCTTTAACATTTAATTGTTTAGCCAATGCATGGAAATGGACAGTGGGTCCCCCATTCTGGTGCACACAAACAAGATTCTGAGATGATACAAAGCTTTCCTTAAAAACAGTGTCCACAAAATGGCTCCTGTCTGCTTGCTATCATTTTGAATTCCCTGACTGAAGTAAACAAGATTCAAATAATTTAAATAGTGTAATTTAAGTTCATTTTGCTTGACTAATGTGATAAAATAGGATTTGGAATAATTTTTTTGGGTGACGGGTTCCCTTTAAGATACTGCATCTGTGCAAAACAATTAGCATTTAATGGGTTGTTCACCTTTCAAAAACAGTTCAGATGTTTTCAGATTGTTCTCCAGAAATAAAGGCTTATTTTTTTCAATTGCTTTAAATTTTTTATTTTTTTACCGGTGTTCCAGATTTAATGTTCCGTCTCTGGTGTTTGAGTTTGGCAGCTCAGTAATTCAGGTGCAGATTCTGAACTACTATTATTTTGCAATATTTAGGGGCAGATTTAGTAAGGGTCGAATTGAAAATTCAAATTTTTGAATTTATTTTATGGTCAAATTTGACTAGGGAGTTATTCAAATTCGATTCTAGTTTTTATAAAAAAAAAAAATCATATTCAATTTTAAAGATTCAGCATACTCTGGCCCTTTAAGAATTTGACTATTCGCCACCTAAAACCTGCCAAATTGCTGTTAATGGGAGAGGTCCAGGGATAAATTTGGAGATGTTTGCAGCCTTCCTGACAAGTCAAGTTCTGAGAAAAAAAACCTCAAATCATCCGAGTTTTAAAAATTCGGATACTTACATAGGCAGATCTTCAACAGCATCTCCCGCTATGCTAATGATATATGCAGCGCCTACATTTATGAGCAACTTTTTTCTCAAATGAACACACTATTAGTAAAATTAGAACCAAATTATTTGATGAGCACCTTGAGAATTCACTGAGAATTGCAACTACTTCCATTCAACCAGAAATTGGTACATTAGTTGCCCAAACATACTGTTAAAAATCCCACTAGGTTTATGATACCCTCTTTTCTTTTACAATAAAATAAATCAAAAGTTAGTTTGTGTGTATTTCGAGTGTGGCCCCAGAACTTTTTTCTTCTTCCAATGTGGCCTTGGGAAGCCAAAAGGTTGGACACCCCTGGTTTAGAGAGTCCGTGAAAAGGTCAGAAATTAGATTTACACTTCAATATTAGAACGATCGCATGCAGAAAATAGAAAGTAATTGGAAAAAGTCTAATTTCTGGTGAAACCAACTGAACCGGAAAAAGTGTTGGAAGGAGAACAACCCCTTTAATTAAAACTGTTTCAGGAGGAAAGTTTAATTGACTG
Source organism: Xenopus laevis (assembly GCF_017654675.1). NCBI lineage: Eukaryota > Metazoa > Chordata > Amphibia > Anura > Pipidae > Xenopus > Xenopus laevis. The sequence goes on from NC_054385.1 coordinate 89,877,962, forward strand.
CGTATTGGTTGCGCAACCCAAAAATATTTTTTATTTAAAGGAGAAGGAAAGGTTAAAACTAAGTAAGCCTTATCAGAAAGGTCCATCGAAATATACCAGTAAACCCCCAAAGTAATGTTGCTCTGAGTCCCCTGTCAAAAGAAATACTGCATTTCTTTTTCTATTGTGTACACATGGGCTTCTGGATCAGACTTCCTGCCTTCAGCTTAAACCTCATTGCCCTGGGCAAGAGCATGCTCAGTTTGCTCCTCTCCCCCCACCCCTCCCTTCTCTACTGTAATCTGAGCCCAGAGCAGGGAGAGACTCAGGCAGGAAGTGATGTCACACCACATTAATACTGCAGCTCCTATTCTAAACAAACAGAGTTTCTAGAGCTTTTTACTCAGGTATGGTAAAACATTCTACAGAATAAATATAGCATTCTAGCTTGCACTATTGCAGCTAATCTATTGGCGATAAAATGCCTCTGTAGCTTTCCTTCTCCTTTAAAAAAATATAAAAATAGAATATCGTCATACAAAACGTTCCAATATACTTTAAAAATGTAAAATATAATTGAAATTAAAAGCAGTTTCTGTTTGCCTCTTATAATTTTCTTCTCTCCTGTCCCTGGCTACTTGTAGTAAGATAACATTGTATTGGTAGTCTGTAGGAGGCTCAGGAGAGATGATACAAACTGAACTAAATCATTGAAAATATTTATTACATACGGAAAAGTGGCTTAGACTTGTATATTCTTTCATTGTAAAAAAAAAAGTTTTTTTGGATGGACATCACCTTTAAACCCAAAGGTTTAATTCTGCTTATAAGGGTACAAGCTTTGAAGTTCTTAGATACATCTATGTCCAAACATTTGTAACCAATAATAAAAGTACAGTATCTTTTCCTCACTACATTAAACTTAGACATTCTGTTGTAGCCCTGAAAAAGTATGCTTGCCTGAAGAAAGTGGAAGTTGTTTTTGTTTTCATTTAATTATACATTTTATTATATGTTTTTATGTTTGTTTTTTTGAAGCATGAATCTTAGATTCATACTGGCCTGTCCCTTGATGTGCATTTTTTTGACATTGACAACAACCAAGGCTGACATTGCATACAGAAGCTGCACACGCCCTTGTTGAAACACTAAGATCAGATTTCACAGAAAGATGAAATATACAGGCCAAAGTTAATGCTGGAATAGAAACATTTTTTATTTTCCTTGTAGGAAGAGCTGGGCGTGTTTCCAAGGGCTATTGCTATCGACTTGTTAAGAAAGAATTTTGGAAAAACTTTATACCTGAAAATGTTATCCCAGAGATGCTGGTATGTTTTCTTCATGGTGTTAGACCTTTATATATGAAAGGCATAGCTTTGCATGTTGAGAGGAGTTTAAAATAATCACAGAATTGCCCATTTGATGCCAGTTTCCAGTAAAGTTTCCCTGTTTATGGTTGTACTTCATATGATTGGTATCGCCCTCTGCTCTGGCTGAATAATTTGGACAACACCCATAGCAAGTTCTCCAACCATCTGGCACACTGTGACCTTTTGGGTGTCCTAAAGAATTGGGTAAATTTGAAAAAATAATTGTATTACAAAAAAAACCTATTTAAAAATACAAAATAATGTCATTTTAATTGGGCAAACGTGAAAGCATGCAGCTTGCAGTCCATCTATAAGCTGTAGGCAAGATTTGCATGTAAGGTGAATTCTTATCTTGATTTTAAAATGTAATCAACACTAAAGCTAGTCTTCAGAAATCATGAAAGCATTGCAGTTAGATCATGTCTAAATGTAATGAAGGAATTTAAAGGAGAAGAAAACCCAGTGGGCGCAAAAACCCTCCCCTGTGTTGCTTCCCCTCCCTCCTCCCCCTGGCCTACCTGTCCCGCTGGGCAAATGCCCCTAACTTGTTACTTACCCTTCTGCGCAGGTCCAGTCTACGGAGTTCAGACGCCATCTTCTTCCATGCGATCTTCTTTCTGCTTTGACCGGCGTTTTGGCGCATGCGCAGTAGGAGCATTTCGCCGGTACGGATCTACTGCGCATGCGCCAAAAGTCACGAAGTTTTCCGATTCCACTTCGTGACTTTTGGCGCATGCGCATTAGATCCGCACTGGCGAAATTCTCCTAATGCGCATGCGCCGGTCAAAGCAGGAAGATCGCTTCGAAGAAGATGGCGTCTGTGAACTCCGTAGACTGGACCTGCTTAGAAGGGTAAGTAACAAGTTAGGGGCATTTGCCCAGTGGGACAGGTAGGCCAGGGGGGAGGAGGGAGGGGAAGCAACACAGGGGAGGGCGTGAGGGTTTTTGCGCCCACTGGGTTTCCTTCTCCTTTAAGGATCAGTGGTGCAAGTGAGGGTAAGTGGGCATTAAAACCAAGAGATATTTTAAAACAAAAAAATGTTTTATGGAAGGAACTAAAAACAAACAAAATAAATTCAGTATGGGTATAAGCAGGCTTTTGTGGTGCTGTGGTATGTTTTGTGTCATGACTGGGAGAGAAAGTAAAATTAAGTTAATGACAGATTCCCCTCTGAAGAACTATGGTGACTTTTATTTCACTTATTGATATATGCCCCAATGTCTTTATGTTCAAGTTAATTTGAAACATAGTTAAGGTGGTGACATATTATCACGAACTGTTGTTCATAAATAGTTTTTTAGGCAAGTTAATATTTGCGATTTGCTTAAGGAGAAGTAAAACATCTGACTCTAAAATAGCAACTGGATCTATTTCTGGATACATTTGTTAAAAAAAAAATGTATTACAATCAACTTTGTTTTCCCTCACTTTCTTAAAGGAGAAGGAAAGTCTTCTTTCACTTGGGGTGACAAAGGTTATGCACCCCCAAGTGAATGTATTTGCATACCTGAAACCCTGGGCCGGTGCTCCTATAAGCAGAAAGTTGCACCGGCCCGGGGTTATTGTAGCGAGCAACACAGAGCAATCCTCTTCTGGCTTCTTCTTTCTGCATGCACAGTAGAACGAAATAGCTTGACTTTTTTCAGTTTTTTGCTCTACTGCGCATGCGCAGCCGAAAGAAGAAGCCAGGAGAGAATCGATTCGTGGTGCTTGCTGGAAGAACCCTGGCCCGGCGCAGTTTTCTGCTGATAGAAGCACTGGGGTTTCAGGCAAGTATATACATTCACTTGGGGTGCCTAACATTTGGCACCTCCAAGTCGAAGAAGACTTTCCAACCAGTTCCCTACAATGAATAAAAATGACTAATAAATGATTAGCTTGAAGCATGTTTTAAGGTCATCATACACTGGGGGTGATGCTTTACAATGTCAGGCCAATTATTCAATTTTTCCTCATGCCAATGCACCATGCGCTCACCGACCTGCTGCACTGGCCGATGGATTGTAAATCTCAAGGATCATCTTAAATCAAACAGGATTGCAGGATGATCTGTTAAAAAGGGTCCCAACTTGGCATAAATGCTTAGGTGGTAGGGCTGTAAGCTTGACCAAATCTGGACAAGCATGGCCAACTTTAGTCATGAAGGGGATTCCACATGACATCAGCATGTATTGCCGCTGCACAAATAATGGAAAATCTGGATTATTAAAGCCATACTATAAAGTAGATATGGATTTGTTATCCAGAAAGCTCTGAATTACGGAAAGGCAGTCTCCCATAGAAATTGTCACAGTTTCCCGTTATTGACCTTGACCGGAGGAGGGACAAGGAGTCTGCAGTTAGGCCAAGGGCAGACTAAGTTTTGGTTCCACTGCTCTCAGGCTGAGAGAAGTGGACCCGTTCTGCTCCACTGCGTGTGACTGTATGGAAGCGGTTCAAATCAATGTATAAGGGGCACAGAGTGGATCCGCTTCTCTCAGCCTGGAAAAAATACACAGGCCTAGAGCAGCGGAGCAACGCTCCTCCTGCCCTTGACCTTTAAGATGATGTGGGTAAATGTCAGTGTTATCAGTTATGGGTAGAATAACATGCTGCATCTACTCATGTGCTGGAAAGGATCATTCTGCCCATGTGCAAAGCCCAAGTCAAGAGAGAGACAGTGTGGCAGAAGTGATGTCCTACTACTACCTGAAAGTAGATTTTTTTTTAATAGAATTGCATGGAAATCTGTAGAACATAGCAATGCTGGGTAAGAATGTGTTTGTTTTTGTTTGGTTTTGGAGTCTCCCATGAAATTAATAAAATGTCATGTAAGGGCTTTCCTTGTCCTTTATTCACATGTAAGAAAGCAAAAAAAGAGCACGGAATTTAAAACACTTAAAATCTGGAGATTTCATAAACAAAGCCTATCCCTGGAAGATTCAGTATATCTGTTATTTGCGTTGCTGATCAGAATTAAAAATTGTCACCTATAGCAGATCACTGTTTATATAGAGATAACAGAATAAGGCAAAAAAAAAAAAATCTTACTGTGTTCTCGCCAACAGAAAAATTCCCCTGTTGCTTACAAGGCTGGTTTGAGGTACAAAGCTGATTCTTCCACCTATGTTACTTAAATTCTGATTGCTTTATCCTTTCATAAATGAAAGGATTTCTTCTATTTCACCCCATAAGTCATCCAAATGAAAGAGAGATACTGTGATTTGACCATCATACTCCCCCCCCCCCAACGAGAACCACTGGCCTGAAGTGCTTGCATGTATGCATTATGTCACTATGTGTTATAAGCACAGGGAAAAGCATAAAAACATTACAGCAGTGGTTATGCAGGATTTTCTGTTTCCTTGCCCTGGGTATTTTTACTGTGCTGCATTTTCTCACTAACAAGAGAAGTGATGTGTAAAAAAAGAGAGCTTACACCTCACTGCTTTTTCTGGTTTAGAAATATAATGCAGTGATGTAAAACAAACTGATTTTTTGTCAGACGATGTTGCCTGACCATCCTATAATTCATTATCACACAACATGTCTATGGGAGGGAACAGGTGAAAAGTAAAATTAGATATTTTTACAGACCATGCTTTTTTTTTTTAGCCACTCCCTATTCATACTTCCGCTGAATTTTTTGCTTCCTTGCCATTTTCTTGTACATTTCGGAACATACACATTGTCATCTAAATCATTATTAAATCCAGCCAGGTCTGTCATTTGACAACACAATTTGACAAGGGAGTCAGATTTGCCCAGGCCTGCTTTCAGGTAGTGTCTAATAATGGAAAACAATATCTGACGGTTATTTTGGATATGTATAAACCATGAACAGTAAAAAAAAAACATTCTGTGATGTTAGTAATTTTGACAGTATACAATGTTTCTTATTGTGCAGCGTAGCCCTTTGGGAAGCACAATCTTAAAGGTGAAGCTCCTGGACATGGGTGAGCCTAGAGCATTGCTGGCAACTGCATTGTCTCCTCCAAATATCACAGATATTGAACGAACTATACTTTTACTTAAGGAGGTTAGTGTTTCTTTTCAAGGTAACATCGAATTTATGCAATGTTTTTTTTTAATTTCTCCTAGTCAGCTTGGGGGACACAGGGACAGTGGGGTATAGCTGGTACAACTAGGAGGCAGGACACAACAATAAAAAAGAAACTGGCTCCTCCTCCACTGGCTAAACCCCCAGCAGGAGGAGCTTAGCTTCCGTTTTAGTTGTGTCCTCAGGAGGTTAGGATGTTTTTACATTACAGGAGGAAAATACTTAGTCAAACTCCTTTCCCGCCTTTACAATCGAAAGGCGAGGCCCTCCAAACATAGGGCTCCCTCCCCATCTGAAGAGGAGAGTGACACCCCTCCCAGACAACCATCCCCCCTCCACCAGACTCGGGGCAGGACTGTGATGCCAGTGAGGGCGAACTTTCCTCCAATTCAGACCATGAGGAGGGGGATTCTCCCTGACTCATTGATTTCTTCAGTTCTAGAGACTCTTCAGCTCCAGGAAACGGAGACCTCTGCCGACTCTTCCAAGGCACTTTTCAAACGTCATAGCAAGACGTCCCCAATGTTTCCCTCTCACTCATAGCTTGACTAGATTATTCAACAAGAGTGGAACAAACCTGAGAGACAGTTTCAAGCAAACCATTGCTTCCAAAAGTTATATCCATATTCTGTGGAGCTCACGGAAAAATGGTTGTCTCCGCCCTCTGTGGATGCTCCGGTATCCTGGCTGTCCAAAAATACAGCCCTACCAGTCCCTGACACATCTTCCTTCAGGGACTCTATGGACAAAAAGATTGAGAGTCTCCTGCACTCCGTGTTTACAGCTTCTGGCACATCCCTTCGTCCATTTTTAGCTATGGCATGGGTCAGCCGAGCCACTCAATTCCCCCACAGGGGAAAAAAGTACATTACTTCCACAACCCAAAGCACGTACATCCTTTCGCAGGGACAAGTTTTTTTGTGAGCTCCAGGTCACCTCCTCTGACACAATCATTCTCAAATAGGTCATTCGGGAGTAAGCAAAAGCCTCCATGGCAAAACCGAAAACACGCAAGACAACTGACAAGACCACCTCTTCATGACGGTGGTCCTCCACCACCAGACACCCTACACAGTCTTATTCAAGACGCATGGGTCCTTAAAGTAATCTCTCAAGGCTATCACCTAGAGTTTTCCTCATTCCAAACAGACGTGCAGCATTCCAGAGCGTCATATTCAACCTTATCCTTGCAAAGGTAATCATCCCAGTACCTCCTGGAGAGCGCTTAAAGGGATACTACTCCAATCGCTTTGTGTTGCCCAAAAAGGATGGATCAGTTTGTCCTATACTGGATCTCAAGGAACTCAACAAGTTCATTCGCCCGCGAAAATTCAAAATGGATTCTCTCCGATCAGTCATCACAGCGATGTCTCCAGGGCAGTTCCTGATCTCCCTCAACATAAAAGACACATCTTCAAATACCCATTTTGCCTCCCCATCAGAGTTACTTGAGATTTGCCTTCCAAAATTATCATTATCAATTTACAAGCCTCCCCTTTGGACTCACGTCAGCCCCCTGTGTTTTCACAAAAATCATGGTGGCATCCACTGCAGTGATCAGCAGGGCGGGGATCTCTATCACCCCTTACTTAGACAGTCTACTGATCAAGTCACCTTACCTTCAAGAGGCCCAAAGATCACTTGCAGTGACCATGGACAAGCTTCAGGAACTCGGCTGGGAACTTCGGACGAGAAGAAACTACAGATCAATCTGTTAGAGATACCGGCAATCCGTTTTGGTCTACTCCACTGGCAGCAAGTTCTGACAGGCCAGGCAGTAAGGATACAGTCCAACAACTCCACGGCGGTAGCATACATCAACCACCAAGGGGGCACAAGAAGCAGAGGAGCGCTAAAGCTCATCTTCCAGTGGGCCGATATACACCAAGCCCTGCGGTCAGCCATTTACATTCCGGGGTTACAAAATTGGGAAGCAGACTTCCTAAGCAGGCAATCTCTAGACCCAGGCGAGTGGTCACTCAAAGAGGAAATCTTTCAAGAAATCCCACAGAAGTGAGGGGCCCCCAGAGATGGACCTAATGGCAACTCGGCAAAATCAGAAAGTACCTGTCTTCCTAGCCAGATACAGGGATCCCCTAGCCCTAAACGCAGACGCTCTAACAGCCCCCTGGGATTTCCATATGGTGTACGCTTTTCCTCCTCTACCTCATCTACCCAGGACAATCAAAAAGCTGCAACACGAGCAGACCACCCTCATACTAATAGCGTCACAGTGGCCTGGATGTTCCTGGTTCACAGATCTTATGAATCTTTCAGTAGCAAAACCCTGAACCTTGCCCGCTCTTCTAGACCTTCTAACTCAAGGACCAATCCGCCACCCAAAACCTGCCATCTTCAACTTGACGGCGTGGCTCTTGAGACCCAAATCCTGAAGAAAAAGGGTTTTTCTACAGCTGTGGCCCGCACAATGTGTGCCGCCCGAAAACCTGTGTCAGCCAAGGCCTACCACAGAGTCTGGTCCACCTACCAACAGTGGTGCAACCGACACAAAGTTTAAGGTACTATCCTTACCCAACATTCTGGAGTTTCTGCAAGAAGGTCTGTCCATGGGGCTATCCCTAGGCTCCCTCAAGTCACAAATCTCGGCGTTATCCATTCTTTTCCAGAAACGGCTGGCTCTTCTTCCAGATGTCAAGACGTTCATGCAAGGGGTAGCACACGTGGGCCCCCCCAGTGCGAGCACCAATTCCACTCTGGGATCTCTCTTTAGTACTATGAGCACTACAAAATCTGCCTTTTGAACCACTGGGATCAGTCTCCATTCTATGGCTCACATAGAAGACCGTTTTTCTCCTAGCAATTGCTTCAGGGAGGTGCGTTTCAGAACTTGGCGCCCTATCATGCAAACCGCCCTAACAAGTCTTCCACCACGACAGGGCAGTTCTTCAAACAGTCCCATCCTTCCTGCCGAAGATTTCGGAATTCCATCTGAACCAAGAAATTACCGTTACGACTTTCTCACTACTGACTGAATGATTCACTACTAGTTCTTCCATCAGGGTGCTCCAGCTACTAAATCGACCATCTCCCGTTGGATCAAACAAGCCATTCAGAAAGCCTATATTGCACATGGTCAGACCCCACCTGATGGACTCAAAGCCCATTCCACCAGGGGTGTTAGTACGTCCTGGGCCTTCTGGAATCAAGCATCAGCTGAACAGCTCTGCAAAGCAGCTATGTGGAGCTCTGTCCACTCTTTTTCCACTCGCTTTGGCAGGTGCTTCAAGCCACAGTGGTTACTTCCACCTAGGCCTCATTCTCCCACCCGGGATTTTAGGGGACAGCTTTGGTACGTCCTCATTGTCCCTGTGTCCCCTCCAAGCTGACAAGGAGAAAAGGAGATTTTGTGTTACCATTAAATCTTTCTTTTCTGTCACTTGGGGGACACAGGGCCTCCCTCCCTGGACTGAGGCTCTCCTTTTTTCCTGTCAGACATACGGTGTTTTTTGATGTTAATAGTTCAAGTTTTTCAAAATATTCTTCCTGTTGACTTTGATACAAACTGAAGCTAAGCTCCCCCTTTCTGGGGGTTTATCCAGTGGAGGAGGAGCCAGTTTCTTTTTTATTGTTGTCTCCTGCCTCCTAGTTGTACCAGCTATACCCCACTGTCCCTGTGTCCCCCTATTCTGCCTTAATTAAACAGAATGTAGGCTTTCCTTTTTCTCTTGACTAAAGATAGAACATTCCAGTTTATGATTAAAGGGGAACTCCACAAAAACATAACTTAAGCTTTTTGTAAAGTAAACATAATTTCAAGCAACTTTGCATTATACATCAGTTAAAAAATATGCAGACTTTTCATGATTTTTAATGGTTTGGGACAGTTCCCTAAGCCTAGCCTCCTGCTGATCTGTCTGACTACTTTGCAGAGCTGGCTGACTACTGTTATTTTGTATCAGCAGCCATCTGTCCTCAGTCTGTATCCTCCAAACCTCACCATTCCCTGCACACGTGATTTCAATAAGGCACAGAACATCACAGTGCAGTGCATTGTGGGTTATGTAGTTCTTGCATGCTGTCTATAAGCTGAGGAGAAGTTGTTACAATTTCTATGTGTTTAGTCCAGGGTGTGCAAACTTTTGGCTTCCCTGGGCCACATTGGAAAAATAAAAATTGTCTGGGGCCACACATGAGATACACACACTTTTGATTTGTAAAAGTAAAGAAAATGCACATAAAATAACTACAGTACCAGTTGGAATTATACACTGGAATATGGGACACCTGGATATTACAGTAAATATACTTATTATTATACTATTATGGCATTTCCTCGGGAACCAAGTGTTTTAAGCTGGGCCGCGTTCATATCCATCCTGGGCCACAGTTTGGACACCCCTGATTTAGTCCCTCATTCCCTGCCAGGATTTCAAATTATGCAGAAAGCGAACTGTAAAACAGCTGGATTTCAGCATAGAAAATGGCATTTATTCATACTTTTTGAAGAAACGGGAAACTGCTATGTATATATTAGGGGGTTCTGTGTTATGTGGACCTCTTTATCAAATTTTGGTTTGGAAGCCGGAGTTCCCCTTTAATGTGATAGTTCCAGATCTCATGCAACAAGAAATCATTGAACCCAATGTTCTAGCAGGGTCCTTCGCCCAGGCTGTTGATTTACTAGCCTTTCTGTCCTCCTAGGTGGTGATGTCTGATGAAGGGATATGTCCCTGAAACGTTACACCTGATTAAATGTGCAGGGGTTTTCCCAGCTTGCATCGAGTCTTGTGTGCCAGAGATTTTGTTCTTCTATTAAATGTGGGAGGGTGCAGTTTCCTCATACTGTGCACCAAGACTATTTGGACCCTCTAGGTGGTGGGTTATGCCAGCTAAGGAGATTGTAGCCTCAATGGAAAAAAAGTCATATACTTGACCATGCCCATACCCTCCCATGAGTGTCCAAAACCACACTTATTCTCCTAAAAGCCCCAACCCATGAATTGGACCTCTAAGGACCCCTCTGCATATGTATTATGTTATCCTAATATACTGAGCTACTTTTCCAGAACGCTGTGATCAGCTGTAAATAATACTTTCCCATGATGTACACAGCTAGGAGCACTTGCAGTGAGTGGTAAACGAGAAGATGAAAATCCATATGATGGAGAGCTCACTTTCTTGGGAAAAGTTCTTGCTCAATTACCTGTGGATTTACAGCTTGGAAAACTGATTGTTCTTGGCCATGTCTTTGGCTGCTTGGAGGAGTGCATTATTATTGGTATGTTGCTATACCAGTTTTAACCTTCTAGACATATTGCTTTTCTGTAGTATTAAGTGTTCACATTTTTCCTTCTACAGCTGCTGCACTTTCTCTAAAAAACTTTTTTGCTATGCCTTTTAGGCAGCTTTTAGATGGATACAAGTAAGTATTACCATGCACATTGTATTTATTTTATTCTTAATTCAATACTGTTTGTTTATTAATTTACAATGTTATTTCTAGGAGCAAACTTAGTTTTTCTGGCAGTAGCAGAAGTGACTGCATTGCTCTTGTTGATGCTTTTAAGGTAAATGGTTTCTAGATTATCTTTTAGATTATGCCTTTGATATTTTTATTTTGCATGTCCATGTCTTTGAAAGCATACATTTGGATATGTTAAATTCCTGCATATCATTTTTACATAGTTTGCTGTTATTGTTATAGCACAACAAAATGTCTGCACCATATATTACTCTGTAATACTACATTTTTTATAATGTATATATTTTCTTTTAGTCTTGGCAGTGCTGCAAGGAGAGAGGCGAGCTTAGACTTTCCAAGGTTTGTAAAACATACAAAAGGCTTTAGCTTACCATTAACAACACGATCGTGGTCCACCACATATGACAAACATGCATCACCATGGTTTCATCTCTTGAAATGTATGGTTTTCATTTCTTGAACTAAACAGGAAATTGAAGCTACTCAATAAGGTAAGATTGTATCATACTTACCGTGATCTTCCTTTCCCTGGCCCTCTCAATGTCCACACCTTTCGGGATAGCCCCTCCCTTTCCTCAATAAAGAACCCAACCCCCTAACTAAGAAATTAGGCAGTCACCCTTCCCCCGGTGTCTAGTACAAAGTTTAATATTCTACTATTATCCGAGGGAGGGAAAACTTGACATGGAGAGGGCCAGGGAAAGGAGGATCACAGTAAGTATGATACAATCTTCCCTTTTCTCTGGCCCTCTCCATGTCCACACCTTTGGGGACTTAGCTGTCCTGTCCCTGGGTGGGTCAGTCAAGAATGCATAGACGAATTATGCCAAATATTTATTTAAGAGAACTGGCTGATTTCAGTATACTGGAGCCAAAATTGTGCATAGACTGAAGATTTGACATCCAACTTGTAGTGCAAAATAAAAGTGCTTTGCAGATTAATTCCAAGGAAATGCCCGCTTCTGCTACCCAAGAAGCCGCCTGGACCCCTGATTGAGTGTGCTTTGATTTTGTTAGGTTCGCTTGGGAAAAAGCTTTCTTTATGACCGTACATATCCATCTGAAAATTGTGGTACTAGCTGCTGCTTCGCCCTTTCTAGCTCCTCCAGGCAAAATAAAAAGTCTGTCTGATTCTGGATCCTGATGAGGAAATGTAGGAACTACAATTTCATCCTTTAAATGGAATGGGGAAACAACTTTAGGCTTAAATGAAGGACAGAATTTTAGTACTAAATCTGTCCGGGAAAATAGCCAGACTATCTTCTGTATATCTGATTTCCTGTAGCTCGCCCACTCTTTTAGCCGAGGTGATGGCCACTAAAAATACCACTTTGAGAGTTAGGCACCAGAGTGATATGGAATGCTTGATTGAGAATGAATCTGATGAGAGCATGCGTAAAACCAATGGTAAGTCCCAGCTCGGTCATGTAGAATGCCTTACTGGAAGATTTCTTGTAGTTACCTTGAAGAACCGAATGATCAAAGGATGATGAGCCCATGTTTTTCCTGATATTGCTGAAATTGCTGAGACCTGTGTCTTCAATGTACTCACACTTAGGCCTCTCTCTATTCCTGACTGAAGGAACTCCAAGATATTTGAGGCTGAAATTGATTCTGTGGTCTCTGTTAGAATGGCTTCTAAAGCATTCCCACACTTTGGCGAATCTGTTGCTGTTGAAGGTTTCCTGGAATGCAGTAGAGTGTGAATAACTACTGGAAAGCCCCTGAGTTTCTAAACCTTGCCTCTCAACCTCCATGCTGTCAGGGACAATGATCCTGGATCTGGGTGTACGAATGGACCCTGGGTCAACATGTGGCCTGATGTTGGGAGCCTCCATGGTTGGTCTGTTGATAGATGGACCAGGTCTGTGAACCAAGGCCTCCGTGGCCATGCTGGGGCAATGCAGATCGCATCCACTTGATCCTCTATTTTCTGTATCACCTTCGGAATCAGAGGTAGAGGAGGAAAGATATAACCTAAATGGAATCTCCAGGGTTGTGTCAAGGCATCCACTGCCAGTGCTTTCGGATACCGATTCCATGAGAAAAACTGAGGACACTTGGTGTTGCTGGATGATGTCATCAAGTCGATTGATGGCTGACCCTACTTCTGCACTAGTATCCTGAATATCTCTTGGCTGAGTGCCCACTCGTGCCTTTCTGTGAAGTTTCTGCTGAGCAGATCTGCTACTCTGTTTAACTGACCAGGAACATAGACTGCTGTGAAATCTACCAAGAAGTCTTCTGGAGAATGGATTGTACATATTCCAGTAGTTCCAGACTTCTTGTGCCTCCCTGTCGTCTTATGAAGGCTACTGCTGTCACACTGTCCGATTTTATTTTCAATCTTGTTCCTGTTAGTTTGTCCTGGAAGTAGAGACAGGCTTGTTGAATTGCCATTAACTCTAAAATGTTTGAAGGCACGTCTGTTAACGGGTAAAGCCAGCAACTCTGAGCTACCCTGGATCCAAGCCCTGCTCCCCAGCCTAGACCTGAGGCGTCTGTAGACATTGAGCCATGGTTCTGGGTATAACTCGTTGCTCCTATTCAAGTGGGTCTGCTCCTTCCACCAAAGGATAGATGCTCTTATCTGAGGTGAAAGTCTTATCAGCTGATGCTGAGATTCTCCGTCCCATTGATAAAGAAAAGACATTTGGAGAGGCCTCATCCTCCAATGGGCCCATGGTACTAACCTGATCGTGGAAGACATCATCCCCAAGATCTTTAAAAACGCCATCACTTGCGCTTCTTGTGTTTTCATTAACCCTTGCACTGCTGTAGAGAGAAAGTTGTCTTTCATTTGATATCAGTCTCCCTGATACTGTATCTATAGTGGCTCCCAGATAGTGATTCTCTCAGATGGAGTGAGATGACTCTTTGTCTGATTGACGAGTCAGCCATGGGCTGACAAGGTTTACAGACACAGATCCCTTTGTCTGATCGCCTGTTCTCTTGACGAGGCTATTAAGATTAGATCGTCCAAGTAGTGGAATAGGTTTACTTTTTTCCACCTGAGATGAGCCACCACGGTGATTAAAACCTTTGAAAATACCCTCGGGCTGTAGATAGCCCAAAGGGTAGACAATTGCATTGGTAGTGATGATTTCCTATTGCAAAGCGAAGGAATTTTCGATCTGTTGTCAGTATGGGGATATGATGATAAGCATCCCTGATGTCCAAGGAACACATCCAGTCCCCTGGAGATATTGCTGACTTCACTGATTCGACGGATTCCTTCTTGAAATGTTGGATCTTTAATGCCTTGTTGACCCTTTCCAGGTCTAATATTGGTCTCCATGCCCCTGAGGCTTTTTGGACTATGAAGAACCGAGAGTAAACTCTGGTCTGGTGGAATGTGGGATATCACTTGTTGGTCTTCCAGCTTGGAGAGACAAGCCTTCAAAGCAATCCTCTTGGAGAAGTCTGTTTGTATTGGGCATCTGAGAAAAACCGAAAGAGGAGGACTGGAGTTGAATTCCAGACTGTAGCCTTGTTCTATAATCCCTAGAACCCACCTGTCTTCTATGGATCGTTCCCAGGCAGTCTGAAAAAGATGAATTTGTCCTCCTAGAGCAGGCCCCTAGGTTGCACCACCTTCATAATTGTTTGCAGGTATTCTCTCCCGCCTTACTCTTGGGAAGGCGAAAGAAGCCTGATTGGCCTGCTCTCCAACTATCTTGTCTTGATGTTTCCCTTCCTGAATGAAAGGACAGACGATCGTATGGCATGAATCTAGATCTGCCAGAAGACTTTCCCCTTGATGGTTGTTTCCATGGTTGGCGTTTCTTTCTCTGAGGCAGCAGCTGACTTTTGCCGCCCGAGGCCTTGGAGATGAGATCCTCTATTTTTTTTGCAAACACCTGATCTTGGAATGGTAATAAACATAGAGCCGCCTTGGAGGCTGAATCCGCTTCCCATGCCCTCAGCCATAATGCTCTTCTTCCTGAAACTGATAATACCAAGGACCAGGAAGCCATCCTTATCTGGTCCACTGAAGAGTTTAGCAATTGCCAGTTTAAGGCTTTCACCAGCCGTGGAAAATACTCTTTTCAGTCTGTATCAAGCCTTTTATCCATTGGCTCCTTCATGACCTCCTGTTCCTCTATGGGTAACATAGTATTTTAAGAGATACTCAAGATTCGAGCATCAACTTTAGGTTGAGATGCAGATCCATGACCTCCTGATGTAATGGGAAAGTTTGTCCCTTTGGTTTTGAACATGGCAAGAATGATGCCGAAGATGAAGCTTGGTTAACATCTTCCAAGATTAAGGAAGCTCTAACCGCTTTAATTAACGTTTGTATGAGCACAAAGTCAAAGGACGATTGAACTTCCTCTTCTTCCTGCGAAGATAGGGAAAATTGATCCTCTGAAATCCTCGTTGTTGTCCTCTAGATCTAAATCCAGTTCCACACGAGGACCCCTTGATGTAGAAGCTGTAGCATTGGACACTTCTTTGGCTACTGCTTCTTTAATCCTGGCCAGAATTCCTGCATTAGGACCTGACTCTATGCCCAGGATGAAGCCTGCTGGGTCTCCTCTGTATTTTCTGAGATGTCCCTTGATCTCTCTTTGGACCTGGATGGTCTCATGATGGCACTGTAAACCAAAAATAACATGGTTTTTTGTACCTCAACCAGAGTAAGAAGTCTTATCTGGAGTGGCAGTTGGGATGTAGCAAGGGCTCAAAAAGAATCACCTGCATAAAACAAAAAAAAAAAAGAATACAGAACCTGTAGGAGGTTCTGGGCAGGTTCTACTTTAAACATCCCTCTACATACCTAACCAAGCACTGACAGTGCAGACTCGCACTCCGGAAGCTGCAGCCACGAGGACGCTGTAGAGTAAATGCCTTAATAGGCCTTCCTGCTCCTCCCCTAGTGACATGCTCTGCCTACCCAGCTGGTTTGTGACAGGAAGTGTGTGCTGGACGCCCTTGGTGAGGCAGGCCAGTAGGGCAAGGTCCAGGGAGACCCAGCTGATAACTCCCGATGTGCGATCATTTGATGTGAGGTAAGCTGCAGAGGGAAAGCCCTAAGGCACAACCCTTGTCTCTGGGATGCTCTCCAACAAGCCCCTGCTTCTTCCCCTGAAAAATTAAAAATAGGCTCCTGAATACAGGAGCGAGAGAAGAGGGAAGAACCCAAAAAAGACACCGGGGGTGTGACCGCCTTATTTATTAGTTAGGGGGTTGGGTTCTTCATTGAGGAGAGGGAGGGGCTATCCTGAAAGGTGTGGACATGGAGAGGGCCAGGGAAAAAAATGATTACCATTGCACAGATAATCCCCCTGCATAAAGAACTCCTGCTAACGAAAGTCACAACAAAGGGGAAAAAAGAGGGGCTGTATACTGGTAAGTAGCTATGTCTCAAAGGTCAAATATGGAGTTGGTTTAGCTTCCCTGGTTGCCCTGTTAAAGGAGAACTTAACCCCCAAACTAATGAAAACCCCTACCCACTACCCTCCATAGCCCCCCTCCCCGTTCCTCCCACACAGGTGTTAATACCGGTAAATGCCCCATAGTTTTACCCCTCGATGCAGAGTCAGTGGCGCACACAAGCGACATCTTCACCACTTTGACAATAATCTCGGCCCTTCAGCTATTTCCTTGGCTGTCGACGCATGTGCAGATGTTAAGGACTGGAAAATTGCAACAACTGCACATGCACCGATGCTCTGCTTACTTACTAAAGACTTCCGAAGTGGTGAAGATGTTGCCGGGAGCTCCAGCCTGCTGACTCTGGTTTGGGGGATTGGTTCTCCTTTAAGCTCAAGAAACAAGCTGGCCTATTGAAAACGATGCCTTAATTGTTAGCAACATGACAGATTTATTTCATTGGAGTTGTATGAAACATATAGAGCAG
This sequence comes from Xenopus laevis, assembly GCF_017654675.1. NCBI lineage: Eukaryota > Metazoa > Chordata > Amphibia > Anura > Pipidae > Xenopus > Xenopus laevis. The sequence continues at coordinate 89,894,657 of NC_054385.1, forward strand.
GTGTTTAAGTCTCACTTCTCCAGGAAGTGGTAACGTAAAAGTGAAACTGGTTTTAATTTCTTGTTTAGAAATTACAAAAATCATAAATGTTAATTCAAATAGGCAAGGATTGTGTTTAGTACAAGCTCTATTGATTGAGTTCATGTTGAAAAGGGGTTCATACTGTCCCTTTAAAGTGAAGGCTATTCTGGTTTAACACATCTCACCGATTTTTACTCCTCTTGTGTACAATACCTGTATTAAAGGAGAAGGAAAGGCTTGAAGCACTTGGGGGTGCCAAAGTTCAGTAGTAAGCCTCTTAGACCAATTTTAACTAAAGTAGTTGAAAAAAAGTATACTATGTATTGTATGTAGTATGTTTACTGTGTATATTTATATGTTTATTAGGATGAGCTGGAATGGGGCAAGAAATATTATTTACAGATCAAGAGAATCAGAGAGGTAAGGGTAATTTTTGAGACAAAAGAAAAAATACAACATATATGTTTTTAACCCTTTAAGTGCCAGCAGAATTTCACATTTTGGTTACGCGAAATGCCAGCCGTTTTTAAGCATTTTGTGCTCTCTCACTTTAGGGGCATTTTCTGAGGGGAAACCTATAGTTTACCTAGGAAAATTATACATTGTTTTTTTCGGTAGAAACTGAGCTTTCTAAATCTGCCTGAGTTTTCATGTATTTCCACCTGTGCAAAAAAATTTATAGTGCTAAATAACAAAAAAAAATGAAAAATTACCATTTTTCATCGTATATCAATTTATACCAGAAAAATATTTCATTTTACAGATGAAAATCCAACTTATTTGGAAAGCCTTATGTCTCTCGAACGTGCCAATACCAGATATGTATAGTTTTAGGGAGATTTAGGATTTCTGTACAGCAAAAACTCCCGGCAGTATATTACTGAATTTTGAAAGCACTAAGGCAGAAAACGGCATGCTTTAGATTCCAAGGCAAAAAATCCTGAAACCATAGGTTTACCCCAGAAAACCATACATTTTTGAAAAGTACACATTCTGCCGATTACAAAATGGGTAACTATGTCTCTCTACTCCCAACTACCAAACAGAAAAGCTTGTCTGAACATAGCGGTTTTTCAAAATAAAATTCAAAATTTTGAAAAATCATTTCAAAGGTTTTATTTTGCTGCTCCGCATATCCCAAACTATATTACGTACCAAGAAAAAGCACCTGAAATATGATTGCCAGGGGTCCACTGAACAGTTTGATACCCATTATGCATAGGTTTACCAAAGTATCTGGCATTTAGAGACACAAATATGAAGTTAGCGCATCCAAATTGTTCAGGACTTTACTTCAGCTACTGAGAAATCAAAACATTGACTGCATTTTTTGTGGGGTAAAAACACAGAAATATATGTTTACCCCCCAAACCCATATATTTTTGGAAAGAACACATTCTACAGAATCTAAAATGGGTACCCATGCCTTTCTGCTCCAAACTACTGAGTCGCAAGGCTTTCCCAAAATTGTCGGTTTTGGTGAAATATCTGAAAATTGCCTCAAAGCTTCAACTTCCCAGCACCATATCACCCATGTATCATTACGTACTAAGAAAAAGCACCCTAAATATGATTGCCAGGGTTCCTCTGAACATTTTTGGTGGCCATTGTTCATAAGTTTACCAAAGTATCTGGCATTTAGAGGCCCCAAAATGAAGTTAGCGCATACAAACAGTCCCCGTGAGTAACTTCAGCTAATGAAAAATCAACACATTGACTGCATTTTTGTGGGGTAAAACACAGAAATATATGTTTACCCCCCAAAACCCATATATTTTTGGAAAGTACACATTCTACCGAATCTAAAATGGGTACCCATGCCTTTCTGCTCCAAACTACTGAGTCGCAAGGCCTTCCCACAATTGTCGGTTTTGGTGAAATATCTGAAAATTGCCTCAAAGCTTCAACTTCTCAGCACCATATCACCCATGTATCGTTACGCACCAAGAAAAAACACCCTAAATATGATTGCCAGGGTTCCTCCAAACAGTTTGGTAGCCATTGTTCATAGGTTTACCAAAGTATCTGGCAGTTAGAGGCCTCAAAATGAAGTTAGCGCATACAAATAGTCCTGTGGGTAACTTCATATAATGAGAAATCAACACATTGACTGCATTTTTGTGGGGTAAAAACACAGAAATATATGTTTACCCCCCAAACCCATATATTTTTGGAAAGAACACATTCTACAGAATCTAAAATGGGTACCCATGCCTTTCTGCTCCAAACTACTGAGTCGCAAGGCTTTCCCAAAATTGTCGGTTTTGGTGAAATATCTGAAAATTGCCTCAAAGCTTCAACTTCCCAGCACCATATCACCCATGTATCATTACGTACTAAGAAAAGCACCCTAAATATGATTGCCAGGGTTCCTCTGAACATTTTGGTGGCCATTGTTCATAAGTTTACCAAAGTATCTGGCATTTAGAGGCCCCAAAATGAAGTTAGCGCATACAAACAGTCCCGTGGGTAACTTCAGCTAATGAAAAATCAACACATTGACTGCATTTTTGTGGGGTAAAAACACAGAAATATATGTTTACCCCCCCAAAACCCATATATTTTTGGAAAGTACACATTCTACCGAATCTAAAATGGGTACCCATGCCTTTCTGCTCCAAACTACTGAGTCGCAAGGCTTTCCCACAATTGTCGGTTTTGGTGAAATATCTGAAAATTGCCTCAAAGCTTCAACTTCTCAGCACCATATCACCCATGTATCGTACGCACCAAGAAAAAACACCCTAAATATGATTGCCAGGGTTCCTCCAAACAGTTTGGTGGCCATTGTTCATAGGTTTACCAAAGTATCTGGCAGTTAGAGGCCTCAAAATGAAGTTAGCGCATACAAATAGTCCTGTGGGGTAACTTCATCTAATGAAAAATCAACACATTGACTGCATTTTTGTGGGGTAAAAACACAGAAATATATGTTTACCCCCCAAACCCATATATTTTTGGAAAGTACACATTCTACAGAATCTAAATGGATACCCATGCCTTTCTGCTCCAAACTACTGAGTCGCAAGGCTTTCCCACAATTGTCGGTTTTGGTGAAATATCTGAAAATTGCCTCAAAGCTTCAACTTCTCAGCACCATATCACCCATGTATCGTTACGCACCAAAAAAAACACCCTAAATATGATTGCCAGGGTTCCTCTGAACATTTTGGTGGCCATTGTTCATAAGTTTACCAAAAGTGTCTGGCATTTAGAGGCCCCAAAATGAAGTTAGTGCATACAAACAGTCCCGTGGTTAACTTCATCTAATGAAAAATCAACACATTGACTGCATTTTTGTGGGGTAAAAACACAGAAATATATGTTTACCCCCCAAACCCATATATTTTTGGAAAGTACACATTCTACTGAATCTAAAATGGGTACCCATGCCTTTCTGCTCCAAACTACTGAGTCGCAAGGCTTTCCCACAATTGTCGGTTTTGGGTGAAATATCTGAAAATTGCCTCAAAGCTTCAACTTCTCAGCCCCATATCACCCATGTATCGTTACGCACCAAGAAAAAGCACCCTAAATATGATTGCCAGGGTTCCTCCAAACAGTTTGGTGGCCATTGTTCATAGGTTTACCAAAGTATCTGGCATTTAGAGGCCTCAAAATGAAGTTAGCGCATACAAATAGTCCTGTGGGTAACTTCATCTAATGAAAAATCAACACATTGACTGCATTTTTGTGGGGTAAAAACACAGAAATATATTGTTTACCCCCCAAAACCCATATATTTTTGGAAAAGTACACATTCTACAGAATCTAAAATGGGTACCCATGCCTTTCTGTTCCAAACTACTGAGTCGCAAGGCTTTCCCACAATTGTCGGTTTTGGTGAAATATCTGAAAATTGCCTCAAAGCTTCAACTTCTCAGCACCATATCACCCATGTATCGTTACGCACCAAAAAAAAAACACCCTAAATATGATTGCCAGGGGTCCTCCAAACAGTTTGGTGCCCACTGTGCATAGGTTTACCAAAGTATATGGCAGTTAGAGGCCCCAAAATGAAGTTAGCGCATACAAATAGTCCTGTGGGTAACTTCAGCTAATGAAAAATCAACACATTGACTGCATTTTTGTGGGGTAAAAACACAGAAATATATGTTTACCCCCCAAACCCATATATTTTTGGAAAGTACACATTATACAGAATCTAAAATGGGTACCCATGCCTTTCTGCCCCAAAACTACTGAGTCGCAAGGCTTTGCCAAATTTGGCGGTTTTGGTAAAATATTCTGAAAATTGCCTCAAAGCTTCAACTTTCCAGCATCGTATTGTCCATGTATCATTACCAGCATAAAGCATCCTAAATATAAACATAGGGGTCTACTAAACAGTTTGATGCCCAATGTGCATAGATATACCAAACTATGTGGGGCACAGAGACCCCCAAATGACAATATGTATAGACATTTTCACGGCTGACGCGCTGGCTGCTGCAATATAACCACCCGGTGTGTGTATTATGCGACATTAGACCACCTAACAGTACAGAGACCCCAGAAAACCATATATTTTCAGAAAGTACACATTCTGACGAATCCAATATGGGTAAATAAGCGTTTCTACTGCAAACTGCCAAACTGCAAAGCAATGCTGAACATAACGGTTTTTATCAAATTTCTGAAAATCGTCACAAAGCTTGAATTTTACCCCATTATATGCCCCACATTTCGTAACTTATCAGCATAAAAACATCCTGAATATGAACGCCAGGGGTCTACTTAACACTTTGATGCCCAATATGCATAGATATACCAAACTATGTGGCGCACAGAGACCCCCAAATGACAATAGTGTATACATTTTCACGGCTGACGTGCGCTGGCTGCTGCAATATAAGCACCCGGTGTGTGTAATATGCGACATTAGACCCCCCTAACAGTACAGAGACCCCAGAAAACCATATATTTTCGGAAAGTACACATTCTGACGAATCCAATATGGGTAAATATGTGTTCCTACTGCAAACTGTCAAACTGCAAAGCAATGCTGAACGTAACGGTTTTTATCAAATTTCTGAAAATCGTCACAAAGCTTGAATTTTATCCCATTATATGCCCCACATTTCGTAACTTATCAGCATAAACATCCTAAATATGAGCGCCAGGGGTCTACTGAACACTTTGATGCCCAAAATGCATAGATATACCAAACTATGTGGCGCACAGAGACCCCCAAATGACAATATGTATAGACATTTTCACGGCTGACACGCTGGCTGCAGCAATATAACCACCCGGTGTGTGTGTATTATGCGACATTAGACCACCTAACAGTACAGAGACCCCAGAAAACCATATATTTTCAGAAAGTACACATTCTGACGAATCCAATATGGGTAAATAAGTGTTTCTACTGCAAACTGCCAAACTGCAAAGCAATGCTGAACATAACGGTTTTTATCAAATTTCTGAAAATCGTCACAAAGCTTGAATTTTACCCCATTATATGCCCCACATTTCGTAACTTATCAGCATAAAACATCCTGAATATGAACGCCAGGGGTCTACTAAACACTTTGATGCCCAATATGCATAGATATACCAAACTATGTGGCGCACAGAGACCCCCAAATGACAATAGTGTATACATTTTCACGGCTGACGCGCGCTGGCTGCTGCAATATAAGCACCCGGTGTGTGTAATATGCGACATTAGACCCCCCTAACAGTACAGAGACCCCAGAAAACCATATATTTTCGCAAAGTACACATTCTGACGAATCCAATATGGGTAAATATGTGTTCCTACTGCAAACTGTCAAACTGCAAAGCAATGCTGAACGTAACGGTTTTTATCAAATTTCTGAACATCGTCACAAAGCTTGAATTTTACCCCATTATATGCCCCACATTTTCGTAACTTATCAGCATAAAACATCCTAAATATGAGCGCATGGGGTCTACTGAACACTTTGATGCCCAATATGCATAGATATACCAAACTATGTGGCGCACAGAGACCCCCAAATGACAATATGTATAGACATTTTCACGGCTGACGCGCTGGCTGCTGCAATATAACCACCCGGTGTGTGTATTATGCGACATTAGACCACCTAACAGCACAGAGACCCCAGAAAACCATATATTTTCAGAAAGTACACATTTTGACGAATCCAATATGGGTAAATAAGTGTTTCTACTGCAAACTGCCAAACTGCAAAGCAATGCTGAACATAACGGTTTTTATGAAATTTCTGAAAATCGTCACAAAGCTTGAATTTTACCCCATTATATGCCCCACATTTCGTAGCTTATCAGCATAAAACATCCTAAATATGAGCGCCAGGGGTCTACTGAACACTTTGATGCCCAATATGCATAGATATACCAAAGTATGTGGCGCACAGAGACCCCCAAATGACAATATGTATAGACATTTTCACAGCTGACGCGCTGGCTGCTGCAATATAAGCACCTGGTGTGTGTAATATGCGACATTAGATCCCCCTAACAGTACAGAGACCCCAGAAAACCATATATTTTCAGAAAGTACACATTCTGACGAATCCAATATGGGTAAATAAGTGTTTCTACTGCAAACTGCCAAACTGCAAAGCAATGCTGAACATAACGGTTTTTATCAAATTTCTGAAAATCGTCACAAAGCTTGAATTTTACCCCATTATGTGCCCCACATTTCGTAACGTATCAGCATAAAACATCCTAAATATGAACGCCAGGGGTCTACTGAACACTTTGATGCCCAATATGCATAGATATACCAAACTATGTGGCGCACAGAGACCCACAAATGGATATATAGTAGATAAAATTTACATAGGCAAAACAAAATAACACAGAACAGTGTGAAATGCAAATAAATCACCAAAAACTAATAAAACCACAAAAATCAATGCTTTTTTTTTTTCACACTAGTGTAATCGGCCACCAGAATTACCGTTTGAATATTTTAGCTGGGCCAAATCGATTATACGGACAGAAACAAGTGAACAACACAAATGCAGAGCTGAAAATGCAATAAAATGGCAAAAAATTCAATAAAATGGCTAAAAATGCACCAAAATACCCAAAATTGCAATATAACCACCAAAATAACATACAAATGCTATTGCACAGTACGGTTAGCGAATACGCTATTCGGAACGGCAATAAAACATTTTTTTTAGCCCAAAAAGAGACGATGCGATAAGAAAAAAAAAAAAAAAAGCCACAAAGCCATATATGTACATATGCGTGTGCACAACGGGTAAATTGCATGTTATTTGCGCGTGTGCGCGTGTGCAAGTGTACATGGGTGCTGTGAGTGTGTGTGACCCCCCCAATCCCCAAAAATCTATGTGTGAGTGTGTGTAAGTGTGAATGTAAGTGTATATTACTGTAATAAGGGTGTGTTGGTGTGTTTGTGTGTTTTTGTGTGTGTAAATGTTACACTTACCTGGGGTAGATGCCTCAGATCGATGAGAGAGGGCTCCACGCAGCAGATCTGCAGCTCCAACGGTCATCAGCCATGTGGGGGCGGAGCTGGGCGGAAGTGCAGCGCAGGCAGCAGCAGGACGCATAGGAAACGCGTCCCTGCTGCTGCTTTGGGGCCCCTGGGCGATCGCGCCCCAGGGGCCACACGATCCCCTGCTCTGCTCGTTGTCTAGGGGCAGGGGATCGTGAAGGAGCGGAGCGAGCGGCTCTAACAGCCGCTCCTCCGCTCGCAAACCCGGAAGTGCTGCAGAACGTAGAATCTACGATCTGTGGCACTTTGGTCCTTTGATCCACAGAACGTAGATTCTACGTTCTGTGGCACTTAAAGGGTTAAGGTGCTGATTTATGATTGCTGAAGACTTTTGGCTTGAGCAAACATATAGGAAACCCCGTGCGATTAAAATCACACAGTTTCAGAAAAAAACCCTCTTTAGGTGAGGTATATTTCCCTGAGCAGGTTTTCTTTAAAGAAAAGTTTGGCAAGTAAAAATACTGAAAAAAATGCCCCATTGTTCGTTGTTGAGATAGCTGAATTGCATAGTTTACATACAGCTTGGAACACACATTGTGTGTTTCAGTTGTTTTAAATTATCCTTTGTTACCAAACGTTTATAAAAATGTCTTCTAAATATAGAATGCCTTGAAATAATTATACAAATGATTTAAAGGAATGTGACACATTCCAATTTTGATAGAAACTTGTCAATGTACCTATATTAACCATGGTGTTGTACAGGTATGGGACCCATTATCCGGAATGGTCTGGATCTGTGGTTTCGCAATAATAATTTCGCTTAATTTGGTCTTCATACCTTAAGTCTACTAGAAAATCATGTAAACATTTAATAAACCCAATAGACTTGTTTTGCTTCCAATAAGGATTAATTATATCTTAGTTGGGATTTGGGATCAAGTACAAGGTACAGAGAAAAAGGAAACCATTTTTAAAAATTTGGATTATTTGGATAAAAGGAAGTCTATGGGAGATGGCCTTTCCGTAATTCAGATCTGGGTAACAGGTGTAATAACTACTCACCCTGGTGGTTTAGGGGGTCGGCGGGGACGCCCGCTGCGCTGATATACTTTGCTGCTGTGCCGGTTCCTATGGGCGCAGGCGCCGAGTACGTCCTCTTCTTAAAGGCACAGTGTCTGCATTTAAAGGGACTTCAGAACTGTGTTCATTGCCTGTTATTTGGTTCGTCTTTGTGAGGTCTAATTCCTGTTTGACCCCTGCCTGCCTGACTAATCTGACTTCTGTGATCCAGACCCCTGCCTGGTAACCGACTATTCTGAAATACGTATTCCGACTCGTACCTGTCTGACTCTTCTGATTGATATCCTGGTTTTGACCCTTTGCCTGTCTGACTTTTCCCGAATTCTGCCTGCACCGACCCAGCCTGGTTTGACTTAAGTTTTCTGTCTGCTCCTTGAACTGTGACCTTCTGCCCAAAAAGACATTGCTAATGATCGTGCCCCTCTGATAAGACCTAGCGGCATCTAATTAGCCGGGGGCTCCTCCCGAGGTGAAAGGCGACTGTTTAAGGCGTAAGCAAGAGCCGAGTCCAGGGAGCCTAGCATTGGTTCTGTATTCTGGGTGCCGATCGTGACAGCGGGTTTCTGGAAAACGGATCACATACCTTTACATGTTTTCTAATAAAGGTGCCCCTCTGCCTCTCACAGTAAGCTCACTGCTTTCTAACCTGTGTGGATCTCTGACACCTCTCTAACTTTCATGTAAAGGTTATATGAACATGAACTTTTATTTGAAGCATCTAGGGCCGAACCCACGAATCCTTTGTGAAAGATTCAGCCGTACCGAATCTTAATTTGCATACGCAAATTAGGGGTGGGAAGGGGAAAACATCTTTTACTTCCTTGTTTTGTGACAAAGTCACTAAATTTCCCTCCCCACCCCTAATTTACATATGCAAATTCGGATTTGGTTCGGCCGGGTAGAAGGATTCGGCCGGATCCGAACCCTGGTGAAAAAAGCCGAATCCAGAACCAAATCCTGGATTCGGTGCATCCCTAGAAGCAATGTTGGTGGTTCTTCATAGTGAGGACAGTAAAGTTGGGGAATGCACTGCTGGGTGGTGATGTGATGGCTGATTCTGTTAATGCTTTTAAGAGTGGCTTGGATGATTTCTTGGACAGACATAATATCAAAGGCTGTTGTGATACTAAACTCTATAGTTAGTATAGGTATGGGTAAAGATAATTTATGTGAAGGTATGGAGGGGTGTGTATATGGATGCTGGGTTTTTATTTGGAGGGGTTGAACTTGATGGACTTTTTTTCAACCCGAATTAACTATGAAGTTTATAAAGATATTTTTTTTTTTATTGGGGATTATGAAACGTACAATCTAATTAATTACTCAGATCATTAATTTGCTTTGCTTTGGATTATAACTTCCTCTCTGTCTTTTAGATAAAAATAGAATAGCGGAAGGGGAGGCAATCAATTGTCTAACTAATTACTCCGTCTTTTACTTTGAATCCATTTTTCTCTGTTGTGTAAAGGGCGACACACGGAACGTATGGGGTTTAGCTCCATCCTCCAGGAGGCAGGAAACTTGATGTAAATTTAAAAAGGGGATGTGCCAGCCCACTCAGGCTTTCAAGTGTCCTGCTCCTAGGAGGTTGGAATTAACGGGTCTCTAGTGAGACAGATCATTCTTCGGTCAGTGATTAGCACTGACACTCGGGATGAACCTCCTCTTGGTTAACCTTCGCGGGACCACTCACTGGGTTTATAAACCACCCAGGCATGTTTTCCTGCTACCAGACTAGGACTGAATATGGCCTGGCCAGTGAGTGCATTGGGTGAGTAAGATGCCTCTGGGTACTCCACCTCAGACTCTAGGTAAGGGACTCCCGCTAACGGCTCCCTCTCCTTTCTTCCCCCTCTCTCTCCCCTATCCACCGGGTCTCTGCATTCACCCACAGTCAGCTCCTGGATGGCTCAGACAGGTCAGACCATTGAGATCTCCTCTTGCTGCCGCAAGGTTCAGAAAGCGCAGGTGATTCCTCAGCTACCCCGGAGGTGGCGGCGGAGATGGAACGGCAGGGGGACCCGGATCGGTGGCAGGGCAGGCGTGAGGGGGAGGTGGCGCATTGCTTCGCGACAGGAAGTAGATGCACGCAACTGGAAGCAGCCAATACTGCACGGTCACGCAAACGGAACTAGCCAGTCGGAGGGGCATAGCACATATCCTGCACAGATGGCTGGAGTTCTTCCGATGCCTCTGTTTTCTGTAGCCACACAGTCTCCCTTACAGCCTCCTCCTTACACATGGCAGAAGGTAGGACAGGGGATCTATTCTCCAGGACAGGGGGAAAAGCCTCCGTATCAGTGGCGCAGGTCAAATATTTGGCATACTCTTACGTGCCATTCCAAAACTTGGGGAGGACAAGCAGAACCTCTCTGCAGAGTCTGCACCTACACCAGCGGTCAACTCTGACCCTGTGCCAAACACCGCACAGAGTGTACCTCTCAGAATCAGTCGACAGTTCAGATGAACCTCCAGCACCACAGTGGGCGGTCCAACTGTTCCATCTCTTGCTGATTACCTAGGAAAAGTTATAGCTAAGCTAAACCATAGACCCAGTAGGAAACGTAAAAGGGCAGAGGCAATTAATGACTCTTCTACAGGAAGGTAGAGATTTCGGACATCTCTCTCAACCCATCAGAATCAGAGGGAGAACTCCCATCATCTTACATATCTTCAGGTGATGAAGAGACAGATGCAAACTAGCAATTAAGTGCACCATGATGTTGACGGCATAATTAAACAAGTTATATTTCCCCTGACCCTGGACAGCAAGCACAGGCCAAGGGTTTATTTAAGAGGCAACACAAGTTGGCGGCTCTTTTTCCAGCACATGAGCATCTTACGGGCATTATAAAGGATGAGTTCAGGTCCGGACCAAGAATTAAAATAGGCCCTGGCATTTCATGTACACAGAGGCCCAATCAGCCCACACAGAGGCCCAATCAGCCCACACAGAGGTCCAAACAGCCCACACAGAGGTCCAAACAGCCCCCACCAGCCCACTAAATATTGACTTTCTATGGCACCTTATAGCAGCCCCTCTGGCATTTGCCAGAACCCACAGATTACCAGTCCGGGCCTGGATGAGTTGAACTTCCCGGAAAGAAAGTTCCAGGCCACACGAAAATTTTCTACCCCTTTTCCAAGGACTTGGTGGAAAAATGGAACAACTCCCCTTCAGTAGACGCCCCAGTTTCTCTAGACCGGCCCTTCCTGTCAGTGCAGACACAATGGGGTTAAGTATCCACCTCCGGAGGCAGGACAGAAGAAAAAGAAGAATCTCAGCTCCGCCCCCTTCATATAAGCTGCTTGCTCTTCCTGTTCGCCTCAGTTTTTTTCTTCTGTCCTGCTGGAGGTTAGGAGAGTACTTTTTACATTTTATTATTTTCTTTTTCTATAGGCATTATTATTTTGGGGAAAAGGATCAAGCGATGAGCAGGAGGCATACTATCTCAAGACACAGCAGCCCTTCCCTCCCTACCCTTATTCCTGGATATCTGCCTTATACCATCCTCAGGATTGGTGGCATCAGTAGGGGAAGGGAAGCTGCCTCATACAGCATACCTTCTCACAGAGAACGGGGCTGCATAGATCCGGATTGCACAGACACTCAACCACTGAGGAGCGCAATACGGAAAGCCCCTACCAGTGTCGGCGCACACTTCCGGGTTTGCAGAAAGGGCACCAAGATGATGCGTGACGTGTATAGGGGCCGCCATTTTGGTTTTAGGTGCGTTTAGCAAGTAACTACACTCCAGGGACGCATAACTCTTTCCACATTACTGCCAAAGGTAAAGTTACACCCGCAGCATGGGAATATTTCTGCGATAGGCAGGGCCTCTGCAAGCACAGCCTGTAGGCTCATAATTTGCATAAGGTTTCATTGCCCCCATAAGACTGCCATAAGAGGAGGCGCTACCATTGCCATGATTACACATTGGGCACTATAGGACTGCCATACGGATGCCTGCATGGCATGATTGGAACAGTCGTCTTTTAATAAAGCCTTCAAATGCCTGCAGGGCAACATGGGCGCTTTAAAGAGCCTCCCTCAGGGACTAGCAAGGCAACAGCAGAGGTGGGGTACCCACTAATTAGATAACAATACCTGCATGGCATATAACACGCACATAATTAATTGGTGTACCAAAAAGGGGTACAGTTCATATGTTACCGAGACTGATGTTTTTCTGCTACACATATACTATAATATGGATATACAGGTGGAGCTGGACGATGTTAGGAGGGATACGAACATGGTTATCAATACTCCCAAGACAAGAAAAACAGCAAGCAAAAAGTCTAACAAACAATTTAAAAAATGCAAGACTTGCAAATATACTTTATGTAAAGGGGAACAAAGCATATGCTTAGATTGCGCAGATCCACCTGATTCTGCACCAACTTTATCCCTACATCCAATTCCTTTACAACAGTCTGATTGTAGTCCCCCGAATGTGGAAACACAAGACCCGTCCACTTCAGCAAAGCCTCCTCAGATGGAGTTATTCAATTGGATTGAATCCACAATTCAATCTTCCATGAGGCAACTCCCGGTTCGTAGTAAGAAAAGGAGGGTTCAGATGAGCTTAAATGCAAATTCTTCTGACTCAAATGAGACTAGTGATCAAGATAGTGATCCAGAACCGGGTGAATTATCGGCTAGTGAGAATGCCTCTGACAACTCAGATAGAGAACAGCAGTATCGCTCAATTGCAGGGCCAGACACCGCTAAATGCCTCTTACGTGAGATGCTAGCTACACTAGAAATCAAGGACGAAAAACAATGGCCGCTTCAAAGGTGGATAAAGTCCTCTGAGTCCAACCAAGGAAGTCCCGAGTTTTTCCTATTTTCAAGTCAGTCTCTCACCTTATAGAAAATGAATGGTCTAAACCAGGTCATCGTCTAGCACTAACTCAGCGCTTCCTTAACACCTATCCTATTCCAGAAGAACAGCAGAAAATTTGGGACAAAGTTCCTAAAGTAGACTCTGCAATAGCTCTGCAAGACGGGGCTATACTCATACCACTGCTGTTCTCAGAAAAGCTGTGGCATCTGCAGGCCTAGCACATACAGCTAGATTTTGGTGTCAAGAACTATTGGAAAATCCTCCTTCCCTGAGGAATTACAAGAGTAACTACAGAGGCTTAGCTCTGCATTAGCCATCCTATCAGATTCAGCCATGGACACGGTAAGATAAGCAGCCAAAACTGGTATTGACACCGTAGCCGCGAGGAGAGCACTGTGGCTGCGTCAGTGGTTGGGAGACACAGCCTCCAAGAACAAGTTACTTAACCTAAAATTTACTGGGGATTCACTCTTTGATCCTGACCTAAAGCAAATTATCATGGAAGTTACAGGTGGCAAAAGCACGTTCTTACCATCAGGAAAGAAACCCAGATCGGGAACAAACAAACAGACCATACAACAGGTCATGGGGTTCCAAAGGACGCTCCTTTCTTACCTTCCGGAGTTCCACATTTTGGTATCCCCACTCAGCTGGAGAAGCGAAAAAAGGGCAGACCACCTGGTCCAATCAGACACGACAGGCCAGGAGGCCTGGGCCCTCAAAGCCCAACTAAACCTGACTTCCACATATCCTGTGCAGAAAAGGTAGGCGGGTGGCTTCAGCAATTCATTCGTCCTACAGTGGTGCAACCACATACAGGATAATTGGGTTCTATCCATCATCAACGAAGGATACTGAATTCCGTTCAATAACCTCCTCGCACATTCAAACGCTCAACCAATCGAAAAAACTTATTAAAAAAGAGAGCTCTACTAAACGTAGTCGCCGACTTACTCAACAACAACGTTATTACAATTGTTCCTCCCTTAGAGCGTTACAAGGGATTCTATTCTAATCTATTCTTTGTTTCAAAGAAAGACGGGTCATTCCAACCGGTGCTAAATTTTAAGTCCCTAAATCCCTTTGTGTCCACACAGAAATTCCACATGGAATCAATCCGGTCCTTACTAATGTCAATGACACAGGGGTGCTACATGACAAAGGTGGATCTTCAGGAAGCCTACCTACATGTACCCATCAGAAAGGAGTCCCAACAATATCTAAGGTTCGCGATTCTAGACAATCATTACCAATTCAGAGTGCTCCCCTTTGGCCTTTGCACAGCGCCCAGGGTATTCACAAAAATACTCGCCAAAAGAGTCCCTTAATACCTATCAATGTGCTGGAAATCCGAGCAATATGGAATGCAATACTACATTGGTCAACAGAGATTGCAAGTCAACCACTAAGAATCCAGTCAGACAATGCCACAGCAGTGGCTTACATAAACAAGCAAGGGGGAACACGCAGCTGCAGAGCCATGCGGGAAGTAGCTCAGATACTCAGCTGGGCAGAACACCACGTCCCAGCCATATCGGCAGTGTTCATTCCAGGTGTACTGAACTGGGAAGAGTATTATTTAAGCCGTCAACATAGACATGCTAGCTTCAAGACACAATTACAAGGTACCTACATACTGCACCAAGTCATGGGACCCAGGGCGGCATATGTGGACTCCTTAGTCATACCTTGGATTTTCAACAAGGTATGCGCTTTTACGCCACTGGCAATTCTACCAAGGATAATGCGCAATGTGCAGCAGGTGGGCACGACGACCATCCTCATTGCCCCAGATTGGCCGAGAAGAGCATGGTACTCAGAGCTAATTAACATATCGGTAGCTCCTCCGGGGTGGCTGCCCCTTCGACCAGACTTACTGATTCAGGGTCCTACAAAACACGACAATCTACAAAGACTACATTTAACGGGCTGGTTATTGAAACCAAACTATGGCGGTCGAAAGGGTTTTCAGCCAGGGCCATCAACATTTTAATGCATGCTAGGAAGCCATCCACAACTAAGGTCTACTATAGGACATGGAGGGCATACATAGACTGGTGCGAGTCTACAAATATACCATGGAGGCAATCAACGACATAAACAGTAGTTGAGTTTCTCACTCTGGGGTTCCATCTAGGACTGTCTTTAGCTATGATAAAGGGTCAGATTTCTGCTCTGTCACTATTGCTCCAGCATCAGTGGGCAAGGGAACCAGATATCATGCAATTTGTGCAAGGAGTAGGCAAGGTCAGACCCCCATACAGAGACCCTACACCTCCTTGGGACCTCACTACGGTGCTAAACGTTCTACAAGAACCCCCATTTGAGTCTCTAGCATCATGTGAGCTGAAGTTCCTTACCTGGAAGATGACCTCTTAACTATTACATCAGCAAAACGGGATTCTGACTTGGCAGCCCTATCCCACAAAGACCCGTGGCTCATAATACACCAGGATAGGGCAGTGTTCAGAACAATTCCAACTTTTTCACCCAAAGTGGTCTCGGCTTTTCACATCAATGAAGAAATGAATCTCCCCTCCTTGTGTCCGAAACCACCTAATGCCAAAAAGAAGGCATTACACAAACTAGATGTAGTCAGAGCAGTAAGATACTATCTGGATAGATCCAAGTCTTATAGGAAGACTGATACCTTTTTAGTCACTTATGGTGTTAATAAAGGGTCTCCTGCATCGAAACATACCATTTTCCGGTAAGTAAAAAATTCGTATTTCTAGGCTGTCAAAATCCACAGCTCTGCCAGTCACAGATGCAGCAGCATTCAAAGACCCCTCTGACCGGTGTCTAGAGGGGTTCCTCAGGGCCATTTATTCCTCTACAGTATCTTCACTACAACCCACACTGACTCCCTCTCAATCACTGGTCCAAGTCGGTCCGGGTAGAGAGCGACAATGCTACCATAGTATTGTACATAAATCATCAAGGCGAGGCACGCATCGCAGCAGCTGTAACAGTCCCATCAGATCCTAATCTGGGAAGAACACAACGTGGTTCAGCTATCAGCCATTCACATTCAGGGGGTGTCAAACACAAAGGCAGACTCTCAGCCGAAACCAATTGGACCCAGGGGAGTGGGAGCTTCTTCCAGATGTGTTTCAGGAACTAGTGCGACACTGGGGCCTCCCTCCGATAGATCTCATGGCAGCCAGAAACAACCATAAGGTACAGAGGTTCTTTGCACATTCCAGAGACCCGATGGCGGCCGCGGTAGACGCCATGACTCAAAGATGTTAGTTCAATCTAGCCTACATAATTTGCCTCTTACGATGCTACTGCAAGTCCTCAAGAATTCGGGGCCTTGTCATGCAATCCCGGATTCCTAATATTCCATAAGGATAAGGCAGTGTTGTGCACAGTAGTCCCATCTTTTCTACAAAAAGTTGTCTCCGCTTTTAACATGAATCAGGAAATCGTAGTGCCATCTCTCTGTCCAGATCCCAAGAATCAGAAGGAACGCAGACTTAACACCCTGGACGTTGTCAGGGCCTTACGTAAATATCTGGATCGATCCAAGTCATTTAGTCAAACCCAGTCCTTGTTTATAATTCCTTCTGAGCCCAGAAGAGGACAGGCAGCGTCCAAGGCCTCCATTGCAAGATGGATTTGGGAGACTATCCAGCACGCCTTTTTGTCAAAAGGGAAATAGCCGCCGCAAAGATCCGGACGCATTCAACAAGGGCGATGGGTGCATCCTGGGCGTGGCGCAACTCTGCTTCCCTGGACCAGATCTGCAGAGCAGCTACATGGTCCTCTTCATTCCTTTACAAGGTTCTATAAGCTGGACACCTTTTTTTGTCAGTTGAGGCTTCCTTTGGAAGGAAGGTTCTGCACTCAGTAGTGCAGTGAAACAGATAATTCTGGTATCCACCCTACTGATTCTGGGGCTGCTTTAAGTCCCCATACATTCCCTGTGTCCACTTTACACAGCAGAGATAATAGGATTTTTGTTACTCACCGTTAAATCCATTTCACTGTTGTAGAAAGGGGGACACGGCTTTCCGCCCTGTATATAGTTGTTTTTGTTCATGGCTCAGGGCTGTGCTGGGGATTCATTCTTGTTCTATGTTCTGCCTTATGGTTATCTATAAGTTATTCAGGTTCTAAGTGTACAGACTTTGGTACAAACTGACATAAGAATCAAGGTATGGCGGTAAAGCCGGAGTGGGTTGGCACAACCCCTTTTTGAATTTGCATCAAGTGTCCTGGAGGATGGAGCTTAACCCCATACGTTCCCTGTGTCCACCTTTCTACCACAGAGAAATTGATTTAACTGTGAGTAACAAATCCTATTATGTTGCCCTGTGCCCACCTTTTTATGTCACAATTTTTTTTTCAAAGGTGTCTGCTTTGTGCGAAGAATTGAAAAAAAGAATTGCTCACTTTAATATGCATGTTACGCAGAAGCCAGCCAGAGATCCGGATTACAATTTTAAACAACGGTTTATTCTTCAGGTATAGTATAATTTCAAAGAAGAAAATCTTACCATAACTTCTAAAACACTTTCATATTTGTATTTTATAATAATATATACATTATTGAAGCTATTAGTGGACAGTCCCATAATCTTTTAAGGTAGTTCTATGGCAAAAGACTTTAAAAGTATTATGAAGGTTTTCATTCATCCAGGTTATGATATACAGTAGCTAGTGGAGATAAGACTATAAAAGAAAGTATTCTCAAGAATTGAGTTGCTTTAATATTTCTCCGTTAGATACTGTGCTTTATAGTATTAGGCATTTTTATCCTAATAATTTATTTCCATTGAATCCCTTATTCTAGTGGTGCCACATTCAAAGATTTTATGGTGAGGTATAATTCTGCCTTTAATATAATGTTTAGTAGGTTGCATATTAAACAGTTAACAAAAAATGTAATGTATTAGCACTTATATTTGGCTTCTTTCCTGCGTGCAACTGAAAAAATCTTCCTGAATGTGAAGCTTTACTCCCTACTGAGGCCTATTTTGGTTTATATTGTTCTTGATATGTTCTATTCTGCTGCTATTTTGCTAGGTTAAGTAAACGCAGTGTAAATTCTAAGCCTGGGAGCTGCAGAATAATATTGCAAATAACTACAAAAGTTGCAAAAACATTAATAGTGAACACTAAATTAATTTTGTAAAATTAATTAGTCCTGATTTTCTTACACAAAAAAAGCACATTGAGGCAGTATCTGCAAGTTAATTCTTATACAGCATAAATGATAATTAGATTTGAAAGGTAAAGTTAGATTTGAAAGGAAGAATAATATGAGAAAAGGAGAGCAAAAAAAAATTAACTGTTCTAGTGTTGATGACTGCTCATGGTTAATTCTACATAGAGTGATTAAAATATTTAGTATTTTTCTGTATTCAGGAGGAAGGACTAATAACTTCAGTGTTGTTTGACATTGCCATTATTTACCGTATTTTGGCATCTTGAGTTTTTATGCCTATCAGGTGTTTTTTTGTAAATTTTTAATAGTTCCATATTTCTTGGTTAATGTCCATTTGGTCCTCTATTAAAAGGAGGTAAATACATATAACAAAAATGCATTCTGTTCAGTTGCTGTAGGGGCAGAGTGATAACCAGTTGGAGGTTGTTATCCATTTAACTTCTGCCATCAGCTCTTGTCCTGTTTTTATGAGGTTTCTTAGTTTAAATAGAACATTTGGAATCATAAGTGCCAAATGTATTAACTTTCGACGTGTCCACTAGATAATGTAAAAAGTCATTTTTTAATATATCCTGAAGCAGTAGAGTGACGTAGAGGAGTCTATTTGACATCCTGTTCTTTTTTTTTATAATTCCAGTACTGCCCTAATTGTTTATTTAAGAACATATTAAAAAAATAAATTATATATATTTTCAAGGTTGTTATGGCTGGTGCTTTTTATCCAAATTATTTCACTTTTGGGCAAGCTGATGAAAGAACTGCTGTACGTGACCTGGCTGCAAAAGACCCCAGAACCACTGTTGTGGTAAGTTTAGACCTTCCAAGTCAGCTGATTGCTACCTGTTTTTTACTTCCTGAACAGATCCCTGTTTGGTGGGTAAAGATGTATTAATGTACTACCTATGTGATTAAATGCTTATAGCTTAAGAGCTAACATTGTTTTTGCCATTTTAGATACTGGTGAAGTATATTTGCTGTTTCTAATTCATTCCTGTAAATGAAAAAAAAAAGTTCCGTGAAACACCCACTACTACTTCTGTATCATATAAATATGCTAAATGTCTTCTGTGGTCTTCCTAATGTTAACTTGGAAATGGCACCCATTTCTTTCTGTGGTTACCGGAAACAATTCCTGCATTTCCAGTTAAGCTGCCCACACACAAGCTTCTTGTAGTCATCTGGGCTTTCTTGAGCAGATTAGTGCATTTAACTTTCGCCTGCCCTGACTATCTGTGTTTAATTAGATATCTATCAGGCCAGGAACAGTCATCCCTGGTCTGCCCATCCCTACACTCATCTTTCACCTTGTTCATTAACACTTTATGTGTTTCTTTAGGGTAAGTTTTACCTGCAATTTGCTTTCCATGGTTACATTTTCCAATTGATTGCCCTTTATAGTGGACACCAACGAGATCAAACATGTTGCTGGCCACTGCTCCTGTATAAACTATAGCATAGTTTAGCACCCAGGCATTTTTGAGGGTGCTCCTAGGCTGATGTAATGGGCATGTGAGTGTTCTGCTTTGCTTTGGTTATAACTAATTAGAAAATGTGTGTTTTTAAAAGTTAATACATTTTTGAAGGAAAAAGTTTGCATAATTCAGTAAGTGATGTACAGTACTGTCTATAAGAAAAAAGGAACAATTTTTGTAAATATACAGTTTCAAAATGAATATATTGTTTATGGGAATTTTAGAAATGTTTTATATGCAATCTACTGTTTATGGAGTTGCAGTGATTCTTTATAAACTTTTTGCAGCTTAAGAATGTCCCAAATTATGGATTTTTGTACTATAAGGAAATACAGTCTCTCTTCAGACAGTGTGGGCAAGTGAAATCAATTTTATTTGATGGCTCAAGGTAAGTTGAACTAAAAATTCTTACTATACAATGCAACAAATGTAAATAGTTATTTTCCTATTGTCCTTTCTTTGCCAGCAGTTAATTTTTTTTTTTATAATGTTAAGTGTGTAGCAGCACAGCAGACCTTGAGGGAAAAGCTGAATCACTTGGGGGGGGAGAGTGCTGGCACAGGGGTTATAATCATATCAAACTAACACTCCTGATGATTAACACTTTACTTGACAGTTACGACTTATACAGTGGCATAACTACTACCAAGCGGGTGCAGGATGTGCACCCAGGCCCCCATCATAAGCCCCACCCACTGCTTTAATAAGCCTCACCCACCAACACTTTCATTCAAACCGCTGACGCGAAATGGACCTCCTTCTTGCAGGTCTGTCAGTACAATGCAGTCAAATTACTAGGAAATGAAGGTGCAGTTCCACCATCATGTCACCACAAACAGGCACATTGCTATAAACATGTTACCCAGGCAAAGGTTTACATTATAAGTGTATATAGAAGTATAACATATGTAAAAGCATCATACTACTAACCTTATGTTTTCATTCCTGCTTTGGTTTGCTTTCCGTTTTATTTTCTTATACATCTCTGCCTTTCTCTACTACAGTTAGGCCCATAAATCTTTGGACAGAGACAACTTTTTTCTAATTTTGGTTCTGCACATTATCACAATGAATTTCAAATAAAACCACTCAGATGCAGTTGAACTGCAGACTTTCAGCTTTAATTCAGTGGGTTGAACAAAAAGATTGCATAAAAATGTGAGGAACTAAAGCCTTTTTTTAACACAATCACTTTATTTCAGGGGTTCAAAAGAAATTGGACAATTGACTTAAAGGCTATTTTGTGGGCAATCCCTTCATTATTTAATTATCAATGAAGCAGATAAAAGCCCTGGAGTTGATTTGAGAGGGGGGGTGCTTGTATGTGGAAGATTTTGCTGTGAACAGAGAGCATGTGGTCAAAGGAGCTCTCCAAGCAGGTGAAATAAGCCTTCCTTAAGAAATTACAACAATATTAGGAGAGGCAAAATCTACAGTTTGGTACATCCTGAGAAAGAAAGAAAGCACTGGTGAACTCAGCTAGCAAAAAGACCTGGATGTCCACGGAAGATGGAAGATCCACAGTGGTGGATGATCGCAGAATCATTTCCATGGCAAAGAGAAACATCTTCACAACAGCCAAACAAGTGACCAACACTCAGTCTACCATAAAGATAAGACTGCATTAAAGTAAATACAGAGGGTGCACTCCAAGGTGCAAACCACTCATAAACAGGCTAGAAAACTTTGCTAAAAAAACATTTAAAAAATCAAGTACAGTTCTGGAAAAACATTCTTTGGACAGATGAAACCAAGGTCAACCTCTACCAGAATGATGGCAAGAAAAAAGTATGGAGAAGGCGTGGAACAGCTCATGATCCAAAGCATACCACATCATCTATAAAACATGGAGGCAGTGTTATGGCTTGGGCTTGCATGGCTGCCAGTGGCACTGCATCACTAGTGTTTATCCATGATGTGACACAGGACAGAAGCAGCTGAATGAATTCTGAGTTGTTCAGAGACATACTGTCTGCTCAGGTCCAACTAAATGCATTCAAATTTATTAGGAGTTGTTTCATAATGACCCAAAACAAACAGTGAAACCCGGGAGTTTATTAAAGCAAAGAAGTGGAATATCCTTGAATGGCAAGTCAGTCACCTGATCTGAACCCAATTGAGCATGCAATTCACTTGTTGAAGGCTAAATGTCGGACAGAAAGGCCCACAAACGGCAACTGAAAGCAGCTGCAATAAAGGCCTGGCAGAGCATTAAAAAGGAGGAAATCCAGAATCTGGTGATGTCCATGAGTTCAAGTCATTGCCAGCAAAGGGGGTTCAACCAAGTGTTAGAAATGCACATTTTATTTCCAGTTTTTTAATTTGTACAATTACTTTGAGCCCTTAAAATGAAGTGATTGTGTTAAAAAAAAGGCTTTAGTTCCTCACATCTTTTTGTTCAACCCACTGAATTAAAGCTGAAAGTCTGCAGTTCATCTGCATCTGAGTTTTATTTAAACTTCATTGTGGTAATGTACAGAACCAAAATTAGAAAAGAAGTTGCCTCTGTCCAAAGATTTATGGGCTTAACTGTATTTGTTTTTTCTTTTTACCCAGCATTTCTTTAAATTTCTTTATATCTTTTTATTTTTGTTCTAACTTTTCCTGTTCTTCAATACCCCTTTTATCATTATGCCCCTTTTCTTCAGAATGCAATTTCACGTTTTTGAATCTTTTGACAAAGCTTTCCATTTTTTTGTGCCCTGGTCTCTTCACATATGTATGTTCTTAACTAGAATGTGAATAAATTTCAAGTCCTAACCTTGCCTCTGGTAACGTATATCCATAGCCAGCAACAATACAATCTCCTGCCAGCCGGCAAGATAGTGCACTTCTAGCAATACAGCGCACATGCGAGATGAGAACTACTGGCACTAATGCAGTTCAATCCTCCCACACATTGCGCACTCTGCCAGCTACTGTTTACAGAAATTAACCATTAAAGAGGACTGAGATGAGTTTGTACAGCATATGATTTATGTTCCGGGGGCAAGGTTAGGCTTGCTTTATGTAGCACTTATTCACTCTCCGCTCTGGCACTGTTCCTCAGCTAACAAAAAATAACTTTGGTGTTTTGATGATTTGCATCCTGCCTGACTGCATATCCTGCGGGCCCTAAGGGGGTGTGGGCACAGGAGCAGTCGCACCCCCGGTAGTTCCGCCACTGGGCTTACACAATTTTTGTTTGTTCAGTCTGCTGTTTTCCACGAAAACACGGAATTGACCCAAAGGCAGGAAAACACCACTGAGGCGTTATGGTGAACATAATGTCCCCAGAATCGCAATATATTCAATAGGTATTATGGTGAATTGGCTTTGCTCTTAAAATGTGCCCAGACTATAGTTGGTGTTTAATAATTCTTATATAACTTAGACTTATGTGTGTTTGTCCATTTGCTTCAGCAACCTTGTTTGGCAGTTATCTTGTCTAGCACTTTTTTTTTTTTTAACTTAGTTATTTTATAGTAAGGTTGTATATTTAACTACTGTGGTTTGCGTTTTTTTTCTGTCTTGGGTGCTAAATAGCAAAGTTTGGTGTGCTATTGTACTTAAGCAAGTTTCTCACGACCTGCTTTACTTTGCAGTTAGTTTTCCCTTAGTTTGAGGTGGGTGGGGTCTGATTAGTGCACCTGAACAGACTGTATAAATAGAACCCCTGGGACTCCAGCGGAGCTTGCTCTAGTGTTAAGCTGCCCTTAAGTGTTTGCTCTTTAAGTGGGGGCTCTGTAAGTGGAGTTTCAAACTGAAGGAGGTTCAAACTAAGTCAAACGTTTGTTCTAAACCCTAATTTCTCAGTCATCTTGGGGGACACAGGGACAGTGGGGTATAGCGAGTACCACTAGGAGGCAGGACACAACCATAGGAAAAAACTGACTCCTAATTCACTGGCTATACCCCCAGCTGGTGGAGATTAGGTCAGTTTGAGTTGTGTCCTCAGGAGGTTAGGACTTAAAAAAAATTCTAGTCACTTTTTGTGCTGACACTTGGGGAAGTTTGAACGTTTACACTGAGTAAAAGAGCTCATTGACACCCCCCAAAGTGGGACCTGTCTCCAGTGTTTCCACTGACATATCCATTCCTTTAGTGGAAGTAGGGAATCCGCGCTCTGCCAATTAGCACCTGATGAATGAATGCATCAATCCTCCCGAATAGATGTACCGAACATCCCAAACAATTGAACTTTCAGTAGAAGAGAGGAGAGCACTCTGACGCAGATTAACTGCTTGTGATTAATATTTATTTAAGCTGCTATACACAACATGTTTCGGGCTGTAATTGCCCTGTCTCCAGTGTTTCCACTGACATATCCATTCCTTGCAGGAGGAGACCAGGCTGGCCAGCAGACAGTGTGAGAGAGGATCTCCCCTACCCCCTCCCTCCATGTGCAACCGTGTCATGGGAAGCAGATTCTGACACATACCGGGCATAAAGAACCTGTATGTGTTAAGGTCAAGCTGCAACAACAGCGCACAGAACCCCCAGAGTCTACTCCACCTCAGGTGAAACGGGCCACTCGGGGAGCCTCCAGCCTTCAACAGAGAACCTTCTCCGCAAAGACGGCATTCCACTCCAGAGTGGGAATCCCACTTGGCAACAGGGATACTGTAGTTGGCCCAGTCATTGTAGAAGCTGCTTGCCCGCTTAGACAACCCAAAATACAGACCCTCAAAACGCAAGGCTCCCTCCCCATTCGAGGAAGAGAGTGATACTCCTACCAGGCACCCTTCACCCATCCCTCTGGACTCTGGGGAAGAACGCGATCGTTCCGAGACACTCTTAATGTGGATTCACTCTTAAAGTGGATTCATTGATCTTGTCAGTATTGGAAACCCTTCACCTCCAAGAGCCTGAGGCCTCAGCCAAGTCTTCCAAAACCCTTTTCAAACTGCATAGTAAGTCTTCACCGGTGTTCCCTCCTCACTCTCAACTTGATCACATCATACAGCAAAAATGGGACAAACCAGAGAGACCGTTCCAAACTAACCGTCGCTTTTTAAAACTTTACCCATTCCTGACTGAACTTACAGAAAAATGGTTGTCTTCTCCGTCATTAGACACACCTGCATCCCGACTTTCCAAAAATACAGCTTTACCAGTCCCTGATGGATGTTCATTCAATGACTCTATGGACAAAAAATTAGAGAGCTTACTGCACTCCATATTCTCAGTTCCAGCTCATCCCTTCCCCTGGTCTTAGCTATGGCATGGGTTAGCCAAGCTATCCAATCCTGGTCCGACTCCCTCTGCAATGGCGTTGAGGAGCACCTCGTAACGAACTGTCCCAATGGGCTTCCCAAATCAAGGAAGTGAATGACTACATCTGCTAAGCTTCACTAGACGCAACCCAAGTGATCAGCAGATCATCAGTGCTGGCAACGGCGGCCCGCATGTCCTTGTGGATGAAATTATGGTTGGCCGACCTTTCCTCTAGGAAATCTCTGACTTCCATCCCCTTCAAGGGGAAGCTGCTCTTTGGCCCTGAGCTTGACAAGATCATAAGTCGAGCCACAGGAGGTAAGAGCACTCTACTGCCCCAACCAAAAGCACACCCTTCCTTTCAGAAGGGCACATTTTTTTTGTGGCTCTCAAACCAAGACTTTGAGATCATCTCCCCCAAGACAATCCTTTACAAATAGGGGGCGATTTGGTAACAAAAAAAGACCTTCCTGGCAGAATCGGAAGCACACCTCAAAGACCACCGACAAGACTACCTCAGCATGACGCCGACCTTCCAGGTCTGATGTCAATAGGGGGAGACGGCACCTTTTTGCTGACTCATGGGTCACACTCATCCAAGATTCCTGGATTCACAAGGTTATCACTCGAGTTTTTATCGCTCCCCCCACACCGGTTCTTCATGTCAAGACTCCCACAGGAGTCAGCCAAGCGCACAGCCTTCCAAGAAGTAATTTCCAGCCTTCTTGCAGAAGTAATCACCCCCGTACCTCCGGGCGAGCTTTTCCAGGGATACTACTCAAACATCTTCGTAGTCCCCAAAAAAGGACGCGTCAGTTTGCCCCATCCTAAATCTCAAAGAACTGAACAAATTCATTCATCCGTGGAGGTTCAAAATGGAATCCCTGCAATCAGTCATTGCAGTGATGTTTTCAGGGCAATTACTTATGTCCCTCGACATAAAGGACGCTTACCTGCATGTTCCCATTTTCCCTCCGCATCAGAAATACTTTTGCTTTGCCTTCCAAAATCACCATTTTCAGTTCACAAGCCTCCCTTTCTGCCTCACATCGGCTCCCCGGGTCTTAACCAAAATCATGGCGGCAGCCATAGCAGAGATCCGCAAAGAAGGTATCTCCATCACCCCTTACCTGGACGACCTATTAATCAAGGCGCCATCCCTTCAGGAGGCCCAACGGTCGCTACAGATATCCATGGACAAGCTACGGGAACTAGGCTGGGTTCTGAATCTGAACAAGTCTTCTCTGGTGCCCAGTCAATCCATGAATTTTCTAGGCATGAGGTTCAACACACAGACAGAGGATCTCTCTCCCTCTGGACAAGGTAACTCATCTTCAAGAACTAGTACGGACTCTCCTTCAGAAGCCACGGCACATGTCAAGATTCTGCCTGAAAGTGCTGCGAGCCATGGTCTCTACCATAGAAGCAGTACCGTTTGCCCAGTTCCACCTCAGGGAACTCCAGTGAAACATACTCAACATTTGGAACCTTACTACTAGAGATTCCGCTGTCTCAACAAACACAGACCTCCCTTCTCTGGTGGTTACAAACCACTCACCTCACCAAGAGAAAATGTCTGGGGAAACCCTGCTGGCGCATCCTGACAACAGATGCGAGCCTCTTCGGCTTGGAAGCTGTTTTCGAGGGCAGGTTAGCGCAGTTATAATGGAACCTAAACAACTTGCAGATCAACTTGCTCGAAATCCAGCCAATTCGACTAGGCCTACTTCACTAGCAGCAAGATCTGGTGGGTCAAGCTGTGGTAATTACTTTATGCCTCCTGAACATACCTGCATCGCTAGACGTGCCCTCGCAGGGAGCCATTTTTGTACAGAACGCCCAGGAACTCTCTACCTCTTCAGGCGGCCTTTTTAGATGCGCAGGATCAGACACTGGGCACGTCCATCCACCTGTGGTTGCTTCTGGCAAACTGGTACAGTTTTCACTCTCTCTTCTTTCTAAGCCACAGTAGTTACATAAATCTTTGGACAGAGGCAACTTTTTTTTCAAATTTTGGTTCTGTACATTACCACTGCAGACTTTCAGCTTTAATTCAGTAGGTTGAAAATAAGATTGCATAAAAATGGGAGGAACTGAAGCATGAAAACCCTTTGATGGCAATGACAGCCTGAAGTCTTGAACTCATGGACATCACCAGATTCTAGGTTTCCTCCTTTTGAATGCTCTGCCAGGCCAAGTGAATTGCATGCTCAATTGGGTTTAGATCAGATGACTGACTTGGCCAGTCAAGAATATTCCACTTCTTTGCCTTAATAAACTTCTGAGTTGCTTTGGATGAATGTTTTGGGTCATATCTGTAATATGTAATGCCTCCCAAACAATTTGACTAAATTTAGCTGGATTTGAGCAGACAATATGTCTCTGAACCCCTCAGAATTCATTTGGCTGCTTCTGTCCTGTGTCGCATCATGGATAAACACTAGTGTCCCAGTGCCACTGGCAGCCATGCACATCCAAGCCATCACATTGCCTCCGCCATATTTTACAGATGATGTGGTATGCTTTGGATCATGAGCTGTTCCACGTCTTCTCCATACTTTTTTCTTGCCATCATTCTTGTAGAGGTTGATCTTGGTTTTATCTGTCCAAAGAATGTTTTTCCAGAACTGTGCTGGCTTTTTTAGATGTTTTTTTTTTGCCAAGTCCAATCTAGCCTTTCTATTCTTGATGCTTATGAGTGGCTTGCACCTTGCAGTGCACCCTCTGTATTTACTTTCATGCAGTCTTCTCTTTATGGTAGACTTGGATATAGATATGCCTACCTCCTGGAGAGTGGTGTTCACTTGTTTGACTGTTGTGAAGTGGTTTCTCTTCACCATGAGAATTATTTTATGATCATCCACCACTGTTGTCTTCCGTGAACGTTGAGGTCTTTTTGAGTTGCTTAGTTCACCAGTGCTTTCTTTCTCAGGATGTACCAAACTGTATATTTTGCCACTCCTTATATTGTAGCAATTTATTTAATGTTTTTTTTTCTGTTTTTGCAGCTCAAGGGTGGCTTGTTTCACCTGCATGGAGAGCTCCTTTGACAGCATGTTGTCTGTTATAGAGGTAGAGTTAGAGGGGCACTCACTTGTTTTCCAATCTCCTATTGTTCCGGGTGCACGTCCCACAGTGTCCCTCCACACTGGAACCACTAGTCACACAGCAAAAGGGCAGCACTCCGTACTTTAGTAAAATTGCCTTTATTTCCACATGCAGGGCAACATATACAGCAACGTTTCGAGCCTAGCACGGCTCTTTGTCAAGCATGTTGTCTGTTCACAGCAAAATCTTCCACATACAAGCACCCCCCTCAAATCAACTCCAGGGGTTTTATCTGCTTCATTGATAATGAAATAACGAAGGAATTGCCCACACCTGCCAATGAAATTTAAGTCAATTGTCCAATTTAATTTGAGCCCCTGAAATGAAGTGATTTGTATGTAATCTTTTTGTTCATCCCACTGAATTAAAGCTGAAAGTCTGCAGTTCAACTGCATTTGTGTTGTTTTATTTAAAATTCATTGTGGTAATGTACAGAACCAAAATTAGAAAAAAGTTGTCTCTGTCCAAAGATTTATGGGCCTAACTGTATATGGAGGGTACAAGAGAAATAATGCAAGGGTTATATCCCATCAGTTTCCACACTATAGAAGTGACTGCGCTCTGGGAGAGAGGTTTAATAGGCTTCTTCTATCTCAGTGTACACCCCCACCTCAGGTGTAAAGTCAATCAATTTCAGGGCCGGAACTAGGGGTAGGCAGAAGAGGCACGTGCCTAGGGCGCAAAGGTGGAAGGGCGCCAGGCACGTACCTCTTCCGACGCCTACCCCTAGTTCCAGAAGCTGTGGCAGCAGTTTTTCTCCTCTTCTGAGTGTGCGCGTCCTCTGCGCATGCGCGCATCCTCTGTGCATGTTCGCGAGTCATCGGCGCAGTAGCGTCATCGGCGCATTCGCGTGTCATCGGCGCATTCGCGTGTCATCTGCGCATGCGCTCTTCAATACAGCAAGGGGGCAACGTAGTCGGCCAGGTTGCCTGGGGCGCCTGGCCGACTTGGCCCGGCACTGATCAATTTATATTGGAGTTACTGAGAGAAACAGCCCACAATGCCTATGTGTCCATTCTGTGTGCTTTATATTTGTACATCAGTAAGAGTGGTGTATTTACATTATTTTCAAAGTATTGCTTAATTAAATTCATTTTTTTTGTCTTTATCAGAGCATTTGTTGAGTTTTCTCGGAAGCCAACTGAAAGGTTTAACACTCTTACAGCAGTGTACTTGGCACTTAAGATGGCACAGTTAAAAACACCTCTTGCACTGAATGCTCATCCCACTGAAGAAATAGAGAAGGCTGATGAAACCATCACCAGTTTGAAACTATCAAGGTATTACATTGTGGAAGATTTCTGTCCAGTAAAAGAGGAGGAAAGATTTGTAGAAAATCATTGTTCATCAATATGTTTTAGGACAGCTTGAGTCCCACCTCAGTGTCCTGATTAATAATTTAACTAGGTTTACAGAACTTGGCTAAATTCATTCCATGAAGCTTCCAACTAGCAATGGGACTAAGTTGGTCAATTACGGAGATAAAAAAAAATATTTGCACAAACATATTTCACAGTCATGCTATCTATGCTTTAGTCAGCTAATGAATAAAGTTACACTTAACTGCAAAGTAAGACTGTGACAAATGACAACAATGTTTTTTTAACAGAGTTTTAGGGCAGTGGCACTCATTTGAGTGTGTATCACCTAGGCATTATGCAACTCCAGGGGTGAAGAACAAAATGGTTGCAGTTGCCTATCCTTTCACTTGCACGTTCTTGGCACACAGCATTGTGCCATTGCATACCAAATCTATAATAATCTAACAAATACTGAAAATTTCACAAAGTATTTAGCCTAATAGCAGAAAACCTAATTTGCGTGAAGAGTTATTAGTAATTTATCTATACTTAAATTATGTAATTAATATTTTTACTTTAGAATAAATGTGGACTGCCAAACACAGACATTTGAATCAATACATGTGTCCCAGTCAATGGAAAAAGCATTAGAGACATTGAATGGCCTTATATTATCTGTAACTGTCACTGAGGTAAGTTCAAATGCTTTCCAGTACAATTTAGTGGTTTTCATATTCACCCTTGTCTGTGTTCTACCTTTCCCCCACATAAGCTGTCCTCAAGTCACCATTACATTTTCGTACACCGTGCCCCACTTTTCAGAATTATTCCATTTGATTCAGCAGGGCAAAATGTCAATACTAACTAGATCAGGGTAACAATACAGAAAATCTGCTCATGGTCAAACAGCACATTACTACTCTATATAGGGTGACACTTTCAAATGATTGTTATCAGATAACTGTTTTGTCTGGATTCACTTTTAGGGTAAGGTTACCAGATTTTACAGTCAAAATCAAGGGACAGAAATGTTTACTTTAATACGAGTTAATGAAACTGTAATGGAACATATCTTCTTGCTTTCACTAAAGTTAATTAAAGGGAGTAAATTTTTTTTTTTTTTACTACAATGTTTATTACTGTGTGTAGAGTCAAGGTGTTATGCTGTTTTTCTATCAATGCCCCACCAACTTACAGATGATTTACTTTACTAAACGAGCATGACTATGGTTAAACTTTTGTCACGGAATGTACTGGGTCTGGGGAATGTTATTAAAAGACGAGTCTTTGACTTTATTTGTAGAACCAAACCCAGATTATAATGTTACAGGTGATCTGCTTGGTAGGTAGTAAAATATTAAACCTATAGTGGCCTTGTATAGGTTCCATGCATCACTCTCTAGTATCAAGTTAGGAGTATCTATCTTGGTATGTATACCCTGTCCCTTCATTATTGAAACGATTATCTCCAATAGAAATGGCAAATATATAATTGTTCATGGCGTGTTGAAGGGGAGAAAAATGACCATGGTAAACATATATGTACCACCCACTTTCACAGAGGAGCCTACATGAAATGATCTCCCTCACTCTCCATGTACTCTCCCATCACCACTCTCCATGTACAAACTAGTGAACATATGGAGGGCCTGCAATCCAGTCAGAAAATCAATACACGTTACTCACAAATAACATACAATAACCTGTCCAGAATACATTTAGCTCTGGGGTATGAAGAATGGAATAAAATGTCCAGAGCATAGAGATAATTACTAGAGGTATTTCTGATCAATCCCCCATAATTCTTACTTTATTGATCTCACCAATGCTTGCTGGTCGTATCTGGAGGTTGAATCCCTATTGGGCAAACCACTCACAACAGAATGAAAATATTCAAAAACAGTGTCATCTTTGCTGACAAACCAGAAGGAAATCCCCCTAGAAATTACCTGGGATGCATTTAAAGTCTATATTAGGATATTTATTAGCAACAGTAAGGCCCTAACAAACAGTTTCAAAGCAGAAATCTCCCAAAAGGTACAAGACACTGAAGTTGCCTACATAACTTAAACAAACTGGAACAATTGGTCAGCACTCACCCAGACCGTACTTAGACAAACAGGTGCACGTGCAGAGTTGTCCACTCCAACTGGCTGAATATATCAATAGCAAAATACAGCACCATCCAAATCTTGTTAAATAATAAAAGCCTTTATTGGATTCCTGGCTCAAATCTCAAACAAACAACATTTCAGGCCTGCATGGCCTTTTTTCAAGATGGTGACAAAAAAAGAGGGCACATTCCGACCCATACTCAACTTAAAACAGCTAAATTTGTTCATTAGCAGCCAAAAGTTCAAAATGGAGTCAATCAGGTCAACAATAGCCTTTATGGAACCCAATTGTTTAATGACCTTAATCGACTTACAAGACCCTTGCTTACATGTACCAGTACATCCAAGCTCACAAGCCTTCCTCCGATTTGCAATAAGAGACCAACATTTTCAATTTGTAGCTCTCCCATTCGGACTCTGCACTGTATCACGAGTGTTTACAAAAGTCCTAGCACCCATAGCAGCCCATTTGAGAACTGTGGGGATTCCCATACTACCATACCTCGACAACCTCCTTCTCAAGGCAATGTCACAAGTCCAAGTAAATGCGGACACGGCAATAACCTTACATGTACTAACACAGCATGGGTGGCAAATAAACCACCGCAAAAGCTCCCTGCTACCTACACAACAGACCTGTTTCCTGGGACTCCTATTTGACTCCAGACAACAGTTAGTACAACTGACGGGACAAAGTCGAGACCATAATCACCAATACAAAACTCTTACTGGGCAAGACCAGAGTAACAGCAGGAGAATGTCTTCAACTATTGGGGTTCATGGTGGCGGCAATAGAGGCAATCCCCTATGCCAGATTCCACCTATGACCACTACAGCACAATTTTCTTCAGAGTTGGAACAAAGATTACCAGGATCTTCAACAGAACATCCCAATAACATCACAGTCCAGAGCCAGTCTCTCATGGTGGACAGTCCGAGCACATTTAATCTCGGGCAGAAGCTGGGCACCACAAAATTGGGAGATTGTGACAACAGACGCAAGCACATTTCGGTGGGGAGCAGTGTTCAACACCCACACCTTACAAGGACAGTGGTCCCTATAAGAAGCTCGCCTACCCATCAAAGTGCTAGAACTTCGAGCATAGTGCTAGCGCTTCAAAGCTGGTCCAACATCCTTCGAACCAGACCAGTCAGAATTCAGTCAGACAATGCCACAGCGGTGGCTTATGTGAACAAGCAAGGAGGCACCCGTAGCATGATGGCCATGCAGGAAGCGACAAAGATCCTAACCTGGGCAGAACACCATGTACCATCAATTTCAGCAGTTTACATCCCAGGGGTCCTAAATTGGGAGGCAGACTTCTTCAGCTGCCAGACAATCGACCAAGGCGAATGGAGTCTGCATCCCGAGATCTTTGCCAAAATAACCACCAAATGGGGAACACCAGACATAAACATGTTAGTATCCAGACACAACTTCAAAGTTCCACGCTACTGTTCCAGGACCAGAGACCCCAGAACGGCATGTGTAGATGCCCTGGTAATCCCCTGGAACTTCAAAAGAGTCTATGCGTTCCCACCACTGCCAATACTCCCCAGGATTCTTGCCAAAATCAAACAGGAGGGCGTAACAATGATACTTAACATACCGAATTGGCCCAACAGACTTTAGTACAAAGATCTTGTGAGCATGTCCGTATAAAAAAACGTGGAGACTTTCACTACGACCGGATTTACTACTCTAGGGACCAGCTCGACATCCAAATCTGTCCACGCTCTTTAACAGCTTGGCTCTTGAGACCCAGTTATGGGCCCAAAGAGGGTTTTCATGCAGGCTAGGAAAACATCCACATCCTAAAGCTTACCATAAAGTGTGGCGAACATTCCTCAAGTGGTGCTCCTTCAGACGGCTCATATGGGAGCACAGTACAACACAAGTGGTGAATGAATTCCTCTCCACAAGGACTAGCACCCTAAAATCTCAAGTCTCTGCCTTATCAGTGTTGTTCCATAGCAAATGAGCAGAACATCCCCATATTCAGCAGTTCCTACAAGGCGCAATACGGATTAGGCCATCCTTCCGAAATCCGACACCCTCTTGGGACTTGACACTAGTGCTATCAATACTGCAAAAGGCACATTTTGAACCTCTTCATTCATGTGACCTAAAATGGCTAACTCTAAAAGTCACCTTCCTTATTGCTATTACTTCAGCAAAAAGAGTATCAGAAATGGCAGCACTGTCGCATAAAGAACCATGGCTTAGCCTCCACAAAGATAAGGTAGTTTTACGCACTACCAAAGGTTGTAACAATTTCATATCGACCAAGAAATCATTCTTCCATCTTTTTGTCCTAACCCTGCTAATGACAAGGAAAGACAATTACATACACTTGATGTGGTTAGTGCAATCAGGATTTACAAAAAGAGAACAGCAGCCTTCAGGTGTACAGACAGACTACTAGTCTCCTATGATCCATCACCCAGAGGCTTAGCGGTATCCAAAGGACTATCGCTAGGTGGCTTGTAGAGACAGTTAATCAGGCTTAAGGTCCCCATACACTGAGAGATCCGTTTGTTTGGCAATGTCGCCAAACGAGCGGATCTCCCTCCGATATGCCCACCTTGAGGTGGGCAATATCGGGCTGATCCGATCGTGGGCCCTAGGGCCCAACGATCGGATCCTAACGATGCCTTAACGGGCGGTCGGATCGCGGGACCGCATCAACTAATAGATGCGGCCGCGATCCGACGGGATTTTCTGTCCCATCCGATCGAGATCTGGCCGACTTTCGGCCACATCGCGATCGGTGAAGCCCATGTATGGCCACCTTTACACTCTCAACAATAGACACCGGCCGTTCCAAGTCACAGCTCATTCTACAAGGGCACAAAGTGCTTCATGGGCCCTTCAGAATCTGGCTACACCAGAACAAGTTTTATCAGTTACATGTTTTTGCTTCAGCATCGTCCCATGTTTGGCCGCAAAGTTCTACAGGCTGCAGTTGCATAACTTGCCAGAAACATTACATAATCAGCAAAATACCCACCCAGTTTTGTTTTTTACGGGACAGATTTTGAATGTCCCCATACGTTTGCACTGCCAGGAGGGCCGACTAGAGAAAAAGGGATTTTATAGTTACCGGAAAATCCTTTTCTAGTAGGCCCGAACTGTCAGTGCAATAAGTCCCACCCAGGCTGATTTTAGTATGGGTGAAAAGACTTTCTATCTTTTTTCTCCATACCGTGCTCCATATTGTTGTCTCTTGACCTTCCTTCGTACTTGCTGTCTCCTAAACACCTCAACAAAGCTTTATAACAGAACTGGAGAACAGAGGTGTAGCCAGCCTATATATCCTGAGGGAGGGGCCAAGAGACCAATTCTTCTGTCCTGCCTCCAGAGGGGAACCTGGACATAACCCATACATTTGCACTGACCGGGCCTACTAGAAAATGATTTTCCGGTAAGTATAAAATCCCTTTATTGGGGGTATTCTTGTCATGACAAGCATGTGGTTGCTGAGCCTTCATTATAAATGTTATAGCCTGTGGCAGGTTAGCAGATAAATAGGATGCTATCAGAAAATGCATTGCTATATATTTTTCTCTGGATTTTGTGTTTCAATATAATATATCTCTTACCTGCACATTTTGCCTGTTACTTGCTATGCTTTTTCCTTTAAGGTTGTGGAAGTTGGCCATTTTTGGGGATTCAGGATTGATGCGAAAAGTATGAGCGTTTTGGGAGAGCTAGGAACAATGATCAGTGAGCAGCAGTTGGTGCCCCTTACTGCAAGACCACACTCAAACATGATGTGCTTAGCGCCATTTAAAAACATGGATAGTGAAAGTTATTACAGAGCTCAGATCTTGTACATTTCTGGAGGTACTGCTATGGTAGGTCTTGTGCACCCTGATTTTACATATATTGTTTAAAATATGTGAATTAGTCTAAAAGCAACAAAATCTAAATCCAGTATCTTAAAGGGATGGTTCACCTTTGTTAACTTTTTTATAATGTTATAGAATGGCTTATTCTAAGCAACTTTATCAATTTTAAGATGGTGGGGTGCATCAGACTCCCAGTAATCCCAGATACAACAAGCCTTCGTGTTTTTTCACAAGGTACATGGGCTTTCATTTTCTTGCTGATAGCTGTAGAAAGAGACATCTATCTGGCGATTCCCTGTAGCTGTATAGCTCAACTCTTATTTGAGCATCTAAATTTTTATGACACAGTAATATTTCTTGAAGGCATGTTTTAGGCACCTCGTACTAAAGAGTAAGACGTGACATTTTAAATCTATTTGAAATGCAGGAAAAAAGTAAGGACAGAATATATGTAACAACTGTTGATTGGTTAAAAAAAATAGCGTATATGCTTTGTTATATAGAAAGTCAACTTTTGCCAAAGCCTGATTACTTTGGGCTTGGAAGGGAGAAGCAACTTTCTCTCTTTTATGTACTATCACACAATCATAAATGCCCTTCTAATATTCTGTTCATAGTGCATTCTAGCTAGCTGGCACAGACAATTTACTTAAGCTAACTCATTTTGTATTTGGTACTTATAGTGCACTTGCAGTGAGGTGCAGATCTGCAAGCCTTGGTAACAGCCTGATTAGGGAGGCCTTTATTATATTATCTCACTTGAACTGAAAAATTACTATCATTTTTATGAAAAGAGTTAATGGTGTTGTTCACCTTTTACCTTAACTTTTAGTGTGTTATATACAATGGCTTAATTCAAAGAAACTTACAAATTGGCCTTAATTTTTTCTTTTTCAAAATTTTGAATCATTTGCCTTTTTCATCTGACTGGCTTTCCAGCTTTCAAATGAGGGTCACTGACCCCATCTAAAAATAAATGCCCTGTAAGACCCTTTTTGTCTACTTAAACAAACCCTGTGAGTGCCGGTATCGTGGATATGTTGTTTACATTTTTTTTACTGTAGCATCCAGGTACCTGTCTATCTTTATGGTGTGCAGCCTGCACCTGCCATTTTATCACTCACAGGTCTTACAAAGAAATAGAGCTCTAGCCAATCGTATTTTTGACTAATAAACACCGTTATTTCTTTGTAAGACCTGTGAGTATGAGCCTCCTTCTAGTATACAGTATACTTATCTTTTTTGGGCTTTATTTAGTTGTGCCGGCATGTGTGTGTGTGTATATATGTATATGTGTATATATGTATGTGTGTATATATGTATATATGTATATGTGTATATATGTATATGTGTATATATGTATATGTGTATATATGTATATGTGTATATATGTATATGTGTATATATGTATATATATGTGTATGTGTATATATGTATATGTGTATATATGTATATGTGTATATATGTATATGTGTATATATGTATATATATATATATGTGTGTGTGTGTATATATATGTGTATATATATATGTGTGTATATATATGTGTATGTGTATATATATATGCGTATATATATGTGTGTATATATATGTATGTATGTATATGTATATGTATGTATATATATGTGTATGTATGTATATGTATATGTGTATATGTGTATATGTGTATATGTGTATATGTGTATATGTGTATATGTGTGTGTGTGTGAAAAAGATAATTTAGCTCAAAATTCTCTATAAAAACCAAATTTATTTATTTAATCCTTTTTGGAGAATTTTGTTGCTTTGTACTTTGTTAAATAGTCACTCCGTTTTCCTACTGTCTACATTTTACACTATTTTATTAGACAAGGCTATTGATTGCTGCTGTTTTAAGGTAGCTGCCGCATTTTCCTTCTGATTCAGTTTTAATTTCAATTTTTTTAGGTTTTTTTTGTTGATTATGGTAACAAATCAAAAGTGGAATTCACTGTCTTAAGGGAGATTCCTGAAAAGCTTTTAGAGCTTCCTTTTCAGGTAAGAAGAATGCTTTTAGCTGTGATTGCTTTCAAAAGTATTTATTGTATTGTACAATTCATGAAGGATTACAACTTGTACATCCTTGTGACCCACTTTATAGCCAGTTTTGCTGTATTCTACCACCTTATCTTGAAACGTTGTGCTTACTTCTAAAAGCCACTTGCTTAAAGGACAAGGAAAGTCTGTTATACATCAGGATTCAGTAGAAAAACATACCTCCATTAAATTCAGCAGTAGCCTTAAAATGCTTCATTTGGAAAGTGTATGCCTGCGGCAGCACAATCCTTTCCCACAAATTACCACAAGCCGTCACTCCTGCACTAAGACCAAGACTGCGATCATGTGTAGTAGGTATGAGCAGGAAGCAGCACAAGCGCAATAAATCAAGTTGTAATGGAGCTTTCAACAAGCCCACATCCGCCGTGTCCTGACCTGCCTTTATTTTTTATACCACACCAATTGCAACGATGATGCAAGGTGAACTGATCGCAGGCGAAAAAGCCATGCCTCTGGGTAAGTGGAGAGGATACTTTTCGTGCATGCGCAGATGACTCCAATCGGCCATCTTGATGACGTAGAATTCGGCAAAATGGCAACGGAAAGGGAAAAAAAGATTTTACAGGGGAGAACACTGAAAAATAAAATATTTTGGTAAATGAACCTAGCGATCAGGGACAGGAAGGGCTCCTCTGTAGCACACTGTTGTCTGAAAGGCTTTCCTTCTCCTTTAATGCTTTCTCAGTTGACTTCTTACTACTACCAGTTAAAAATCATACTACCCTAGCTTGAGGCCATTAACCTATTTAAAGTCACTGTAATAGCAATTAAGAGGAACAGCACTGGATGCCACAATGCCTCCTGTTATATTTTTGTCTTGCATATACTGTAAACAGAGATGTACCGGTAAGCACCCTTTGCCAACTCTAGTTTGCATTACAGAAATTACACTTTTTTGTGGTATCCACTTGTATTATTTGACAGGCTAACCTTATTTAAATTTTGTTTCTTAGGCACTCGAGTTCAAGATTTGCAAGATGCGTCCTTCTGCAAAGTCTTTGATTTGTGGGGAGCAGTGGTGTCGCAGTGCTAGTGAGAGGTTTGATGCCTTGGTTAATGGATGTTCCCTTATGGTGAAGGTTTATTCAATAGTTCATGGCACTCTTCACGTTGATGTGTATCAACATTTTGAAAATCTTGAGGAAAAAAGCATAAGAGATTTGCTTATTGCTGACGGATATGCAGAGCCAGCTGAAGAGTCATATGAATCCAATGTATGTTAAGTAACAGGGGTTTTTTTTTTTTGTTTTAAATATTTTTTGCACAAGTGCTGTGTTGATATTAAGAGACTTGGCTTATAAATACATTTGTAGTGACATTAGTATAAACTTGCCATTGGGGTTACTTGTATATATTTCTGATTAGGCCACTACAACATATTTGATATTACGGATTAGACGTCTGCATGGGTCCTCATTTTTGTTATGTTGTTCTGTGCTGTTTTCCTCAAACTTATAGATTTTACAGCCTTCAAATATGGATGGACAGTGTTGAAAACACTTTTGGGCTTAAATAGCATCTCAATGCTTAGTGCAATGGTAGATGATATATCTATTCATACTAGGGATGCACTGAATCCAGGATTCGGTTCAGGATCCGGCCTTTTTGCCTTCTGCCCAGTCAAACCGAATCCTAATTTGCATATGCAAATTAGGGGAGGGAGATTGCGTGACTTTTTGTCACAAAACAAGGAAGTAAAAAAAGTTTCCCCCTTCCCACACCTAATTTGCATATTCAGATTAGGGTTTGGGACTTCGGCCGAATCTTTTGGGAAGGATTCAGGGGTTCGGCCGAATCTAGGATCTAATTTCATAAAATAGCAGGATTACTAAATTTTTATGTTTCTAAATAAGTTTTGATCAGCCTTACTGTATTGAAGGACAGCTGTAGTGCAGAAAGCACACTCTAATATAAGGGCCTAGTTTGTTGTAATTGTGTATGACTATCTTCTGCATCCTCAGTGAATCTATTGAACTTTGCAAATTTTATTGCAAACTGCAGTAGATCCAAGTCTGATGAAATGATTGAATTGATCAATTTTAGTATCAGGTTTTCAGATTACTTCATTCCCACTGATATTAGAGCTACTGGTTCGAAGTTGCTTAGATTTTGATTTTTGGGGACTGGGATGATCATGAAGCAACGAGGGACACCAGCTTGAATAAATGATTCACTTAAATTTTCTGGTATAGAGCCTAAATCTCAAGAAGACATCATCCGGCCCATGACTCCTTGCAGAGGTTTTTCTAATGGCGCTGAATTAAGTGATCTATAGCGTCCGCATAAGTGATCTGTAGCTTGATGCATTATAGTAAGAAAGCCAAGGGCCTGTATTTTAGCAATTCCAGATGGAAGGAGCACAGATCAGCTATAGTCCAAAGGTCCAAACACCATGAGTGTTCGACCAGTAGTTAGTTGTTAGTTAGTACTTTTTTTGAGAATTGAGGTCTAGTCTAAAGACAGAAAGATAGTTGGGGCAATGGTATCATCTAGAATTGAATCGGTGAGCCAAGCGTTGCAAAAGCGAGGAACTGAAAATAGCCCTATGACATGTTCCATTGCCGTTATGCAGTACAGGCAGTCTAGTTTGTTATCCAACAACTTGCCATGAATATGCTAGGCAAGCCACTGATTATTGAATTGCCATTTTTTTTTTTGCCTCATGCCTCCCCCAGTGCACTGAAAGGTTTCAAGCACATGCCTTCCTATACCTGTTGTACTGGACAGCATTGCCAACTGATGTCAGACAGGGCTTTAAAACAGAGGTACCCCCCATCAACCACCCTACCATATGTTGTAAACATAAAAATCTCCACCTTCTCTGTTGTCGGCATAACGTGCATCACTGTCATACCTGTCATGAGCTGCCACAGCCAGTGCTGATAAAGATTTTTAAGTGTGATCCAAAAGAGATGTAAAATAGTGTTGCAAAAAAGATCCCCATGGCAGCAAGTGGACCAGCCACCAATTTGTCTGAACCAAGGCAGCATACAGTTGTTTGGGCTCTGTAGAGGACCTGCTGAGCACATTGTGTGTTTAGACTTAAATGCATCGCAGTGGACCCCACCACAAATAACTTACCTGGTGACTGCAAAAGCCCCCACATCCCTGCATGCCTTAGCGCTTTTACAAACACATAACGGTAAGAGCAGTAGATCTAGAGCCTCTGGGGGGACTAGACTTATGAAGGGCATTACATTTACTAGTGCAGAATTTCAGGCTATTTTTGAAAAACCGGTCACCTTTTTGATGTTTAGGGGGTTCCAAAAGGATTTCGCTTTGGTGCCTTAAAACTTCTAGTTATGACACAACATTCCAGCAAAATTTGTATCTAAATGTAAAGGGAATGTTTATTTGGTGGTAAAATTTTAGTGTTTATCATAGTTGAAGATATCCAAGAATCTGTTAAAATCCTGTTAAACGTAATAATCATTTTTTCCCACACTACAATTTATTAGTTGTAGTTCAGGTTTGGGCTCAGAGGTCCCACCACTCCATCCAATCCTTGTGTTTGCAGTTGCAGGGTGTAAACTGTCGTGATCTTTTTAATGTATAAAACCGATAATCATGCTTTCTCTTTCAGCAAAGCAATGAAGTTTTGAAGGATCTCTTCCTGGCAACAGATAGTGGTAGTAAAAAGACATACAAGCTAGGTTTTGGAAAGGGAGGTGAAAAGGCTCTGATTGAGAAGATGATAGAAAAATGCATTCATAATAGACCCAGGATCCAACAGTGTAAGGTAAAGCGAAAATAATATACATTAAAATCTTCTATTTCCACACATATACAATAACGTTCAATAACAGTCCACAGTAATATACAATAAGTGTAAAAGATATTTTGGATGACATTTTGGGGGTATATTTACGAAAAGTGGCTAAACTGTGAGGCAATTAAAACATGTTTGTTAATTTCTTTTCATTAGGCATTGCATCATTTTTTTTTGGTTTTAGTATTCTCTATTAAAAATTTCTGATTTCAGAAAAAAAGCATGTGGTTTTAGTATTTATTAAAAATGCCTGATGGAATGTACCAAATTAATTGGTTTAAGGTATGTCTTTTGTATGTTCACAACTTTTTCTCATGTACTCAAGACAAGATTGGCCAAAATGGAACCCTAGTTTCCATATTCATACGAGAGAAAATTGTAAAAGTTAACCTGTAAATAAATTCTGTGTTCAGATGCCATTGCTATTTGAGTACCTAGAAATAGAGTCCTTCATAAAAAGTTTCAATAATTTTTTCCCAAAGCTACTCGTTTACACAATATTGCACATTATTTTCAGGCAAAAAAGTAAACACTGCTAACATTGCTTAGTTAATAGTCAAAATGTCAGTAAGAGAGCCTATGTGAATATGTATGTGCGCGAGTATATAAAATACATATGTAATACATATACATCTTTAATGTATGTTATGTCTGTTGCAAAATATTTTGTTTCTATGTATTTTTTTTTGACATGCAATACAATTATAAAGGTTGTAACACTGACAGTGACATGATTTTATTTCCTTTAGACTGTCCTACATGGTCCATTTAATCCCTATGAAGTCAAATTTCATAGCATGATGAGAGTTTCCAAATTCAGGTGAAGATGCATCAGTGTCAAAGAATTTGTATGTATTGTGGCAGTATATTCTTCAACATTGATTTATTTTACAGATCCAGCAGTTAATTGCTTACTGAGCTATAGAAGGCTTTTTGAAAACCTCCGGTTTCCATGAGTGTAGTTAGAATAATCACTTGCAAAAATATGATCTGACTTCTGGAAATGCACCGAAATCTGCCATGTCTGTCTGCGCCTGAGCCAAGGCAATGTATTTGGGTGCAGAGGGGCGAATCACAGCCAGCGTTTCTTTGCAGGCCAAGATCTGCATTGTCTGGCCTTAGTCTTGTGCTTCTTGTGTAGCACTGGTCCAAAGTGATAAAATGAAATCAGACAGAGCTAGTGCTCCATGATGTTGGGCTGATGTTCAATTTGGATGTAGGGTTTGAATCTAGATTTGAACAGGCTGATGCAGAGTTCCTTATTTCCAAAGAGAATGAGGAATTAAGGCATGAAAATCTCAGTGGTAAGGACCAGGAAGTGAAAAAGATTTGTGATGGGAAATTACAGTAGATGTGAGTGGTGTGAAAGGCAGTGGCTCTGAGATGAGTGATGCAATATAGTTAGGTGCTGAGGAATGAAGGCCTTTGTAGTTTAGCTGAATGCTTTTTTACATTAGCCTTTTTTAACAGGTTAGAGCAGTAGAATTTAAGACAAAATGGGAGAGGGGGGAGTCTGGGAGTTCAAACCAGTTTAGAAATAAGCTGCAGTAGATTGGATAGAATTAATGCAAGGATGAGTATTTTAGTAGCCTTGAAAAGGGTGACAATATTTCATTATAAACATTTCATAAAAAAAGAGAAGTTTAAATATATCTGGATATCCTCTCCATACAAAGTATATTTAAAAGCAAGCAAACGGAGAACAATAAGTGGAATGGTGAGATAATTATTAACTGTAGGATGGGATAGAGAAAGAGTGTGTCCATTTCAGGTGTAACAGGGAGTTTCTGCCATGAGAATGTAATTCCTTGCACATTGACTCAATCCTAGGGGGCAGTAAATTGCCTTTTGGAACACTTCTAACTGTTGCTTACTCCTATAAGTAAAGCCAAAATATGGGTTGATGATGATGAGTATCCCTAGAGCAGTGCTGTCCAACTGGCGGCCTGCGGCACCCCCTTGTGTGGCCCTCCTTTAAAGTCTGCCTGTTGTGACTGCTTACCTTGTGTGAGCTAAAAGGTATCAGAAATGAGATTAACCTCTCCCCTGCATTGTTCACACCACAGTTTCAGGAGATGAATAGCAATATTCATAGTCACAAATTGAATACTTTGTTTTCCCATTTATAGATCAGTTTGGATAGAAAAAGAAAGCATTAACTCAGTGGTACTTAATGAAGCTCCAGAAGCACCTCAACAGAGAATGTTTGTTGCTGCAACTATTTCCGTAAATGCATCTGGTAAAGTTTTTTTCAAAAAAAATTTGTTGCTGCTCATAATGACCCTATTACTCAGTTTTGAGCTTTTTTCTTTTACATTTTGTACAAATAAAATGTTTTAAGGTTGTTTTTACTAAGCTGCCTATAAATACAGCTTTAATTGAAATCTTGATATATTTTTGCTACTTCGTTATTTTGCCCTACTTTCTATTTAGGTTCTGTGATAATGCTACGTGAGACATCTTTGCTACCTCCTATTCCTGGATTGCCAGCACTTATCAGCATGTTGTTTGCTCCAGTAATTGAATTGAGGTACTTTTGAGATTCTTGAATGCCTTATTAAATTATTAATTTATATGAATTATTAATTATTGTTTGTAATGCTTGAAAATAATATCACTGGTGATACTACAGTTTATGGAAGCGAGGTCTGCAAACATTTGTTATATTAAGGTAACCTATTGGAGGTTATAGGACCAAGGGGATAAGTGTGTTCCACTAGGAGGCAGACAACACTGAGAACTCCACCTGTCCTCACACTATGCCTGTGATCACCTTTGCTGGTCAGGTGCATCCTGTTACCCTGTAGAAATTATATCTCTCAGACTCTGCATTTAATGGCTCGACTAGATGCTCCTCTGCCAAATGTCTCTGTTCCTCATCCCCTAGTATCATATTCTGTCGTCTTCCAAAAAGAAACAGTTTGTTCTATGGAGCCAAAGTCGTCTTAGAATCCAGCACATTTGGAAATAATCACAGATCAAAACTTCACTTAACCTCTCTATGCTTAAGCAGTTGACCAATTTCTACTGGTCTTTTCTTCTGCTACCCCATTCCTCTTTTTGCAAGTAGGTTGTATTGAGACACTTACTTATAACTTGTAAAGTCTGTAGAAAGACACCCTGAAATCCCCCAATATGTCCCCTATATAGATAACCCAAGGCAAGTGGGGATACACAGCGGCTAACAGATAAGCTCTGTAGTATACAATGGAACTTATCTGTTATCTACTGAGTGCCTGTGCTTGAATGGCTGTCCCCATGGCTACACAGCAGCTTCTTTATTTAAACTATAATATTTTGTTTCTGAAGCAAACACACAGCTTTTACCAATGCAGGGAAACAGTACATTATATTGTGATTCTTTTAAAACAACTTAATTTTTTGGCTATCCACTGAGAAATCACAATGTGTTTTTTAGTTTCCTCCTGTACTGTCTGTGCTGTACTGCTACCTTGTGGCCTTTCACTAACCATTGCCAATTCCTGAGCGTTGGACAGATATTTCTATCTACTTTATTGTAGATTCTAATCTTCA
Organism: Xenopus laevis; assembly: GCF_017654675.1. NCBI lineage: Eukaryota > Metazoa > Chordata > Amphibia > Anura > Pipidae > Xenopus > Xenopus laevis. Next base: position 89,939,632 of record NC_054385.1, read on the forward strand.
TCTTCTGCACAACTTACACCATTGCGCTAAGAATCTAATGACAGTATTTAACTGTGACATGCAGAGCCTTTAAAAACTTTATAAAACCTTTATAACCCCTTGTATAGTTTCTGTCTATATAGTAAAACAAAGACTGCTGAGGATATTGCACTCCTGCAATCTCCACCTTTAGGCCTACAGACTGAACCCACTCTGATATACCACAGTTGCTATATGTCAAAATCATAAGCGTGCTTTAGAAACTAGAAGAACTGAGAACGTAAACATACTGAAACATTATATGCGAAACTTCAGAGACACAAGTAGAAGCTTAAAGGGGAACTAAAGTCTAAAATAGAATTACTGCACCAGAAGCCCAATAAAACAAATGATTTATGCTTTCAAAGTTGGCTGCAGGGGGGTCACCATTTTGTAAGTATGTTAAACATTTTTGCAAAACCAAGACTGTGCACATGCTCAGTGTGGTCTGGGCTTCTGTTGGGAGGTTAAGCTTAGGGATCATCATAAATTATCAAAACAGCAGTCAAATAATATCTTCCATTGAAGCAGTTACAGCAAGACTGATTAATAATTAGAATATACAGACTGCACTGGGTCTACAAATATAAATCTCTGCACTGCTCTACAGGGAAACAAACAAAGCTGCTTGAGGTCAGGGAAGTAAGGTGGGAGGGCTCCCCCCTGCTGTTTGAAAGTATGATCAGTTTCCCTGCAGAGCAGTTAGGGACTGTCTGAAGTGTCCTATCGGCAGCAGTCAGAGCAAGTAAAAACAAAGGGAGAATTTCACTGCATACAATCAGGTTTCTTATATAAACAGTACACATTTTTTAATTGAAGTATATTGGAAATAGATTTCTTTGTGATTATTTTTTTTGCTTTTACATCCCCTTTAACTCGATTAACACAATTTAGCAATCATATGGTAGCCAAATTAATGCCTTTCAGATTTTACAAAAAAGCAATAGTAACCCAAAATTTCTTTTTCTTCAGAGTTGATGACGCTAGAAAACATTATACAGGTGTACTGTGTGGTTTGGGTTGGCACCATGAAAGTGGCACTCCAATATGGCCTGAACATGATATTGAGCTAGCTTTTGATGTTCATTTCTCTGTGGATGACCTGGTGAAGGTAGACATGCCATCAGTTTACAGTATACTGTATATTTGTGATTTTACGTTCAGGGTACTTGTCCTGACTTTTTTGCCTTTTACAGATTAATCTTCTAAGATCAACAATAAACAAGGTCTTCCATCAGAACTATACTGATTCTCTAAACTCCTCAAATGAGCGACCTGCATTTTTTCAAGAGGATATTCGCGAAAAGCTTCTGAAGTAGGAGGAAGTGATGATCTTATAAACTTAAAAATAATATATTATTTTAAATGTGTTTGTGTGTATAGAGAAAAAGAGAGGTAAGTAGATGCATAGACAAAGGGGCCTATAAACAAAACTGGCGTCATTGTTTAAACATGAAACTGTCCCCTTTTCTGAATTCTCTCTTTTACTGTGAAGACAAACAGAGGTGTCTACTGAATATGCTTCTTGTTCCAATGGAAATCTGTTGGGCACCTCTTCGACCGTCTTCACAGTCAAACAGGGAAGGATAACTCAGAAATGAAAAGGGGACAGAGCTTCACGCTAGACTGAGAAGTTGCTGAAATGAGCTGCAGTTTCAAGCTTGCGATTTAGAAACCATTTGAGACTGGTGCTCAGAATAACATACCTTTCTCATGGCATTCATTTAGTAGCTTTTAAATGATTCAAAAATAGTCTGACTATGAAGGAAGCTAAAAGTTAAGTAAAATGTGAACCACCTTTTTAATGAATATAACAAGTTTAAAGAGGTGTAAAACAATAGTGTAACATTTATGGCATTAATACACATATACAACTGAGATTTGTGGCATAAAGTATTTATACAGTTTTGCAATTATAGCACTAAGCTTGTGCTTATCAGTAAGTCATCTAGTTCTTCTCTTCTCTCACCAGTTTAATTCAAAAGGATAAACCTCGAGAGGTGATAACTGCAAAGTGGTATGACAAACTGTATCAATGGGATCAGGTAAGACTTGTTTTGTTTCTGTCAATATATTTTCTCCCCTTCATTTTAATGAGAAATATTTTAGTGTCTTGTGGGATTACACCAAAATGTATCTAGGTTGTCCTAAAGACGGCCCGAGTTGGTGTGCCGTAACATTGAAATAGAGCTTTCCACTTTTTTTCACTATTTCAAGGCCTTGCAGTGCGGTTTTATTCTTGGTTTGTTTTATTCTTGAAGACGGCACCAGTTAAGGAGCCAAACCGTTGAGAATAAAACTCCACCTTTCTTTTGCAAAATTAAGTCCTTGGAGTGTGGTTTGTTTGTTCAATATATATATATATATATATATATATATGTGTGTGTGTATATGTGTGTGTGTATATATATATATATATATATATATATATATATATATATATATATATATATACACACACACATATACAATGGCACTTCGAAAATCAATTGCAAAAACTTACTTGATCCTTGAGAAAGAGCAGAGTTGGTGTTTGAAATGTCAAATTTATCTTTCAATAAATGTTGATTTTTTTTTTTCACAAGTATTGCAGTTGAGTGCGGTACTATGTTATTTTATTTACCAGCACATATACAACATTTTCTCCCTTTGGTAAATGCTGTAAAAAAGAAAAAAAAACACATTAAAGAAAGAGTTCTTGGTACTAAATGCAAATAACGTGTGTAACTGGTCTGGCATTTAAAGGATTAAAGGATTATAAGGTTTGTCCACACCTATTCATCTTTGGCAATCTGCAACAAGTTAGCAATAGAAATAAATACCTGTACTCTTTTCAGTTTAATGGTCCCACTGCAAAATGAAAGTACCTGAGTGAATATGTAAAACTTAGATTGCGTAATGATGAATTCACGACAATTTTGCATACAATTTTAATGTGGAGAAAGACATTTATTTTATGACTTGAATAGTGCTCTTACAGCAAAAGCATTTGCAAGGCTAAAGCAGGTCATTAGACTGCGTTATATTTATGACACAGGATTTGGCATTTTGTTTTTAAATCTGTACCAAGGCTCTTTATCAATTTTATTCCATTTCATAAAGTAATCCTCTTGTATTTCTGAAGGTTGAGAGTGCCCTTCCAGTTCTCAGTAATACACAGGATTAGTTTAAAGCACAGAAAATCCTGCAGTTCCATGGAATTAAATAAAAAATATCTTTGTAATGGAATATGTGTTCTTAGTGGTCTGACAAATGGAACTACTTGTTTTGGGTTAGATGATGCCCATTGAATGGCAAAACTGGAACAATTTGCCAGAGGGTAGGGAGATTTAGATTTCAGTGTGCCTAATTGCTCTTATTTTATTTATCTTTCTGACTCTGCCTTCATGGTTATATTTTTTTTTCTCTTGCCAATTATTGGATTTGTTTTCTCTGACCTATTGTGTCTGTCTCTGTATGGTTGGCATCTCTCTCTCTACCTTCCATGCCATTTGAAAAAATAAGAACGTTAAAGGGCAAGGAAAGTTAAACTAAAGAAGTAAGCTAGAAATGTTGTACATTATGTTTTGTGCTTCTGTACCAGCCCAAGGCAACCACAGCCCTTTAGCAGTAAATATCAGTGTTTCCAAAGATGCCCCAGTAGCTCCCCACCTTCTTTTCTGCTGATTCACTGCACATGCTCTGTGCTGCTGTCACTTACTGAGCTTAGGGACCCACTCACAATATACAGTACCCACAGAATATAAATGTCACAATATAAGGCTGATTAGTAATTAATACAGATAATTACTATATGGCAATACAAAAACCAGTGCAACTAGCATTAGAATTTAATAATCAGCCCTGTAGCATCAGGCCAACCTCATTTTCTGCTGGATAATTTGTGACGACCCATAAGCTTAGCTTCTCAACAGCTGCTCAGAGCCCACTGAGCATGTGAGTGTCACAGACACTTTCCAAGATGGTGACCCCTGTGACAAGTTTGAAGTCCTGGATCATTGCTGTTATTGACAAGCTGAAAATTTAGACTGGTGCAATAAATTCAGTATATAAAACATGGCAGTTTATCCATATTCATTTTTAGGGTTTAGTTCTCCTTTTATCCATATTCATTTTTAGGGTTTAGTTCTCCTTTAAAGGAACTGTAACTCCAAAAAAAAAAGTGTTTTAAGTATTAAAAATATGCAATCTTACCCTGTACTGGTAAAACTGGTATGTTTGCTTCAGAAACACTACTATTGTTTATAAATAAGCTTCTGTGTAGCAATGGGGGCAGCTATTCAAAGGAGAAAAGGCTCAGGTTACACAGCAGATAGCAGATAAGCTCTGTCTGTCTAATGGTGTTATCTGTTATCCACTGCCATACAGCCTTTTTTCAATTTCCGCCATTGATATTCAGCAGCTTGTTTATATAAACAATAGTAGTGTTTCTGAAGCAAACACAGCAGTTTTACCAGCGCAGGGCAACTGTTCATGATATTTTCATTACTTTAAAACACTTAGTTACCTTTAAAACACCTATCAGCACCTATCAGCCCAGCAGCGTTACCCATCAGAGGAACAGTTTGTGACCAGCAGGCACCCTTTTACTGTTCTGGGACATTGGCTGTTTTTTTACTGCCACTGATATGAGACTGAAAACATTGGTGGTCAAAACGCCCCTCCCCCTATGTGTCATCACCACTTTCCATATCGATATGGGGGAAAACGTCTAAAACACACGTAGCAATGACTGGCAGATCTATGCGCACTTATTCTATAGGAAGTGGTGACAGCAGGTAGTACAGGTATGGGACCTGTTAAACAGAATGCTTAGGGATCTTTCCATAATTTGGATCTTCAAACCTGAAGTCTACTAAAAAATTAATGTAAACATGAAGGAAACCCAATAGGCTGGTTTTGCTTCTAATTATTATTATATTATATCTTAGTTTGTATCAAGTACAAGGTACTTTTTTATTATCACAGAGAAGAAGGAAATCATCTTAAATATTAGGATTATTTGGAAAAGAAAACAACACTATGAGAGATGGCCTTTCTGTAATTCAAAGCTTTCTGGATAACAGGCTTCCAAAAAACAGAACCCATAATCTGTACTTTTTTTTTATTTATTTTTTTACTTGATCACAGACATTTAAGTAAAATAAAGTAAAATGGGGATCTCCCAATTTGTGATCACCTGTGCATCAGTGTTTTTGGGGGGGGGGGGTCAATTATCCCTGCCTGTGTGTTTATATGTTGCTCCTTTAATATTCTGTGTTGGACTATATGAAGTGTGCTTACTGTCTAGAGTGATTTGCATCACCATGTGTGGATTGTAGGTTGTAGATATTTAAGAAAACTGCCTGGCATGAGTTGAAAGTACATAAAATGAAATAAGCGAAGTGAAATGTGGGTATGATGATATATGGTTTGGAAAAAAGAAATGAAATCTCACACACCGCCACAAGGGTAACAAGTGCATTCAGATCTTGCTCCCACAGGGGTTATATACTTCTATTTGGTCAGGGCAGTTTACTTCACGTGGAACTGAAAATATCATTTGCCTTTTTAATTTTAGGTAGATCCAAAGTGGCTCATTGACCAGTCTGACAGGACAGACGAAGAAAGGAAAGCTGATGTTTATCAGTTGCACACCTTCATAATGCTCAATCCTTAGAATGCAGAACACTTCTTCACCAGCATCTTTCTCAATATGTCTGTTGACTTTTTTTTTTTTGTTTGTTTTTGTTTTATGCAAAATGTCATCAGGGATCAGCTTCCAGCATAATTTGTTGTAGACTTTACAAGATTTCTAAATATTCTGAATGTGAAATTTAACATTTGGGGTTTTATTGTAAGTATTGTCAAGCGTATCTTGTTTATTATGTGCCTACATGCACTGCAGCTGCTGCTAGTTTCACATTTAAATATACAAAATGGCAGCTCTTTTTTGTTTATTTTGAGAATTGGATTGTTTCAAATTTGATTGTAACTCCAGTTGCTAATAAATAGTTCTTATCATCTGTACTACAGGTTTTTTTTTTATTATTGTTATCCTTTATATATGTTGTTATTAATGTTATGATCAGGGGGTGTTGTATTTGGTCAAAGGCTCCACAAAATATTCACCCTAATACTGAACCAAATGCAAAGCATTATTTGAACAGGTCTAGGATCTTTTATCTGGAATATGGAGAACCTTGGGTTTCCCACATAAGAGATCTTTCTGTAATTTGGCTCTGCATAATTTGTCTGCTAAAAATGTTTTAACAAATAATTCCAGTAAGAATGTTTCTAATATAGTTATTTAGACAAAAATATAATATATAAAGGCTGGAGTGAACAGATGTCTAATAAAACAGCCAGAATCCAACTTCCTGCTTTTCAGCTCTATAACTCTGAGTTAGTCAGCGACTTGAAAGGGGGCCACATGGTACATTTCTGTTCAGTGAGTTTGTAATTGATCCTCAGCATTCAGCTCAGATTCAAAAGCAACAGATATGACCCATGTGGCCCCCTGTTAAGTCACTGATTGGTTACTGCCTGGTAACCAATCAGTGTAAACCAAGAGAGCTGAAAAGCAGGAAGTAGTGTTTTGTCTATTATGTTACACATCCAGTCACTCCAGCCTTTATACATTACATCATTTGCTAACTATATCGGAAACATTTTTTATTTTGCACAGCCTATCTATTTTATTTACCCAGTTTTTCATTTTATACTGAACTGTTCTTTAAGCAAATATAAAATGAAGATGGCCTTCCTGTAATTTGGAGCTTTCTGAATAGCAGGTTTCCAGATAAGGGATCCCATACATGTAAGAACAAATCTGAGCAATTTCCTAAAAAGTTGCATCATTTATCCAATTACATACAATTTTAAGGGTTTAGTTGTGCTAAGTACTAATGATTTGTTGAATCCCTGTCCTGAAAAAGTAGTAGGATTTTTCTAGATCCTAATAATGGAGTGCAGGCAATCTCCAGTCATTACTCATGATCCTGTGCTTTCAGAAACCACCAGCAAAGCCCGATGCAAGTCATTTCAGGCTGCAGCTGTTTCACTTATTCAAACATTCTCTCTTTTATCTTATATTATGCCTTTATTTTTCCTGCTTTTGTTTGGTACAGGATTCTGCTTATTAGTAGTCCAATTCACTGAAAAAAACATGTTTTCCTGTGACAGTATCTCTTCAGTATGATGCTGCATGTATTTAATTGAGACATAGTGACATCTAGTGGCCATAAAACAAAACTGCTCTTATATAGTTTCCTGTATTAAAAAAAAACTGCAAAAAATGTAGGCCAGGGATAATGATGCTTAGAATTGGCCATTCTATAACATACAAAAAGTTTGCCTCTCCCCTTTAAGCAAAAGAGATTTAAATTTCCACTGTTCTGATTGAGATATGGTGATATATTATAGGGAGAGATTTGCACTCAATATAGGAACTTAATAATCACTCCACAACATGATAGTTACAGGATAGATACTTTCCGTTTAAATGCTTGAAAGGGTATTGTTGAGAATTTCCATGCTTTAGCAATAGTTTGGCATACAGCTACAAACATATTAGTAAGTGGTTTGTGGTTGGGATTCTGTATATTGTTCACATTTACCATTCAGGAATGCCTGCATAGGGTCCCGTTTAAGGTTGATCTGAAATAGAGAGAAAATTACTGCCACCAAGATCCAAAATGTGGTAACAATGGGGCAAGTATGGTACATTGTGCCAATCAGTGAATATCCCCTAAAACATTTAGGATTTACATTTTCTACATATTGAGCAATTTTCTGGGGGGGGGGGGTCAAGTACCACCTTAACAGAAATTTATAGATGGCTTTCAGCAATATTGTGTTTATTGAGCTTGTTTTAGTTAGAAGCCAGATAATGGACCAGTCCAATGGGTCACTGATTGACCGAGGTCTGTTTCCCAGGCATCACCTAAGGATTGTCCAGAGGATTCGTTATTTTGTAAAAGGCACTGTATAAAGGAGAAGGAAAGGCTTTGTACACTTGGGGGTGCTAAATGTTGGGCAACCCCAAGTAATTTTATTGACTTACCTGAAACTCTGTGACGGTGCTCCTATCAGCAGAAAACTGCACCGGCCCGGGGTTATACCAGTGAGCACCATGGAGCGATCCTCTTCCATCTTCTTCTTTCTTCAAATTTCCAGGGGCAAACGCATGCACAGTTGAACAAAATAGCCAACCTTTTTCCACTCTACTGTGCATGCGCAGCTACATAAAGGAAAGAGGAAGTTGGAAGAAGAGGATGCTCCGTGGTGCTCACTGGTATAACCCCGGGCCGGTGCAGTTTTCTGCTGATAGGAGCACTGGCCCGGGGTTTCGGGTAAGTCAATACAATCACTTGGCACCCCCAAGTGTATGAAGCCTTTCCTTCTTCTATAACAGGGATATCATGTGGTGGGGCAGAGGCTTGGATACACCATCACATTTCTAAGTTAATTTTTTTTTTTTTAAAGTTTTTTATTTAAAGTTTTAAACATAACACAATTAGAAGAGCGATAAAGAGATAGTAAAAGGAGAAAGTTGAGAGAGAAGGGGGGAGGGGAGGTAAGGTATAAAATGACATACTGTATCCATTAAATTAGTATATAGGCAGTTAACCAGATTGCACATTTAACCAGGTACCCCATATCGCTTCAAATTTCCCGGGGCATCCTCTTGAAAGATAGGTCAGTTTCTGATTCGAGAGAGTCATTTATCAGTTTTTTCCAATATTGTATCGTGGGAGGGTTGAGAGATTTCCAGTGCATTAATAGGGCTTTCTTGGCATAATACAGGAGCTGCTACCAGGTTCCACTCTGCACTTAGGGCACAGATCCGACACAGTATCATATATTTTAGCCAGGTGGTAGGGGGTTAAGTAAACTCTATTTAAAAATTTAATTTGTATAAGCCTGTCCCTCATAGATATTGATAGCGCTGTTACAAGCTGTAGCGCGTCCTTCCATTTTTCATCATTCTGGTCAGGGATATCTTCTTGCCATTTGCCCTTAACTCTCTCAAGGGGAGAGGGACCAGCGGTAAATAGTATCGTATATAACCAGGATAGGGGTTTTGTTAGGTCTAACCTGTGCAAGTAGGTCTCAAGGGTCGACACCTTTAAATTTACATGTTTTATTGGGAATTGCATGTTGAAAGCATGGTGTAATTGCAAATAATGAAATAGCATATCTGGGTGGGGGTGGAGTTGCTGTTGGGATTGTGGCAAACGTTTTACAGTCACCCCCAGTGACTATATCACCAAGAGTTTTAATCCCAATCTGTGCCCATCTGGCGATGTCTGGGAGTGAGCGAAAATGAGGGAGGTGATTATTGCCCCATAATGGGGTATGGGGGGACCAGGCTGTAGAGGTTCCTCGAACCAGGTCTTGAGATTTCTGAAATGCCTTCAACACTGTGTGCATAGGGGTAGTGGTCACGTGATGTGGGGAGACCTCGGTAAGGGAGTTTGGCAAGGGCCTCAAAGGAGCCTATTACCGCAGCTTCTAACACCACCGCTGAATTGCTTCTATCAGGGACAATCCACCAGTGGGCATAAACCAACTGGGCCGCAAGGACATTGCATCTTTAATTTCATCTAAGGTAATGTCTTGGTCTAATTGTGTGGCTAGATCTGGAGAGACCTCTGGGAAGTCTATTGTATTTAGGAATTCCTTAAGCCTGTCAGATGAGGTATCAGGAGGTGATTGGTAAGTGGATTGAAAATACATCTCAAATTGTTGTCATTAGGGTTGGGTCTGTAATTAGAGCATTTCCATTAGTAATGGCCTGTATTATAGTCTTAGGCACATCCCCCCTGGCCAGTAGCGCCAGCAGCTTACCATTTTTGTCGCCCTTGTCATACCAGGCAGCTGCTCTGTAAAGCTCCCATTGCGAGCATTTGTCGACTAGTAGTAAGTCCAGATCTCTCTGAGCTGATTGCATAGCCTGTTTATTTTCGTCAGATTCTTTTTGTGTCAGCTCTAATTCTGCTTCAACTAGAGTGTCCTGAGCCAGAGAGAGGGCCTGGTCTCCCTCTCTACGTGCTAATTTAATAAGGGAGATATATGCACCTCTTATAGGCCTTACCGGCGTCCCACACTATATGTTCTGCTACAGTGTCTTGGTTTATTTCTCAATATTGTGTCAGCAGAGGGAGGAGATGTTCGTCAACCTGTGGGTTAGCTATCCATTTGGGGGGTAGTCTCCATTTATCTCTTCCAACCTGATTGTTGCCACCCAGAGACAATAATAGGGGGGCATGATCAGAACACATCCTTGTCAAGTATTCTATAGAGTCAACATATGGTAATATTTCAGTTGTACCTAGACATGTATCGATACGAGACATTGCCGCAGAGGCCACAGAGTAACACGAATACTGTTTAAGCTGGGGGTGTCGCCATCTCCAGATATCTATCAGGCCTGTAGCTTCTACCCAGCGGGCAAAAGTTTTGGTGTCGTGGGCGGAGGGGTGTAGTCTATCTAGGGCTGGATCAGGGACCAAGTTAAAGTCACCTGCCCATATCATACGATGGTTGCCCATTTCAGCTAATTTTTGTAGGATTTCATTTAGTATTTGAATATCTGCGGGAGGAGGTAAGTATACATTAACAATTATATAAGTGGTATCGGCAATTTGGGCTTTCAAGATTAAATATCTTCCACCTCTATCCGAGGTTAGTTCATGAAAATGATAATTTAAGACTTCCTAACCAGGATAGCAACTCCCCTGGAGTATGTTGAGAAGTCTGCATGGTATGCCACCGAAACCCAGTTCCGTTTCAGTGCATGAACCCTCTGGCCCACTAGATGAGTCTCCTGAAGTAAGATAACATCTGTCCCAGATTTTCTGGCCGTATCTAAAACCACTGCCCTTTAGATTTTATCATTAATCCCACGCACATTCCAGGATAGTAGTTTAAAACTTTGAGGAGCCATAGCCATTTTTAGGGTAAACTATGTTCCACTGGGGCCAGGGTGGCTCTAAGGGCCCGTGGTCACCCAGCAAGAGTGACTGTTGCAGGTGATATTGGAGTATGCTTCGAGTTTCGTGGGATACTTATAGCTGTCAACAGCAATGTCTCGCACCACCAGCAATATTCGTTAGTCCTTAAACCTCCCCTCACAGAGGTAAGCAAAGAAAAAAGGAAAGAGAAAAAAGACAGACAAAAAGTATACCCATTAACATTATATCCCCCACCTGGTATCCTCCTCCCAACCTGGAGATTCATTTTCCCTTAATTCGAACAATCCCAACAGGGGAGTGGGTAGCACTTGGTAATAACTCTCAAAACAAAAATAAACGTCGGTACAGGGGTAGAGTCTGAGTCTCCGTGGTACCTAAAGTAGCAAATGTATGATGGGGAGATCCTAAGTTTCATCACTGCAGCAGGATCTGACTGAAGTAGCCAAGTATATCAGGCACTGGTGCAGTACCGGTAATATGCACATCATATAGGAATACTAAGACAGTGTAAATCCCAGTGTGTTACCTTCCCCCACCTGCCAAATAGAGGGGGTTTCTGATGTACGCCGGTCCAAATCATGGGAGAATTCTTCAGTGGATTGGTTGTGATATGTTCAAGCGTAGTATCGGCCCATAATCATTAAGGAGAGTGTGTGCTCCTGTCTTGAGTATTCCATAAGTAGGGTATCAAGAGCTCTGTAAGCTCAAAAGCACAAGCAAGAACAGTCTGTAGCAACCAATCCACAATTATGGCTTTCAAAGTTCCAGCCATGTTCTACCCAGAGGTGGAGAGGGTATATCCATGTTTCACTGAGCAGTGTGGGTACATGTGGAGCGATGCCCCCGCCTATCGCCAGTGAATAGAGTTTGCTACATACGGCTCAGGCTATAATGTGAGGCTAAATCAGTCAGAAAGGTATAAACAAGAATGATTTCACCTGCTGCAGCATCTGCTTCTATCAACATTTTAGTTGGGGCGGCGAGGGATGGCTCTAGGGCACGGAGCACCGCTCGCATCAAGCCATTCGCTTGCCTCTTGAGCTGAGGTGAAAAAGTTGGCTCTGTCTCCGGCTTGAACCCTCAATTTGGCTGGGTAGAGCATGCCATATTTCAAATTGGCTTCTCGCAGGCGACGCTTGACTGCCGTAAAGGTGCCTCTTTGTCTTTGAAGCTCTGCAGAATAATCTGGGTAGATGGATACCTTTTTCCCTTCCACCATAATATCTGGGCTTTGTCTGGCTGCCTGTAGTATGGCGTCACGATCTCTGAAGTTCAGCAGTCAAACCAAGAAGGGCCTGGGAGGTGCTCCTGGCGGGGGGCTCCTACCTGGCACCCGATGGGCTCTTTCGACCGCATAGAAGGGTGAGAAGGAAGCTGTGGGGATGGAGTCTCTCAGCCATTTTTCTGCAAAGGCCACTGGGTCATTTCCTTCTGCTCTTTCTGGGAGCCCCAGAATACGTACATTATTTCGCCGCTGCCTATTTTCATAGTCGTCCAGCTTGTCCGTGCAGGCTTTAAGTTGAGTTTCCATGCGCGTTATTGCTGCAGGAATTGTAGCACAGGTGTCCTCAAGAGTTGAGATTCTGTTTTCTGTCTCACACACTCTCTCCCGCATATTCTGTAGGTCAGCTCGAAGTAGCGAAAGGTCGATTTTGACTTCCTCCAATTTAGTGGACAGTGAGGTCCTGCAATATGTAATTGTGTCCAACAGCAGTTGTGTCGCCGCTTCAGGTTGCGATAATGAGGAGCTCGCAGTCGCTCGTTGAGGTTCCTTCGGCTGAGAGCCGTTTTGAGAAGGCTGCCTGGCAAATTGCTCAAGTTTAGATGCCGCATCAGACTTGGGTTTTTGTGTTTTGCTGCCTCCCATCATGGGAAGAGTGGTGTCGTTATAGTAGGTACTGTTCTTGTTGCTAGAGTAGGATCTCCAAAGTAGTGGCAGGATGCGGTACACGGAGCTCTTGTCTGGGTTCTCTACATTAGATTAGTGCCCATGCGTGACCTATCCCATATGGCAGGATGGTGTCAGGAGTGCTGTAAGGGCCTTTAGTCAGTTGTCCTGGCTAGAGGGATGTGTGGAGTTGTATGGGTACTCCATTACAGGGCACAGAGCTGCAGTTGTAATATAGCCGCGTGGCGTTTAGATGTAATGGAGTGTTCCAGGAGCTCTGTCTTTGCTTTCCCGTCGCCTCGTGGGTACCACCTGGTAAGGCTGCCTCCTTTACTGTCAGGGGACCTTCTTGAAAGTGGCACACAGGATGGTCTCCCCTGAGTCTGTTCCACTTAGGGTCTCTTAGGGCAACAACCCTATCCTTTTATTGCAGGGAGTGTCAGGAAGCTCCACAGTCCCATGCCCTGTAAGCCTACAGAGGAGGGAGCAGTGGTACGTCTAAGGGACGGTCAGGGTCAGTTTGGCACTCACCCCTCTAATATGTGACCAAGTGGGCACGCTGTGTTATTTCCGGCCGCATTCGGCGGGGTATAATTTCCGGTCGGGATGCGCCCGGGGTAGAGCCCTACTCAAGGCCGCGGCTCTAGGCGTGGGACTAGGCCGCACTTTGTTTGGCAGCCTAGGAGCTGCTGGGCCAGAGGATGCGAGTCCGGATTGAAGCGGCTGACGCTCTGGAGCTCCAGGTAGCTGGTATACAGCGGATCAGCTATATTTTATGGGGGATACTGGCCGAAATTATAGACGCGTCCACGCTGCTTGCCGGCTAGCCACGCCCGTCTCTAAGTTAACTTTTTAGTACGTTACAGAATGCCTAATTCTCAGAAAGTGGACTTAAAGCGATAGTGACACCAGAAAATAAACTTTTTTCGAATGGTTGACAAAACAGTCGATCAGGTTGACAAAACAGTCAGGTTTAGGAACTTCAAGTAACAATTACATACAAAAGCAGAACTATCAGTGAAAAATTATCAACATGACCTATAGGTAACTTTTCATGTACATTAATATTTTTAAATACAATTTTTAGTGTCAGTATCACTTTAAGATTTTCTTTTCTTTTTTTTTTTTATAGTTTTTGAATTATTTCCCCTGACTCTTTCCAGCTTTCAAATGGGGGGTCAAGTAAAAACAAACGCTCTGTAAGGATACAAATTTATTGTTATTGCTACTTTTTATTTCTCATTTTTATTCAGGCCTTCTCCTGTTCATATTCCAGTCTCTTTTTTTCATATTGGTGCATTGTTGCTAGGGTAATTTGAGCCCTAGCAACCAGATTGCTGAAATTGCAAACTGGAGAGCTGCTGAATAAAAAGCTAAAGAACTCAAAAACCACAAATAATAAAAATGAAAACCAATTGCAAATTGTCTTAGAATATCACTCTGCATCACTCTTAATTTAAAGGTGAACAACCTTTGAAGTTATAATTCAAGTTTGTGAGTTTCAGTGAAAAAACTTGAATCGTGGTAAAAATCCAGCTTCAACTGTTAATAAAATAGCCCTTTATATTGGTGTATAAAGCGGTAGTGTACTCCGATATAACCCCCCCTTTTCTTATAAATATGACCTAAATAAATATAAAATAAACGTGAACATTTTATTCTTCCTATTCTTTTAAAAATCTTTTAAAAATCTTAAAATTATAAAGCTAAAGCATGAAATGGCAATTGTCTTGGCCTTCCCTATCTTTCCCTGCTGAGTTAGTTTACATAAAGAAAATTAGCTCTGTATAAATAAGAGCAACCTTCCCCTTCCCTGTTTATATAACTGCCATTTCTTGTACTGCTTAGGGAGTAGGGAAACCTTAAAGAGGCAAATAAATCCAAATCATGATTCTTATAAAGGGAACACTAGTAAGAACTAATATTTTACATTAGTGTACATGACCATTTTAATATAGGTATGGGATCTGTTATCCGGAAATCTGTTATCCAGAAAGCTCCAACTTAATGGGAAGGTCATCTCCCATAGACTCCAAATAATTAAATTTTTTCTGGATAAGGGATCTTTGCAAAATTAGGATCTCCATACATTGTCTACTAAAACATTAAATAAACCTAATAGGCTGGTTTTGCTTCCAATAAGGATTAATTATATCTTAGTTTGGATCAAGTACAGGGCACTGTTTTATTATTTCAGAGAAATAGGATTTTTTTAAAAAAAAAAATGTTTGGATTATTTGGATAAAATGGAGTCTGAGACGGCCTTTCCATACTTTTGAGCTTTCTGGATAACTGGTTTCCAGATAACTGATCCAATACCTGCATATAAAAAGCCAGGTAAGCAGGGCCGGATTTAGGGAGAGGCCCCCTAGGCCCAGGCCTAGGGCGGCAAGATGTTTAGGGGCGGCAAGCAGGCGCCCCTAACATCTATATAACTGTGTAACTGTGCCCCAAAAGGAAAAGGAGCGCAAACAACTTATTCCTTTAGCGCGCGTAATGACATCATCGCGCGACTGTGCCGCGCATGCGCACACACCAGCGCAACGTCAATCTGCACGCCGGCCGCGGACGTGCAGTTCTCATTTGTAAGAGTGGAGTGAGCGAGCCATGGATCTGGGGGGGGGCGCCACAGCAGCTGTGCCTAGGGGAGCACAAAAGGTAAATCCGGCCCTGCAGGTAAGATTTAATTTGTGAGTTGTAAGATTTTTTTTTCTACTTTGAATGAACGCACAATTGAAAAAAAACCTTGAATGTTTGCTTATTTATTAAAAAATCCAAATATAAAAAAAAAAATTAATACAAACGTAGAAAAAAAATGAATATCGCGAATGTGAGTTTACAATCTTAGAAAACCTCGAATAAAAAAAAAGATGGCTTGAATTTTGTCTACGACAACTCCCTACTTCTACATGAACTGGTAAGCTAGATGCCGAAGTTTTACAGTCAAGTTTTTTTTGGCTTCATAAATAACAATCATTCAAGTTTTTTTGTTTTTTTTTTTAAAAAAAATCTTAAAGTTTTTTTGAAACCTGGGGAAAATGCATATTATATAATTATTTCAATGCACCACATTGTAACTATGCCTCAGATGCTTCCCTTTAACCGGTCAGTGCTTCTAAAAAACATTTAAGTTATTAAACTTAAACTCACATAAAATTCTCATCAAGAAGTTACACTAAGGGACCCATTTATTAAACCTCAAATTTTTCTGGTCGATGCTTTTAGGGGGGAAAACTCAAATTTTTCATGGGAACCCCCCCCCCCCAGAATTTTTAGAGATTTATCATACACCAAAGATGCTAAAAATATGAAAATACTCCATCTCAAACCCGTCGAGGTCATGTAGAAGTCAATGGCAGATGTCCTTGAAGTTGTTTCTTGATATTGTGATAATCCGAAAAAATTCTGAGTTTTCATCCTTTAAAGGAAAACTATACCCCCCAAACAATGTAGGTCTCTATTAAAAGATACTGAGTAAAACAGCTCATGTGTAAAACCCTGCTTCATGTAAATGAACCATTATCATAATAATATACTTTTTAGTAGTATGTGCCATTGGGTAATCATAAATAGAAAATTGCCATTTTAAAAAATAAGGGCCACCCCCTGAGATCGTACGATTTACTGTGCACACATACAAACCACATGTAAGGTCACATGACCTTCCCCATAGGCTAACATTGACTTCGGTAGCTTTTATCTGCCGAACTAGGGGGTTGAAGTTTTTTTTAAAGAGACAGTACTTCGACTATCGAATAGTCGAACGATTTTTACTTCGAATCCTTCGATTCGAAGTCGAAGGTCGAACTAGCCCATTCGATGGTCGAAGTAGCCCAAAAAACACTTCGAAATTCGAAGTTTTTTTACTTCGAATCCTTCACTCGAAGTTAATGAATCGACCCCTTAGTGTTGTAGTATTTCTGGTCAGGTGATCTCTGAGGCAGCACAGATAGAGTCACGAAATGGTGGTTCAAGGCAAGAGATGTAAAAGGGCAATATTTATATAAATATATATTCCAGTTTGGTAAGATTCTTTAATATGTCATTCAATTTGATATAAACTGTTGCTTAAAGGAAAACTATACCCCCAAAATGAACACTTAAGCAACAGATAGTTCATATAATATTAAGTGGCATATTAAAGAATCTTACCAAACTGGAATATATATTTAAGTAAATCTTGCTCTTTTACATCTCTTGCCTTGAACCACCATTTCGTGATGGTGTCTGTGCTGCCTCAGAGATCACCTGACCAGAAATACTACAACTCTAACTGTAACAGGAAGAAGTGTGGAAGCAAAAGACACAACTCTGTCTGTTAATTGGCTCATGTGACCTAACATGTATGGTTTGTGAGTACAGTGAATCGTATGATCCCAGGGGGCGGCCCTTATTTTTTAAAATGGCAATTTTCTATTTATGATTACCCAATGCATATACTACTAGAAAAGTATATTATTATGAAAATGGTTTATTTACATGAAGCAGGATTTTACATATGAGCTGTTTTATGCAATATCTTTTTATAGAGACCTACATTGTTTGGGGGGTATAGTTTTCCTTTAAGTATTCATTTTGGGGGTATAGTTTTCCTTTAATCAGAAAAAGTCGAGTTTTCACAGGAAAACTCTATAAAATCGGGTTTTCAGAGCATCAATCGTACGAAAAGAGTTGAAGCTCGATTTTGTCTGTTTTTTTTTTAGATAAAAATTAGATAAATTCAAGTTATAGTAAATCAGCCCCTAAATCTTCTCTGAGATGGGGGTTTTGTGCTTACATAAACATTGCAAGTAATGGAACCTACTTATTAGTTTGGCAGTAGCACTGGAGCCAGTTTGGAAAACCTGATATAGGCGCTGCTTGATTCCATTAAACCGATGAGGGAAGACATAATACAAGCCTTTAATAAAAGGGTTTGGGTCACCTCATGGGACTAGAATATTTGGGCACAGGTTTTTCACTTCAGGACTATTAAAAGTGTCAGCTTATGAATCCTGGATACTTCACTGTACCCCTGCTTACCAAGTTCCATTGGCTAAAGTATATGATGACAGGTGAGGTTTATATCATGGAGGGGAACACTGGTTGGGATGCAGGTGACAGTAAATTCCATTTATTTAGAAGAGGATTGGTTAGCCCTTTCCGAACCAAATCCTAATTTGTATATGTAAATTAGGGGCACGTAGGGAAATCACGTGATTTTTCATCACAAAAGAAGAATATTTTCCACTTTTTTCTTTTCTGCCCCAATTTGTATATGCAAATTAGAATTTGGTTTGGTATTTGGCCAAATCTTTCACCGGAGATTCAGCCAAATACCAAATAGTGGATCTGGTGCATCCCTAATTAGAAATAAACCTGACTGAGTATTGCTCTTTTTGCTATTGTATTGGACATCACCAAAATTGTTTGCAATATATCTCATCATTCATCACATGTACATTTACTGAATATAAATATCAACTTGGCGTACCATTGCTTGACTAAAATTTGGGGTCTTAGAAGAATATTGAGTAACCTGCTTCAACTATACCACTGACTGAAAACCAGGTTCAGTTCAGGGGTACAACCCTGTAAACCCAAGAAGGAACCTAAAGGGCAATTGATAAAGAGGAACATGGGGCATAAGATTCCATGCTTTCTCAGTTCTCAAAGAAATGAAATTCCTGTAACAAACATGTTTTAAGGCCAAATAGACTGAACGGGGTCAAGAATGAGCTACAAAAAAGAATCAGGCCTACTGCCCATGAATGGTTAAAACAGATCTCTTGGGTTTGTACAGTTCACATGCTGCACGTGAGGCAATGCCATTTTCTGTTTATATGACTACATCAGCTTAATTCAGCTTGGCGCTGGACTTTTGTAAGCTTGAACAGGTTCTGGTTAGATCACATACTTTGCCCATCAGCAACAAAGCAAGGGAAGGGTGAAATACTACTTAGAGTTCTTGTACGGCAACAAATTCTTACTGAAGCCTGTCCGTAGCCATTTGGACTGCACAGATAGCTGTATTAAATAGTGAGCTTCTATTGATTTTTAGTGGCATAGCTAAAATTATCTGTGCTATTAGCTGATATTTTAACCTGTATTCCATTCTGTGCTATTAGTTGATATTTTAACCTGTATTCCATTTATATCTATTTATATAATATTCATGCTTAACATTAATAGTCTCACTCCCCCTTATGTCATATTTTCCAGGATTACCTATCTGTGATAGTATGCAGGCTGGGCCAAGGTATTTTGGCACCCTAGGCAAAGGCTTCAATCAGTGCCCCCCCCCACCTGGTCCTGCATTATCATTTCCCACCTTACCATTCATATTGCCCCCTGTACCTGTGCCAGCACCTATCATATTGCCTCCATTTGTACCTATGCTAATGGTAGCCAATCCTTCAGATTGCCCCCAATCTGTACCTGTGCCAACATAAACCAAAACAGACATTATATTGTTACCCCCAATCTGTACTTATGCCACCGGCAGACAAAAAAAATCCTGATTTGTATCTGTGCCGGCAAGGGTCAAAAATCCATCATATTGCCCCTAATTTGTATCTGTGCCAGCAGGAGCCAAAAATTCATCATATTGCCCCAAACATCTGTGTACCTGTGCCAGCAGCCACCATATTGCCCCATGTACCTGAGCCAGCAGCAGCCAATCCTTCATAGTGCCCCCAATCTGTACCTGTGCCAGCATCAGCCACAAAAATCCACAATATTGCCCCCATATTGCCAGTAGCAGCCAAAATATCCATCATATCATCTGTTTACCCATACCTCCCAACTGTCCCTTTTTCGGAGGGACAGTCCCTCTTTTGACAGCTCAACCCGCAGTCCCTAATTTGTACTGGAAAGTCCCTCTTTTCTCTGCAATGAACAACCAGAAAAAGAAACAAAGTTTCTAACTTAATTGGCTTTTGGCAGAGAGGCCAGAACAGCTAACAGGTGCAAATGAGATACTTTGTAACGATTTTGAGACACAAAAAAACCAGTTTAGATAAGGAGAAATATTTTCAAACTTTCATAACCTGCCAAAGTTTGTAAAACGTACATGGTAATTAGGGGGTTTGGCCACAAAAATGGGTGTGGTTAAAAAAAATTGCCACGCTACATGCAGAAAATTTTTTTGTCCCTCTTTTTACTTCCAAAATGTTGGGAGGTATGTGTTTACCTGTGCAAGTAGCAGCCAAGATATTGCCCACAAATATGTACCTGTGCCAGCAGCTGCCAACTGGGAGTGATTCTGCCTGCAGTAAAATTACGGGCAAGAGGGGGGTTGGAACAGGTGGTATATAAAATTGAAAAACTATTAAAGGCCAAGCAAATTAGGGTTTAAAAAAAAAAAAAGAGAGAGACTTCCGCTGAAAAGTGCACCCCCCCCCCCATGATTGCGCCCTAGGCAGGCGCCTACTCTGCCTACCCCTAGTTCCGGCCCTGATAGTCATTTCCAATAAGGTATTGCTGACTTTATCGATATAAACTTTTCCGCCAGGACATTTCTTGCAGATTTGGGAAACCAACCTGACACTTCAGCCAGTAGGTAAATCCCACCTCCCATCTGATATCTTGAAAGGGGAATTCCTCCTCCCAACCTTACCTCTACAGAGACAGTCCAGTCGATGGTGCTATAGCTGACATAGTGTAAGGAAAGGATGAAAATAGCTCTGGTATAGGATATTAAGGGGCACATTTCACCATGAAAAAATATGCCCCTAAAAATCCTACACAAGTGAACAGAGAGCCGTAGAGGTCCTACTCCTGTGAGTAGCCTTGTGGCAATCTGAGATGTACTAAATATACAACAGCACCTGTTGGATACGAAAAGCAAATAAACCCTGTACTGTGCAGGTTTTATGTATTGGTTCAAACTTTATATGCATTGTACAATAATGGCAGATATTCAATTTATGTTTGCATAATAAATTCATATTTCTACAGAACTGTAATGAATTGAAAAAAAGGTATGGGTGGTGGGTGTATTAAAAGCATTCTCCAGGAAAAAAACAATATTTTGCATATAAAAAGACAGTCATGAAAAGCATCTTTACAATACACAGTCATTAAAAATATTAAATGATTATTTGCAAGTATAGTTGCAGTTAAAAGCAGCTGGCTTGCTACATTTATACAGGAGTCAGGACCAGGAGTGCAAGGAATCTACACCGTTTTTAATAGAAAGGATGTATACAAATAACTTTAAATCTATTAAAAATTAACTAATGTACAGGTATGTCATCCAGAAAGCTCTCAATTACAGAAATGTAATCTCCCATAAACTCCATTTTATCAAAATTTGTAAAGATGATTTCCTTTTTCTCTGTAATAATAACTTGATCCAAACTGAAATATAATTTATCCTATTAAAAGCAAAACTAGCCTATTGTGTTTATTAAATGTTTACATGATTTCCCAATCCAAGTATACAAAAATAAAACGACATTTTTGGGTGGAGGATCACTTTATGAATAAAGTGTTATTCTAGGAGTAAGGTGCTACTGTGTATAAATGTCATTGCAAGAAAGGCTGTCGCTCTATTGTTGCAGGGAGGGATCTGGGGTTTCCATATCAATTGTCACCATGTACAAACACCAGAGGAAGGCATTAGTTAGACCGTAGATAATGACTTCTGTATAGCGTGGCAAATTTTTGTGACCTGCAGGAAAAGTTATTCTGGTAAAGGAGATCGGTCACTCTATGAAATATTTCCAACTCCCTTCAAAATCAGCTTTACTTGCACTAAACAAATGAATCAGACATTGCTTCCTTCATTCTCTCAGAATCCACAAGCACAAGTAGACAGGCAGTAATACAGTATGTGGAAGTTGTCATGAAGTCAAGCTTTGCATCATCCCTAAATCTCATGTAATCGTCAGTAAGGAGGCCCTAATGCACGTGCCCAAGCACAGGCTGTGTGAGACAGTGAGGAGGGAGGGGGAATGTGGGGAGTGGAAGGGACGTGCAGTATGGCAAGTGATTGCTATGACAGCTGATAGTTATATGTATATATTTGTTAAAAAAAACCCAATTTGGGTTTCATGACTAATCTGACCTTTCATTAAACAGCTTTGTTTTTCTGGGTAACAGGTACTTTTTAAGGTTGTCACTTGCTGTCAGAAAAAAAACCCATCAGTCAGCTGTGACTGCACTGTAATCATTAAATACTAGGAGGCACAGAACTCACCTATCAGTGCTCACATGGGGTGGATTTTGGCCTAAAATGCAAAACCATCCCCTGAGCCCTGACAGGGGAATTTTTCCTGCAGCAGAGAAAATGCCATGTGTGACATTAGCTTATGTTATGGATCTTAACTGGAAATGTCACACATGTCAACCTGACACATGGATTTACCATAAAGGTGTACCTTCAGCTTGAGCTGCTGAAAAATGGGTGCCTAGTGTGATGATGGGATCAGTGGACTTCCAGACATGTTTTTGAGTGGGGGAAATTACATTCTCTATTTTTAGACTTTATATCCAGTTGAGGGCTGTAAAGTTGAGGCAAAGTCTGTTTTCTCTTAGCATGCAAGCCTGACAGCTGGGATCCTCTCTGGGAGAAGTTTAAAAGGTTAAATGCTAGTAACGCCTTCCCACCACTTCCATGGCAGCTACTCATTGGCAGGCCCAAACTGACAAGCTGTGGATTTCCGCCAAATGCTGTTTGTGCCTGTGTACCTGAAATTCCAGGACTTATTTTGACTCTCAGTCCAGACCTGCTTACCCAGTTCAGTCCTGAATATGGAAGCATTCCTGAGTGACCTCTGCCTCACTACATTCATGAAGTCTTTAGGTTATACCATGAAAAGAAACCTTTTTTTGAAACTAAAGTGTGTTTTTTTCCCTGGGCTGTTCCATTTAAATTAACAGGAAGTGGCTGCAAGTGCCTAGTTAAGTGTGCAGAGTCCAATGTAACCAGTACCAGACATTGGATTCCAGTAAATGCTAGAGGGGCAGTAAGATGCCACAGAAAGCCCCCCATGGACCCAAATAAATAGTGACTATTTGGGTCTCAGTGTACATGCAATACCAGGGCTTGTTCTGAATACTAGCCTGGGCCTGAATATAACCATATGATTTGCCTAAGATCTTAAAGGGGGTGGTGCTGATTCAGTCTGATTCAGTCTGATGCTGAATCAATGCATGATTGCTAGCAGGGTCCAACTGGGCCAGCGGGACACTGGGAAAAATGAATTGCATGGCTCTCTCATGCCAGGATACATGGTGCAGGATATTGCTTAAAACAAAATCTATATTTGATCCATTAAAAGTTATGCCTTATTTTGTTTTTAGCGATATCCTGCCCCATGTCCCCTGGAGTGCGAGAGCCATGGAATTAATTTAAAGGTGAACAACCCCTTGGTGGTGAAATATATACTTGTATGACTAGTATTGGTTGACTAGTATTGGTTGAGGTGTCTCTCTAGAAAACAAATTGGCAGCTCCCACTGTCTCCTAGGGTTGCCACTTGTCCGGTATTTTACTGGCCTGTAAAAATGATGGCTGATCCCAATGTTATTAATAGGGAAAAATGATAAATATATGGGAAGTCCAGTATTTTTTTCCAGAAAAGGTGGCAACTGTCTCCACATGCACAGTCTATACACAGGCTCAGATTTGTGGAGAGTCCACCAAAGCCCGGCCTAGGGTGGCAGGATTTTAGGGGGCGGCATGCTGCCTAACCACAGTCACACACCCACATTCATTCAGAAACAATGGGGATTGGCACACATCTCAAGTGTGCCAATCCCCATTGCTCCAGTTCCAATGATGAAAATTTAAGCGAATAAAAGGGAGAGGACAGGGGCGACGATTGGCAGCGGGACTAGGGGTCAGGCCCAGACTGGTAATCAATGGGTTCTGGCAAATGCCAGAGGGGCTGCTACAAGGTGCCACAGAAAGTCACTATTTATTGGGCTGATTGGGCCTCTGTGTACCTGAAATGCCAGGGCCTATTTTAATTCTCAGTCCGGGTGCCCACTATGTAAATCAGGTCCTGACTATACACCAATGACCCTGCTCTCTCTTTAAGTCTCCCTGAGGCAAAAAAGATTGTTTGCGCATAGAAGGAATGCCCTGAGTGACCTTTACACCCAAACTTTAGAGCAATAAAATGCGCACGATGCTAATCCTCACCTCATACAGACAGACCATTAACAGACAGACGATAAACAGACATAGGCATTTATTTGGTACCTATGTTTATACAGTGAGGAGGGCAGGACCCACCCCCCACATACCCGCTCTTGGCACAAGCCTTACTGTTGTGCTACTGAAGGGGGTAAGGTGAGAGGGGGGCGTACGCGGGGCGGGAGAGGGGTGGGTAGGCCACGTGCTAGGGGGAAGAAGGGGGAGTGCGAGTGACGCGGCTTCCTTACATATCACACAGTTACCCACCATGGCGGAGGAAGAGAAGAGCGCTGTGCCCTGTGCCATGTCCCGGCTTTCCAAGGCTCTCTCTCACACCCGACTGGAGCAGCTGGAACAAGAGGCCGCCATGGCCGCAGCGACCCCTAGCCAAGCTCCGGCTCCCGTAGCCCGTGTGCCTGGATCGCAGACCCCACGGAGGAGAAAGCTGTCCAACAGCCAGAGCTTGTCCGGTTCCTTGGAAAGCCTTAGCGGTATTGGGAGCGAGGCTCGGGTGCTGGTCATTAACACCGGCGGCACCATAGGGATGATGTATCAGAATGACGGTGAGAAACTATAACCCGAAGGCATTAGGGCAGTGACTATAGCAAGAGAGGCTTCCTGGGCACTGTTAACGGTAGCGATATTGAGGCAGAGCGAGTTTAAAGCATATGTTTCACCTCCTCTCCATACAATGAGATGCTGCCGGTCCCGCCCTCACCCTATTGGCCAGCTATTGGCGCAAGTGCTTGTGTTGATTCCTGTGAGGCACGTGGGTGTGAGCGCTGTTGTCACGTAGCAAATATCATATCAGGAGATAGCTCATCCCACTCGAGGCTTCTCTCAATGAGACAAATTGTGACGGACCTTCATCGCTTATTAGATAGGGCCAGTGAAGGTGCAGAGGCGAGGAAACGTTATCTGTGTGGTGACGCCTAAACGTGACCTCCTTCCTTATCAGGTGGCAGCTGTATTGTTACTCTGCCTTACATCATGCCGGCCTGTGATTGGTCAGTCTGTCACACATACACAACAGAGTCTTTCTGACCGTTGCCCTCTCATGAGTACAAAACAAAAGCTGTGCTACGGTGTTAGCCAGTAGCAAAAATAACAAATATAAAAACAAACAAATACAAATATTGTAGAAGTGATACCTATATTGGCGAACAATAAAAATACATTGCAAGCTTTCAGAGCACCAAGGCCCCTTTGTCAGGCAAAATACAAATGAAAGGCACATCATATATATACTGTTATATATACTGTTAGATCAGTGAAAGGTTTTCATGGGCAATACATTAGGACGTTACAGATAGAGATCAAATGTAGAGATAATTAAAGTAAATTAGGGTGGGTTGTAAATAATCCAGGAGTCTGGATTCAGTCAGGTCACATAGTGTAATCAACACCAAATCATGTGATACACCAGTGGGGCAACATTTCTGCAGTCAAAATCAGTCTTCAGGACATGCAGGTCTTAATTCTAAAAGGAAACTTTAAAACTGAACGTGAAAGGAAGATTTATGAATTCAAATGTATGGAGTTATTTAATACATAAGACAAGGCCTTAATTTATGGTCAGGTTTCATGTCACACTATGTGACCTGACTGAATCCAGACTCCTGGACTATTTACAACCCACCCTAATTCATTGTATTATCTCTATCTGTAACGTCCTAATTATTTCCCATGAATACCTTTCACTGATCTAACAGTATATATATGCTGTGCCTTTCTAGCTTTCATTGGTATTTTGCCTGACGAAGGGGCCTTGGTGCTCCGAAAGCTTGCAATGTATTTTTATTGTTAGCCAATATACGTATCACTTCTACAATACTTTTTGTATGTGTTTTGTTTTGGTTTTTTTCTGTTATCCTCTCATATGTATAATAGCGATTTAGGTAGCAATCTGTATGTTCTTGCAAATGCTAGAGGGGCTGCTGTAAGATGCCATAGACGGTCATATTTTACTTGGCCTGCGTGACATTTGTGTACCTGAAATGCCAGGGCCTATTTTGGATCAGTCTGGACTTGGGCGCAACACTAGCAGCAGCAATTGCGCTCTCTTGTACTTGAAGATCTGAATTTCTGGATAAAAAACAGAAATTGTGCACTTAAAATTACAAGGGGGGTGGGGATTTTTGTTGCCCCTGATAACTCGTTTGGTAACTTCATGCTGCCTCCAGAGGCAAGTTTTTCAGCTCACCTAATTGGCACCGCGCCCCTGAATTTACCACATCAATGATGCTTGGAACCTACACTCCAAATAAACTTGTGGTTACTCCCTCTAAAATCCAAAAACATATTCATACAGGTGCCTTAACTCAATACCATTATACTCCAGTACCTATAGCCATGCTTCTCCACAAAATGCTTGGTATCAGATGTACTGTAAAGAACTAAAACACTCTCACCAATGGTTTTTTACTGGTACTCTCTTGTTCTTATTTTGATGGTATTAAGCCAGAGACATCATACCCAAAATAGTCCCTGCTGTTTACATAAAATATTATAATAGATTATCACTTGCGATCAGGGCCAGATTTACATAGCAGGTGCCCCTAGGCCCGCTGCCATTCATCACCTTCATCGCCCCTATACCCTCCCCTTTCTTTGTGTACATGTGCAAATTTTCAGCATCAGGTCCAGAGTACTGAGGATTGGTGCACAGCAAATTTTAAAAACGATTGTGTCTCTTGTGAATCCCCAGTGCTTCTGAACAAATGTTGGTGTGGTTGGGTGGCATGCCGTCCCCTAAAATTCTGCCACCCTAGGCCGGGCCTTTGTGGCCTTTCTACAAATCCGGGCCTGCTTGCGATCTCACATTATTTAAAGACAAAACATTTTTAAATGCTGTTTTTCCTTAAAGGGGTGATTCACTTTTAAGTTAACTTTTAGTATGTTATAGAATGACTGATTCTAAGCAACTTTTCAATTGATCTTCATTTTTTTTGAATTATGGACTCTTTCCAGCTTTCAAATTGGGTCACTGGCCCCATCTAAAAACAAATGCTCTGTAAGGCTACACATTTATTCTTATTGCCACTCTTTCTATTCAGACCCTCTCCTAATCACATCACAATCTCTTATTCAATCCAATTCATGGTTGCTATGGTCATTTAGACCCTAACAACCAGATTGCTGAAATTTCAGAGTTGCTGAATAAAAAGCTAAATAACTCCACAAATTATGAAAAAATGAAAACCAATTGCAAATTGTCTCATACTATCACTCTCTACATTATGCTAAGTGTTAATTTAAACCTGAACAACCCCATTAATGAAGGTTTGTGTCAATGGAGCAATTCAAACATTGTTGATCAGCTCAGTATAGGGCTCACAATTGACATGCAATATGTGTAATGTGTTAATTAGAGTATTATATTACAGAACTTATAGGTTATAGAATACCTATGAAACTTTTGTTAGAAGTATAGGCAGAAAACATTTCCAGTACAACCCCATATGGCTCATGTTCATAGGTTTATATATAAAGGGGATGTCTACATTAAAAATACTTTTTTATGTATTATGAAAGCAAATGTCATTCTAAGCATTCTTTCCAATATACATTCATTAACATTTTCAATAATCCAATATAACCCTCTTCAATCTTACACAATAATGTTTTTTTTTTTTAAACTTCTGTTTTTTCTTGCATCACATTGGTATATTCCTATCTGAAAGATTAGGCTAGACAAACATCAGGTGGGGAATTATCTCAGATAATATGCTGGCTTTGTACCTAATGATATTTGTCAGTGACCTATACCCTTTACATAGCACTTTTATCTACTATTATTATAATAAACTATATCTTTTTGCATATAACTACTCTGCAGTTAGAATTTGTTCTTTGCACAATTTGTAGTTTATATAGGAAGGGGGGGAAAAAGTCTTAAGTTTATGGGCAGTGTTTCCTCAGCTGCTCTGAGCCTACGTTTTTTTTTTTTTATAGTTTTGAATTATTTGAATTATGGACTCTTTCCAGCTTTCAAATGGGGTCACTGTCCCCATCTAAAAACAAATGCTCTGTAAGGCTACAAATTTATTTTTATTGCCACTCTTTCTAATCAGACCCCCCATCACATTCCAGTCTCTTATTCAATCCAATTCATGGTTGCTAGGGTCATTTAGACCCTATCTAACAGATTTCTAAAATCTCAAACTGAAAAGCTGCTGAATAAAATGCTAAATAACGCCACAGATTATAAAAAAAAATGAAAACCAATTGCAAATTGTCTCAGAATATCACTCTCTACGTTATGCTAAGTGTTAATTTAAAGCTCAACCACCCCATCAATTAAGATTTGTGTTAATGGAGCAATACATACATTGTTCATCAGCTCAGTACAGGGCTCATGAGAGACATGCAATATGCGTAATGTGTTAATTAGAATATCCAATTGTATTTTATTACAGAATTTATAGTTTTTCAGTTAAGTATCCTGCGCTTTTTCAACCTAAACGGCTGCTCTATGTCTGCACAGCAGCGTGTTTATATAAACTATAATAGTGTTTATGAAACAAACACACACAAATGCAACTTATCTGTACATCTGAAACACTGATAACAACAGGAGGCAATCATTTATAGAGGGGGTTGGTGTTAAAGGTAAAAACAATAACCCATTATTACATTCTAGTAAAATACCTATGAAAAATCTTTTTTTTTTTAAAGTTATAATATGTTTCATTTACCCATAAAGTGGATCACCGTACCAGAGGCCATCCCTTTAGACTAGAACAAAAGAACTTTAATTTGAAGCAACGTAGGGGGTTCTTCACAGTCAGGACAGTGAGGTTGTGGAATGCACTGCCGGGTGATGTTGTGATGGCTGATTCAGTTAATGCCTTTAAGAATGGCTTGGATGATTTCTTGGACAGACATAATATCAAAGGCTATTGTGATACTAAGCTCTATAGTTAGTATAGGTATGGGTATATAGAATTTAATTAAAAGTAGGGAGGGGTGTGTGTATGGATGCTGGGTTTTCATTTGGAGGGGTTGAACTTGATGGACTTTGTCTTTTATCAACCCAATTTAACTATGTAACTAACTATGTAACTATAAGTATAGGCAGAAAACATTTCCAGTACAAACCCATATGGCTCATGTTCAACATAGGTTTATATATAAAGGGGATGTCTACATAAAGAACGGGATGGGAAACAAGGCTTTTTTATGTATTATGAAAGCAAATGTCATTCTAAGCATTCTTTCCAATATACATTCATTAACATTTCCAATATAACCCTCTTCAATCTTACATAATAATGTTTTCTTTTTTTGGCATCAATTTGGTATATTCCTATAAAAAATTGGGCTAGACAAACATCAGGCAGGGAATTATCTCAGATAATATGCTGACTTTGTACCTAATGATATTTGTCAGTGACCTATACCCTTTAGGGTCAGGCCACACTCGTTTTTGCGCGCCCAATCTCCCCAAACAGCTTCCCTCACTCTGTGCCAGCTAAAATGAAAAAAACGCCGGCGCTAATCACACGCGGCCATTCGTTTTCTGAAGTTGCCTCAGGAGGAAACTCACGCACCAGGGCCCCTCTAGTTACAGTACTGTCTGCTTCTCTCAGCCTGAAAAAATATGCAGACTGAGAGCAGCCAATCCAGGTTCTCTTGTAGGTTGAATAACTGGATTGCATAGAAATCAAGCTGTATGTAACAGTTATGGCAAAGGCCCATTAGGTTGGGGCACTGTTTATGCCTGTTGTTCAGTCTGTGGCATCTTTGCCCCACACTCCAAAACTGGCATTATTCTTGGAACAGCACTGGAGGAAGTGGTATTTCAGGGTTCAGGCCAGCAGGAGTAAGATAATATATGGAATGTGTCAATGTCCCTTTTAATACTTGATTTTGTATGTAACTAGGAGAGTGCTTTGCTGAACTATAAGCTTATGAAGCTGTCCTTATGCTTGTCTTTTTCAGTGCTGACGCCTCAAGCTAATGCATTTGCAAAAACCTTAAAAATCTTGCCAATCCTTCATGATGAGGTGTATGCCCAGCAAACCAAGCTCTATGATTTTCTCGACTTTCCAGAAAATACTTTGGTCCTCCCGTAAGTATATTTTTATTCAAATGTTACTTTCTAACAGCAATGCATAGTCAGTTCTAGGATTGTTGCTTTGAGGAACACACCTCAGGCACACCAAGGAACATTATAGAGCAGAAGAATTACTAAAATGGGTTCTAAAGGTTGGAAAAATGAAAGCAAACGGCTGACTGGTTGTCTTGGACATTTGCACTTGGCACTAGGGCAGTTTGGCACCTTGAGGCTTTAGTTCAGTATTTGCAAAAGTGCCACAGGTAGCCGGTTTTCAGTTGGAAAGGCATTTTGCCCTAAAAACTTTTTAGGTTTATTTTATCAAAAGAATAACTGCAATCACACATTCCATCTGAAAGTATTGCTGATTTAAGGCCTAATAAAGTCAATATTTGCTGCCTTACACTTGTAAGGAGTGATATAATTTATTATGTAAGTGTTATTCATTCTAATTGGTCACCAGGTGGTGCTGTGGGCTGGGGGAAGTCTCAACCAGAGGTTATATGCTAGGGTAGTTTAGTAGAGCTTGTTGTAGCCGGTGTGGAGTTTAGGAGGATTACACTGGAATTTGCACCATAAATGCAGGCCACTCCATAGTAAATTAGAGATTTTCCAGCTGCAGAAAAATGGCAACAGATTAAAGCTTGTGTTCAGCAACAAAAAGTCCAACTAAAGCATACATTTACTTACTTTAGTAGTTCTAGCGTCTTTCACCTGCTGCTCACTTCCTTAAAGCACCCCTTGCATGTCCAGCCCACAACTCTGCTTGATTAACCCTGTGGTGACTCTTAAAGGGATGGCTCAAACCCTAAAGAATGGGGATTTATATCTGCCATCCAGGATATATCCCCTCCGACAAGAGTTGGTTGTGTAGCTGAGCAGCTGGCTCCAACAAGGAGAAGAAAAAGACCAGTGCCTGGCAGTACCTCATCCAGATTAGGGATAAGAGAGACCGTGTCTAGTACCTCAAGGTGATGTGAACCCGGTGCTGAAAGCCTGTTAAAGTTTACAGTGTCCCTGACTCAAGGAGAAGGCAGGTAGGTAGGCAGCCAGTGAGACCTGGTGACCTGGAACTACTAATTCTGGTTAAGGTATATTGAGGAAGATTCTATGTGGCATGTATCACTGTGGAAACTATGCTGGTGACTAATAATAGAACGATAACCCCCATATCTAATAAAAAGCATTAAGTTTGCCCAGGAGCAGTAACCCATAGCAACCAATAAGATGTTTGCTTTTATACAGGTGACCAGTAAATCCTACCTGCTGATTGATTGCTATGGGTTATTGCTACTGGACAAACTTGGTGCCTTCTATTACATAACCTATTACTATAATCAGCCAGAGTAACAGTGGCGTGAGGGAATGTTAACCAAGGTATATAGAGGGCAACTAGACCCCATGTTATGCACTGGCTGATTAAAGCTGCTGACTCTGCTCCTCCGGACCAAGACAACATACTATTAGCACATATACATTGGGCCCTTGGGAGGGCTTTCATGACTAGTATTGGACCAATGCCAATAATATATTTGCGCAATATCTATCAGGCAGATTTGAAAATCTTCTTGGGAGTCTATGACTGGTGGGCCCCATAGGCCCCCAGAATCATCCCATCCTTGTCCTCAGGCCACTGATTAGAAGAATGCTTATTTGGCAACTCTGCCAATGAGCTGACCTTTTTATCTGGCTAACTTTACATGGTATAAGGTAAACCATTGAATAGAAAACACCTCATATTACCTGTATGCGGTGTAATTATTTATAGGTAAGCAGACAAATATAGACTCTTATTTGCTAATACTGAACGTCATCTTCAAGTCCAGCAAAGTAGTGTAAAGTGGTTTCATGTAGTGTGCGATCCATCTAGTGGACAAAGAAGAAAATGAATATGAAATCTTGAGTTTAAATATGAAATAGTTGAAATATGTTGTTTTTAATGCAAGAAATGCCCAACACATAGTTTAACAGAGAGAAAAAAAAGATGGCTGTGGCCTTAACATGCTTGAAACATCCTCAGTTGCTGTAGATGAAGACTTGCTGAGCTGCAGTCAGTCAGTGATGATTCTTGGTTCACATAAGAAGTCCATGCATCATCATTGAGCTTTTAATAACTAGAAAATGAAGACAGACGAGACACAAATAACATACAAGAGTGCTGTGCACCTCAGAAAAACACTTTTCATATATGACACCCCTAGCAATTCAGGATGCAAGGGTCTGAATTTCTTGTGCAAAAACAGTTTTGTGTAATATTGCTCGTTAACGGTTCTGACGATTTGCTTATTTATGTGAAGCATTTAAACCTGTTCCCTAAATGCATCTGTGCAGAATACAGAATTAAATCAGCCACACAGCACTTAGAAGGAAGGTGTGTTTTTTTTTTTTTACTGAAATTAAATTGAAGGGTTGCCCAGAACCTTTCATTTTTGGATTTGGCCCTTATAATGAATTCTCCACAAAATATTGTACCAACTACCAACTACCAAACCAAACTGCACTCTAATTGCATGTTGAAAGCTGAAGCACATCTAAAAAATAATATAATGTTCACTTGAAAATAAAGAATGATAGTTTTGTTAATATCAATTATCCAAAGTTCCTCTAAGAATAATTGACAGGGTAGGACTTTGTTTTAATAATAGGGGGTGAAAATGACTGAATGCAGCAAGGACACTGCAGTACAGAATACATGTTTTGCTCAAAAGAAATTTTTTTACATGCACAGGATAGTAATAGTAAAATGTTACGTCAAATTATTTTTGTTTTTAGTGTCCCCAGTCCTTTCTCTCTTTGGCACTTGTTTTCCAGGCTGTGGCACACCAAACTGCACTATAATTCACTTTAGAAGGTTGTTGTGTGGCAGCCCATGGTTAGAGAATGACAATTCCTTGTGTACCTGTCATGCGCCAAGGTTGTATTGGAAATTGTAACTTATACTAGCAAATTTCAACAGAGTTATGTTAACTTTTTTTGTACTGGACTGTTTTGTTCTTTTCACAGTTTCTCTAAACAGAACAAAAGAATTGTATACACCATCTTGGAGTATTCGCCTCTTCTTGACTCCTGCAATATGACTACCGATGACTGGGCCAAAATCTCTAAGGATATCAAGGTAGGATCATTGTTTAACAAAATTCAACTACTTTTAGAAAACACCAATCTGGGGGAAAATATTAAATGCAAAACAGTACTTAGTGCTTCATTTATATCTTCTTGGAGGGAGTAAATATTATACACAAGGGTAATGTAACATTAAGATGTTTCCTAGGTTTTTATTCTGCAAATATTTTAGACAATTTTATTCTCATTAGTGTATGTTAGATTTACTGAGCAATAACTGAACTGCCTTCATAGTCATCGTAGTTGGTTTTTCAGCAAGAAAAGCCATACACAAAAATGTCCAAACTTTGTTTATTTAAACAGTATTAGAACAACGTATTCCCCTGTTTTTCTCTTGTGGCAAAATTTGTAAGATCCTGGCAAGAAAAATAATTATAATACAGGTATAAGACCTGTTATCCAGAATGCTTGAAACCTGGAGTTTTCCAGATAACAGATATTGACTTAATTTGGATCTTCATACATATTGTCTACTAGAAAATCATGTAAAATTAAATAAACCCTACAGGCTGGTTTTGATTCCAATAAGGATTAATTATATCTTAGTTTGGACCATGTACATGGTACTATTTTAGTATTACAGAGAAAAACGAAATCATTTTAAAATTTTTGAATATTTGGATACAATGGAGTCTATAGGAGAGGGCCTTTGGAACTTTCTGGATAATGGGTTTCTGGATAACAGATCCCATAGCTGTATATGTAAGGAGGGCTGGCAGTTTACATATCCCTTGGGTGGGTCACATCAGGCCATGCTTCTTAATCATTTATAAAACACATACACACTTCATTTTATTAGGGGGTGGGAGTGAAAAGTGACTGAAAGTGCAGTATAATGTTTCCACGTATCTGTAACAGAAAACCATTGAAAATGAAAAATATTAACATAAGGCAGCATATCTCCAGTATCTGAGATTACATTTGTGAATTTCCTGTATGCTACTGTTCATTGCACTGAAGATGGGCATTTTAGATCTAGCCAAACTAGGGTTGGATATTGGGTTGCCACCATATTTTTACCTTTCTTTCTTATTAATAACTTTGGGAGCAAGAGTAGTTTTTACCAACCAGGCTGGTAAAATACTGGCAAGGTGGCAACCCTAGTTGGATAGAGCTGTAGTTCTGCAACATATGGAGTAGAAGTTGTTGCATGTCGCTCTCGTACAAATATTCATATATCACGGAGACTCGTATGTCACTAGTAATATAACATATATTCACAATGTAGAAAGATATGCAGGGCTGTGCAGCTTGTCTGTTGTTAGTAGTTTTGTTTATTTACAGGGAACTACACTGAGCAGAATGAGTGTGCTGTTCTGAAGCATTCCAAGTTACTACATGTATGGAGCAAGATGACTTGTTAGCACATAGTATCATGTAAACATTTCATAAGCTTCCCTGGCAAGAATGCCTTGGCTCTTGGCTTCTGTTTACTGCTGGATATATGGTAAAATGCTTGCAGTGCTGAATAGGAAAAATTAAAATCTAATTTTTGTTCTTGCGTTCATAACAGCGTTTTTCAGGGTTATGCTCTCAAAACATTTAAGAAAAACCAAAAAACTGCAGTTCTGGAACTATTTCAGAATTCCAGCAGTTACAGAGCAATTCTCCGTGTCTGGTCTTACTCTGTAAACTGGATAGCTAATACAATAAAACTAACATTTTTGCCAATTTGGCCTGTCATAAATAGTCTGCAAGGCAACAGTTTTGTTTGTACAAAGTCTATGTCTTGCACCAGCACAGATGCAATTAGGGTTTCCACCTAGCCAGTAAAAATTATGCTTGATGACAATGTTATTAATAAGGGAAAAGGAAACAAAACTATAGGAAGGCCAGAATTTAGCCAGAAAAATTGTGAACCATAGATACAGTGTTTTTGGAAATTATTCTCAAATGGTAGCAATCTAAGCAAAAATCTGTTTGTCTAGAATAATGATCTCATGTGCTTGTAGTCTTCATTGTAGTCTGTAGGTGCCATTAAGTTGTATATATATTTTATAGACAGCAGAGGGCACTCGTGTGTTAGGGGGAATGACCCAAGTAATTTGGTTTCATAGTTGCATTGATAATACATACATGCATAGCACAGAGGCCTCATTCCTGTTTCTAGGGGCAAATTTAAGGTTAATTTAGAGGTCAGTGAGATCAAGGTGGGCTGGAAAAAAGTTGGTGTTCTGGTGACATGGGATGTGAGCCTTGCTACATCTGCTTTACAGGACAGAAAATGCAAGGTTTGAAAACAATATAAAGGGGGGGGTGTTTTATTTGAAATAGTTTGGTGAATTAGTGCCTTTTCTATTACCCACATGAAATGAAGTAGAACAGAGAAGGATCATTTTGTGGTTTGCATACGATAGAAGTTGCCCTTTAAAGGGCACCTATCACCCTAAAAATATTTCTGCCATCAGAGTATCAGAGGTGTGGGGCAATAGAGCCTGCACTCTGGTTGTGGGAAAATAGTTTTTCTGTTTTTTATCTTTACATGCCCCCCGAGTACTAGACAACCCGCATCGATAGGGAGCTCTTGATGTGGGCAGCGATATTGTAGCACTGAGAAAAGTGGCAGAGCTTTTGCATGCATGTGCATATTGAGAATGACAAGGGAAGCACTCCTTATGAGTAGGCATCCTACTACTAAACATGGCCGACCAGAGGCCCTCTGAAGATTCTCTTCTATTTACCTTACAGTCTCTTATTCGTCCACTGCCTGTTTGCAAAGTTAATTGTACCATAGCCACTAGATAGTTAATTCATTATTAATTTAGTAAAAAAAAAAACAGTTTAGGTCATAATATTACTTTAAAGGCTAATTTCACAAGTACCTATCTTGTCCACTAGGTAGAAAGATTGTTCCTAGAAATTATTCTGTCTTGCCTCCATTGTCATTATTCTTATATACATGACATAGCACATTTTTTTTTGCAAGAGATTAAGTTGGTTTGACTGTTACACAGTTTCTTTTGGTATTCATGGATCTATATAGCCTGTGGCTGGACCTCCATCTGTAGTGGGGGTGTGGCAGCAGAATAGTATTTAGACAGTTCTATGTATGGTATTTTACAACAACATTTTTTTGTTTAAAGGGATTCATGTTTTTTATGGTGTAGTTTTTATTTCTAATTTACACTGGTTACACTGCAACCAATTCACTCTACCATGTAAAATTTCATTCCTGAACCAACAAGTATATTTTTTACTTGTAATATTGGTGTGTAGGCAGCCATCTCAGGTCATTTTGCCTGGTCATGTGCTTTCAGAAAGAGCCAGTGCTGCACTATTTATGGTTTTCTGACTAGAGATGCACTGAATCCACTATTTTGGATTTGGCAGAACCCCCGAATCCTTTGCGAAAGATTCAACCGAATCCCGAACCGAATCCTGGATTCTCCTATTCCTACTATTGAGTGTTGTTCTTGAATCTACCAGGGAGCTGTTATCTTGTGTTAGGCAGCTGTTATCTGGTTACCCTCCCATTGTTCTGCTGATGGACTGTTGGTGGGGAAGGGAGGGGGATGATATGACTCCAACTTGGAGTAAAGAGTGACTGAAGTTTATCAGAGCACAAGTCACATGATTGGAGGCACCTGGAAAACTGACAATATATCTCGCCCCATGTCAGAATTCAAAATTAAATTTTAAAAAATCAGTTTGCTGTAAGTCTGTAAGGTGAAAGAGAAGCATGGGTGTCATAAAATGCCATTCACTTTGTGTCACCTTGCAAAATAATTGTAATTAAGGAATGAAATCTGTTATAAAGAAACCCGTTATCCAGTAAGTTAAGAATTACGGTTAGGCCATCTCCCATAGACTCCATTTTAGTCAAATAATTAACATTTGGAAAAACGATTTCCTTTTTCTCTGTAATTATAAAACAGTACCTTGTACTTGATCCGAACAAATTACAGATCTTCATACCCATAATAGACTGTACAATAGAAATAGCATATACTCCATAAATGATTTAAACCCAGTTAATGAAGGGCCATTTACATCACAGGCCCGTGACCCTTATTGCAAATTTCGTAATTTACAGTGTGTCACAAGAGATTCTTCAAGTAGACCTTACAAGAAAGCTTGTCAACCAATGCTCAGGCATGTGTCTTCTCCTATACTCTCTAGTGAAAATGTTGACTCTTAATCTCTGGTTGTAACTGTCAAACAATCTCTTACAGAAATACTACGAGCAATATGATGGGTTTGTGGTGCTACATGGTACTGATACTATGGCCTATACAGCATCTGCACTTTCCTTTATGTGTGAAAATCTGGGGAAAACCATTGTCTTGACTGGATCTCAGGTAAGCTAAATGTATATGACTTTCCCTCATAGCAATCCTTCAGATATTTAGTTTTTCTAACTGCACTAGACCATTAAATGTTAAAGGAAAACTATACCCCCCAAACAATGTAGGTCGTTATAAAAAGATATTGCATAAAAAAGCTCATGTGTAAAACCCTGCTTCATGTAAATAAACCATTTTCATAATAATATACTTTTCTAGTAGTATGTGCGATTGGGTAATCATAAATAGAAAATTGCCATTTTAAATAAGGGCCGCCCCTTGGGATCATAGGATTCACTGTGCACACAACAAATCAAACAATCTATACTTCTTAGGTCACATGAGCCAATTAACAGACAGAGATCTGGCTTTTGCTTCCACACTTCTTCCTGTTACAGTTAGAGTTGTAGTATTTCTGGTCAGGTGATCTCTGAGGCAGCACAGATAGAGTCACGAAATGGTGGTTCAAGGCAAGAGATGTAAAAGGACAAGATTTACTTAAATATATAGACCGGTTTGGTAAGGTTCTTTAATATGGCACTTAATATGATTTAAACTATCTGTTGCTTAAGTGTTCCTTTTGGGGGTATAGTTTTCCTTTAACTGATGTCTGGTTACTCTTGGTTTCTGAGCAATAAGTGACCCCTCCCCTGTCAGTACCCTGTTATATGTACTGATCTTTAAATAATCTGTTTTCTTAACATTCAGGATTGTGCTGAACGTATAGAGAGTGTTATTGATTCCCACCATTAGTTAGTTGCATTTCATTTTCTTATAGATAGATATCCACCAAACAGTGCATTTAACTCTCAGATTTTAGATAGCATTTACCTATATCTCCAAAGTCATACCAACAGGTGTTGGCATCTTTTTTTTTTTTCTATTTTCTGCTGTCATAACAGGTACCTATTTATGAGATGAGAAATGACGGCCGTGACAATTTGCTTGGAGCTCTGCTGATTGCAGGACAGTTTGTTATTCCAGAGGTGAGTAGATGTTTAATGATGATGCAAAAAGAACATGTAAACACAGCTCTTGGGATTGGGACATTGTCCTTGCTGAAAGCTTGTGTAACCTTTAAAAGTTGCCCTGAGACACCTTTGAATGATAGCACTCTTAGCCAGAGACCAATACTCCGCCTGAGCAAGGGGCCACCAGCCTGTGTTTGCGGTGGTAGAATGAATACATGGTAGAGGGTACAAGAAGCCATAAATGTGCACATAATGTATGTCACAAGTCGTTTTGATCACTGTTGATTTGATCACTGCTATTAAATACCTGCTGCTCAGTGCAGATTGCTTCTCATCAACCTCACATGATACAATGACTTGCAGACCTTTCAATTGATGTCAGTGTGAAATGACCTGTGATAGTTAGTGAGCATTTTCACTGGTGCTATGAGCACCAAAAATGTAAGCTTCCTGAATGACAGAATCATAAGTCACAAAGCCAGAGGTTCACTCCATGGGTATCAGCAGAGTAGCACATTGTTGTTATAATGTAAAGAGCATGAACACAATACTTCTGTTTAATTGTATTCCTTTTTATGTCTAGTGGCAAAAAATATTGCTTTCCTATGGTCTATGGTGTACCATATGCAATGAGTGAACAAAATATCTTTATAAATTTCTAAAATTAGCCATTTGTACACGGAGGTGATGTAGCTGCTGTTTGCTGTCACTGAAATACACAAAGCAGTTTGTTTCCTTTACCAGTTCTCATAATTAAGTGGTTTTATGGTGCATTGAACTGAATATGTAATGTTGCAATACCTGGCTTGCATTCAGACATGTTCCTCTGCTTGTTTCACAGGTGTGCCTCTATTTTCATCACAAGCTCTACAGGGGAAACAGGGTCACTAAGGTGGATGCTGGGAGTTTTAATGCTTTCACATCTCCCAACTTGCCTCCACTTGCAAATGCTGAAGTTGACATTACAAGTAAGCAGCCTAACAATATAATCCCTGTAATTTATGCCACATGCAGGAGTCACTCACTCTTTTGTGAGAGCTTAGTCTGTAAAGGGTTGGTGAAAACATGCATACACAATTTTAAAAAAAGATTAAAGGTTTTTTTTTTTGTGATTATAGAACTAGGTATGCACCGATTCCAGGATTCGGTTTGGGATTTGGCCTTTTACAGCAGGATTTGGATTCGGCCAAATCCTTCTGCTCAGCCCAATCGAATCCGAATCCTAATTTGCATATGTAAATAAGGGGTGGGGAGGGAAATCACGTGACTTTTTGTCACAAAACAAGGAAGTAAAAATGTTTTCCCCTTACCACCCCTAATTTGCATATGCAAATTAGGGTTCGTATTCGGTTCGGTATTCGGCCGAATCTTTAGCAAAGAATTTGGGGGTTCGGCCAAATCCAAAAAAGTGGATTCGGTGCATCCCTAAATAGAACCCATCAAACCAGGCAAATATTGTCCATCTCTGTTTAATAGCAGGTTTCAGTGCCTAGTAATTTAGCATTAAGAATTAGGGAATGCTAAATTGCAAATATAATGCTTAGATTCTTAGAGTTCATTCTAATTCCTGACTTTTAATTTTTGTCCTTTCGGTAATCATGCACCTTTGGTGTTCATAACAAATGTGTTCATTTGGATTTTTTAGGGGGTTATTTGCTAATACTCAAATGTATCATAATTTTATTTATTAAAAACAGTCGACTTAACACCCTTCCACAAATTGAACTTTTATCAACAATTCTTCTCTAAAAAGTCAGTGCAAAAAAAGTTGCAACAAAATTGTGCGTCAATTTGATTTGTCCGATTAACAGACAACACTTGACTGTATTCGAATTCGCACCACTACAACTAAAATTTATCGGATTATCGGACCAAAACCAGTGCAGATCACAATGTCAAGAGACAACTTCGGGGACATCTGCCATTGAAATCTACATTACCTCGATTTTTAGCAGCTTTGGGGTATTATAAATCTCTAAACATTCAAGTTTTTTTCCTCCTTAAAATTTGAGGTTTTTCCATTTAAAAACGTGACCAGAAAAATTTGAGATTTAATAAATACAGGGGGTCCTTCCTGTCCACCAAACTTTCATACAACTCATACTTACATACAGAGGCTATTACAGTAATGTACTGTGGTTTGCATGGCCTTAATCAGCATTTAGCTTTAATCAACTTCATGCCCCAATCCCCTCTGTGTGTTGTCTACTGCAATGCACAGAAAGTTAAAAATACATATGCACAGAAAGATAAAGATAAATACTATGTTAAAGGGATCCTGTCATAGGAAAACATGTTTTTTTTTCCAAAACGCATCCGTTAATAATGCTGCTCTTGCAGAATTCTGCACTGAAATCAATTTCTCAAAACAGCAAACAGATTTTTTTATATTCAATTTTGAAATCCGACATGAGGCTAGACATTTTGTAAATTTCCCAGCTGCCCCTGGTCATGTGACTTGTGCTCTGATCAACTTCAATCACTCTTTACTGCTGTACTGCAAGTTGGAGTGATATCACCCCCCTCTTCTCTTTTTTTCCCATGACAGTATCCCTTTAAGACAAACATCTGTCTTGTTGAATTTAATAAGTAAATTTATATGTTTCAACTTATATACAAATTAAACTTACGGACAAACCTACAGACC
Organism: Xenopus laevis; assembly: GCF_017654675.1. Classification (NCBI taxonomy): domain Eukaryota; kingdom Metazoa; phylum Chordata; class Amphibia; order Anura; family Pipidae; genus Xenopus; species Xenopus laevis. Next base: position 89,980,702 of record NC_054385.1, read on the forward strand.
CCATCTCGTACGTAACCCGGGGACTGCCTGTAGGCCCCTTAGTGTGTATTAGGAACAAAAGTACATATTCAGATGGTTCAAGGGGCCTCTGCCATTGACTTCTACATAACCTTTAACAGGGTTTAGATGGTGTATTTTTGGATACAGGCTATTTCCAGGGTTGGGATATGACCAATCTCAAAAGATTAGAGATTTTTGAAAAAACTAAAAATTCATGATTTTTTTTTAAGCCTAAAAATCTACTCTAGATCAAAAATAATCTTGACTATTTTGAAAAAACACTTGGGGGTAGATTTATGAAAATGTGAGTTTAGAGCTTAATAAATAAAACTCACGCATGTTCTATTCATTCCTTTGGGATTTTTAGAATTGTATTTATAAAAGGGTGAAAGCTAGAACTAACCGTTTTATAAATATGGTTCTAAAAATCTCATAGGGATGAATAGAACATGAATAGAAAACTCAAAGTTCAAAAAGTGTCGCTGGTCATTCCTCAAAGAAAAAAACAAGACAATATAGTGTAGCGTTCTTTTATAAGTCAAACCTCCATGTGATTGCATTCACACATTTATCAGTGCTATTAACCCCACCTCAACCTTCTTAGGTGCAAGTGAACTATTTATCATGTGTACTCACAGCACCATCAGTTAAAGTGCTAAAGTATGAAAAGGGATATTAGAAAACAGAGGTAAGTACCCACATGATTGTGGCCCCACTTCTGGTAGTAGATTATACTCATGCACTACCATCCACACTATTCGGATGCCCATTGACGTCGAAACCCGAGTGTCAATATTGACGCAAATCGGCGCGGGCATCAAAAATTTGAATTTTGCAAATTTTTTGCCATTTTGCAAATTTTGAGGGAAATTCACGAATTTTCCAGCGAATCGAAAAGGGAGAAATTCGCCCATCACTAATAGGCAGTAGTGGTATTGTATCTGTCCATACTTACAAGTACATGTCTACTTTTAAAAGTATAGCCATGATTGTAATTTTTCCCATCCACTACTGTCCAGGAAACAGGGCTGTGTTTTCCACTGAATTCCTGAAATGGCTTTATTATTATTATTATTATTATTATTATTATTATTATTAGTAAAGAGACAGTGGTCCTGTCAGGGTAATAAGGCTGTCTGACCTGCTTGCCACTGGGAAACAATTTGTGCTGTTTATGGTGTAGGTGCAGTGCTCACGTTAAAAGCCACCAGTCTTGTTTTATTTCATAACTGTGAGTGGATCCACCACTCCTTAGGGAGGTGGCATTTTAAAAGTTCATTTAATTTTGTAAGTCTAAACCTGCTCTAAGCAAATTTATTGGCTGATCATATATTTGTTACTGTTCCCAATCAGCATGCCATAAAATGAATTAGGTTTGGGATGTTTCTGTTCAAAAGAACCTAAAACTGTCTGAGCATATTCCATTTATCTGTTCACCATGAGGTACAACAAATTCCTGGCACCCCACAAATCCTTTTTTTAATTAAGAAGAATGATGACCAGCTTGCAGCCCTTCAGATGTTGCAGTTTAACTCCTATCAGCCCACCCCCAGCAACTACAAGCTTATAGGTTGTATATCCATACTGCAAATAGGAAACACTGAATGGAAATTCATTGAATTAAACTAGAACCATAAATGTCAGTGAGCACTGCAGGAATACGGGTTTAATCAGATTCATGTTGTTGCATATTCTGTATTCAAAATAAAATAGTAGATGGCAGTCAAAGAAAGAAAATTGTGATTCTTCTGTAAGCTTAGTGTTGAGAAGGACACAAATCTACTGCTAATGACTGTCCAGTATTAATGAGCTTTTTATCTTTTTTTTTTTTTTCAGTTAATTGGGAGACTGTTTGGAGACCTAATACCACCAAGAAATTTCATGTCCATACTGATATGAACAGAAATGTGGGCCTACTGCGAATATTTCCCGGGATAACTGCTGCAACTGTACGTTCTTAAATCTTAAAGACTACTAAATATTCATTCAATATTTGTTATTCCTATTTTATTTTGAGAGCTCATAGTTCCTCCCATCTCAGATTCTTTTGGGGTTTTTATCTGCAGAAAAAGACCCTTCTTATTCGTGTTAAAGGGAAACATGCTCATTATTATTACACAGCGGTATACATGTGTCTTGTTCCATGACCTTGTTCCATATTGAAGTGATTCTGGGACTTAAAGCCTCTCTTTTTATAGAATCTGTGCACTGCCCACCATGTCTCTTCCCCTGTGTGAAAGCATTACTAGAAATATTTTTCTTATAAGCAACCACAACCGGGGAGGGGGGTGGGGATTGTGCTTTTGGTTGCTTGAAGACATAACTGCCATTGCACACAAACACAATGTTCTACTACAATACATCACTTTTTAGTTTTTGTGTTCAAAATGTAATGTATTTACAATAGCTTTCTGTCATGCTTGTCTGCTTTGCTATTATTTGTTATAAACAGGTGAAGGCTTTTCTGCAGCCCCCTATGGAAGGCATTGTGCTTGAAACATATGGTTCTGGCAATGCCCCAGACTGTCGCTTGGATTTGCTTGGAGAGCTTAAGAAGGCTACAGAGCGTGGAGTGGCCATTATAAATTGTACCCAATGCTTGCGAGGATCCGTCACTGATTCATATGCAACTGGAAAGGTGTGTAATTCTACTACTCACAGCTGAAAGAATTTCATCTAACAATATATGTTCTATTGCTGTTGGTGAATTCCCATCCCCTGCTTTCTTTAAGAAAGGTTCTAAAATTAACGAAACAATATCATGATGGTTAGTAACATGACAAATTTTGATTCCTTAAATTGTGTCAAATCAGATAAACAAATATGAATGCTGCTCCAAAAAATAGTATGTGGTCTCACTGCATAGACCCTCAGTCTTAGGGTTACCAAAAAGACTGCTGAAGTGTGGAGACCAGCAGAAAGTAAAAACACATCTCATGCCTGTTGGGGCACTTATTTGAAGGGTGCCTATGAGTAAGTGCCCCCAACAGGCATGAAACACGTTAGACTATGCATGTCCTAATCATTTTAAATTTGCTAATCATTATTGCTACTGTTTTCACTTGTTGCTGGTCTCCACACTTAGTAAATGGGCCCCCTAATATTAGGAACATTTCTTAAAGGTCGAAGTGAATTTTCGAATTAAAAAACTTAAAATTTCGAAGTAATTTTTGGGTACTTTGACCATCGAATAGACCAAAATTCGATTTCAATTGAAAATACTTAACAAATTCGACCATTTGAAAATCGAAGTACTGTCTCTTTGAAGAACTTCGACACTTCGCCACCTTAAACCTGTTTAGCCTAAGGGGGACCTCCTATAAACTTTCTGAGTGTTTGGCTAAGTTTTGAGCAGTCAAAGTATTTTTTTGTAAAATCGTTTGATTCGAACAATTTAATCGAGCGATCAAATGATTTGTACTTCAATTGAAAATATACTTCGACTATCGAAATATCAAATTCGATGGTCGAATTTCGAAGTTTTTTAACTTCGAAATTTGATTCGATAGTAAATGTGCCCCTATGTGTCAAATGTAATGCCTCACAAATCCCATTAAACCATGTCACTTTCTACTTGCTGATTTATTTACATGCATAATTAACTAATTTTATGGGTAAATTTGAGGTTAATGGATTTTTTATGATGGAAATTATACATTGAAGTATATTTTTAATATAATATTTTAATATTCTAATTTCAATTACCTACTGTGTTGAACCCTATGAAAATACTGTGTTGAACCCTATGAAAATAGACTATAGATGGGCTGTCGTACTGTCATTTTTACACACCTGAAATCAGTTGTCTACAACATAATCTGGAGGCCATGTTATTATCACTAATACCTAAATGTTCACCCACACTAGTGCAAGGGATACATTATTACAATATCCTGTTATTACGACTGCTGTGGTGATACTGTCGTCTAGTCTGTAAAGCTATTGAACTAGTAACTAGTGTTACATTTTAAAATGTATTTTGTTGCTACAACAAAATGCTCTGTAGTACTGGTTCTCAGCCAAGTGATTAGAATCTGAGTGATTGGAACTGTCATTAGACAGAGTTTTACGTGTCCTAGTAGCTTAGCAATACCTTTAAAACAAACCTTTGTCCTTACTTGTAGCACAAAAAAGCCCCAAACTTTAAACAAGTTACACAGGACCAAACCCCAATGTTGGCATAAGGTTTAAAGTCATAAAACTGCCATAACACCACAGGCAGCTCAAGAGTTATATCAAATTTAAAGGTAATTAATACAAATTTGCTGTTGGTGGAAATAAAATTATGTATATAGTCAGTTTTTCTGTACCTTTGTCCATCAAATGCCTGTTTTTAAACCAGCTTTAAATAAATTCTCCCCAAGATTTAAAAGTGTTTGTATGGAAGTACAATGAACAATTCAAAATCAAATCAGCTACAAGTCTATATGAATTGCTTATTTTATCGTTTCGGTCATAAAAAAAAGTGACTGTTTTGTTCGTAAATCGGATCCTAGCACTACTTACTGTAAATCTATTTTACTGCATGCGATATACATGAGGTTCTCTTTTCATTTCCCATCAGATATTTATATACTCTTTAACAGCCAAGCCACTAGAGAAGCATTTTCCTTTATGTTTTATAACCATGATAATATTTTTATCAGTCACCAATTTTGTGCTCAGGACTTGGGTTTTCTGGATAATGTTTTTTTCTTTAATTTCGATCTTCATAGTTTGTCTACTATAAAATTATGTAAACATTAAATAAATCCAATAGGTTGGTTTAGCTTCCAATAAGGATTAATTATATCTTACTTTGGATCAAGTACAGGCTACTGTTTTATTATTACAGAGAAAAAGTTAATCATTTTAAAATTTTGTATTATTTGGATAAAATGAAGTCTATGGGTGACTTCATTATTTGGAATTCACTGGATAACTGGTTTCCAGATAACTGATCCCATACATGTATCTGATCTGATACAAAATCAAAAGAACTCAAAATTCAACCAACTGCAATTTATTAAAGAAAGAAAAGAAAAAAAAAACTCAAAATTCAAACTCAAATTTTAGTTGTTTTTTTTCATGATAAAAGACTCGAACGTCAAGAAAGGCTGCAAACAACTCCAAATTGATCCAAGGACGTCCTCCATAGGCTAAAACAGCAGGTTTAAGGTGGCAAATAGTCGAATCCTAGTTCTTTAAGGGCTAGTGCATGATAAATTTTGAATATAAAATTAGAATCAAATTTTAACAATTTCCTAGTTGAATTTGACAGTTTTAGCCATAAAAAATTTGAAAGTTCAAATTTTCACTTCGACCCTTGATAAATTTGCCCCTTAATGTTTAAATGATTTTCTAGTAGCCTTAAGGTGTGGTAATTCAAATTACGGAAAGAGCCCTAAAAAAAGTCCTATACCTGTATTTCATTATTTCTCTTTCATGTAACTGAATATCAAAAAATCCATATTGTATGAAAGAGCATTTTATGTATTTAGAATTCTGAAAAATATATGTATGTACTTAATGTGTTCTGGTGATTCCAAACATGTATTTCCCCAGTTGGTGTATGTATACATTATTTATTACCTGTTGAATATATATGCAATAAAAAAATGACCATGGTCCTAAAGGGTTCTCAGCACCCTAGTTACATTTATTTTATTTTTTTCTTATTCTGCCCATTGAGCCATATTTTTATGTGCAGTTTTAATTAATATACATAGGACTTGCCATACAATAACTTTGTAGCCATCAACTTAATCTCATCTATAGATTCCAGCAACTGCATATTGATAAGCTTTTAACATAAAGGTTATGTGATGCTGCCGTGTAGGACACAGGCTCTAAATTATGTCTGTAATCCCTGAGTTTATATAAACAAAAAAGAGAAGATGCCGGCTCCAATCTCCTTTGGACTAATTATAATATATCAATAGAGCAAATCACTTATAAATCACTTATAAACTTTGCGGGTCAAATCCCTTATTTTTGTGTATATATATATATATATATGCATGTAATGCTCAAGTTGCTCAAATTTCTACGTTGATGTAGACCGCTAGGCAATCCTTACCAAGCAGAAAAATCTGGCCTGGGTGTCCAGACCCCAGGCCCTTCACTCCAATCGTTAAATGATAGAAAACAGCCAAAGAGCTTTACACTCACCAAGTTAGCCGAATGGTCCGGGTGCCGTGCCCCGAACCCGTAGCTTAGGCAAACTCTGTCTTCAAAAATAAATCTGCACGCACTCCTGCAACCATGGCCGTGGAGGTTAAAAATGTAACTTTATTCCATGTAGTTAAAAGATATGCGTCCTAACGCGTTTCGTATCAGCAGATACGTAATCATAGGCACATAGTGCCTATGATTACGTATCTGCTGATACGAAACGCGTTAGGACGCATATCTTTTAACTACATGGAATAAAGTTTGCCTAAGCTACGGGTTCGGATTACGTATCTGCTGATACGAAACGCGTTAGGACGCATATCTTTTAACTACATGGAATAAAGTTACATTTTTAACCTCCACGGCCATGGTTGCAGGAGTGCGTGCAGATTTATTTTTGAATCCCTGAGTTTAAGCAAGACTGGTGTTTGCCAGAAAGGAAATGGAACACTTGCCATGTTAACGGGACTGTCTCTATTATGTTTTATGCTTATAATCTGGAGTTTTCCGAATAAGGGGTGTTTTGATGAGGTGGGGCCCCATGCCCTAAGGCTGGTAAAATATTTAGAAAAATCAATGAATTTATGCTATTTTAGGTAACATAAAACTGGAAAATGGACCACACCACCACAAAGTAAATTAAAAATCCAATTTTATTTGTGGCTATTAAAAGACCATGAGGACGGGTAGACACATAACCGCCTGACGCATTTCAGACACATCTGATCCTTGGTCATAGGCTTAATGTTGTTCAGTTCCCATCTGATAGTTGTGTCACGTTGGATGGAAATTTCCATGTAATTTACACATCAGATATATGTATCAATTCCATTATATTTTGACCCATACGACTACATCCGACTACATCCGACTTGTATGAAGCAATTTGTCGATCCAACACTATCCTACAAAATCTCTCGTGGAGTTTAGTCCTTAGGTAATGTCTTTTTATTACAGAGAAAGAGCAATCAGCCCAAAACTAATAAATATTTAAATAGAAATCAAAGGAAATTGCAGTACAGGTATGGGATCCGTTATCCAGAAAGCTCGGAATTATGGAAAGGCTTTCTCCCATAGACTCCATATTATCCAAAATCCACACTTATAAAAATGATTTTCTATGTAATAATAAAACAGTACCTTGTACTTGACTCACACTAACATATAATAAATCATTATTGGAAACAAAACCAGCCTGTTGGGTTTATTTAAGGTTCGAAATGATTTTCTTGTAGACTTAAGGTAGAAAGATCCTTTATCTACAAAACCCCTATGTCCTGAGCATTCTGGATAACAGATCCCATACACGTAGCTGTATTTCAGAGCTTTCTGGATAATGGCTTTGCAGATCCCATATCTGTAGAAGGAAATTGATTTTTCCATTCAGGCTGAGAAAAAACTAGTGAAAAATGTTGCTCCTTCTTATTTTGACAACTGGATACCTTTAGTAAATGCATATATAAGATTGACTGTGTTTGTCTCTACTAGTGGGCTTGCATTGGCTGAGCTGATTCTGAAAACACTGTTTTTCTCTTTGTAGGCTCTGACTGTGGTAGGAGTCATTCCTGGATGTGATTTGACTCCAGAAGCTGCTCTTGCAAAACTTTCCTATGTTTTAGGGAAAAACAGCCTCACTCCAGAAGAGAAAAAAAAGGTAACGTGAAAGATTTCTTTTATTTGTTTAACTTTATATTATTATGTTTTGCTGCCAAGATTTTACCCATCTACGAACCTCTGCTTGCACTTTTTTATTAGGACTTGTTTTTGGTGCAGTACAGATACACACATTTTGCTCGCTGAATGTTGAATGACTGTGCTAATGGCAAAATATGGTAATTTGGATACTGAACTCTAATGGGCAGATTTATCAAGGGTCGAAGTGAATTCGAGGGAATTTTCAAAGTAAAACATTCCGAAATTCTAAGTAATTTTTTGGATACTTCGACCATCGAATAGGATACTACGACTTCGATTCGAAGTCTCAAGAAACCTTGTATGTGGTTAAGAACAGTTATAGTAATAATTTTATTCTTTTAATATAAAACTTGCTTTGTTTTATATGAATTGTTGCATTGAAAGGGTTTGTTAAGAACAAAAGTTAGTTTCAAGGGGCAGCACAGATTTACTAGGATTAAAATATTTAGGCTTACCTTCTCAATAAGAGATTAATTGCAGTATAGTTACATATAATTATATGTTCTCCAAATAAAAGTCTTCTAGTTATAGCCTCCCTAAACACAAATTTCACTCATGGGCAGAGAAAGAGGGGCATTTATTTATTTTACCAATTGACCATGAAATGTAAAAGCCAATATGGAGATAATTCTGTACCAACTTTTTTTCAAGACTTATTGCTACAGATGTTAGTTCTTAACCTTTTTACACCAGCATCTAATAATCTGGAAAAATAGGGAAACCAAAACACATTCAACTATAAAACGTTAAATTTATTAGTTAATAAACTAGAAAGTGTCAGGGCCCGAAGGCTCCGTTGTAGTGCGGACCAAGGAGGAGGCAATAACACCAAGTTCGCGGTACAAAAGGATTTATCAAGAGGATGGTCGTAAACAGGCAAATGGTCAAATACAGGCAGCAAGGATCAGAGTCGAAAAACAGGCAAGAAGTCGGTACACAGATAATCAAAAAGCAGTAAATCACACCCAGGAACTATGCAAGATAGACCTATAATTGGGCAAGGAGGAAAAGGGCAGTCAGGAATAAATAGTCCAAAGTTGGCGCCAAAACTTGACGCGATGACGTCATGACGCCGGCGTCCTCACGTTAGCGTCCTGACGCCGACGCACATTCTGACGCCGGCGTCCATTCCGTCGCCGGCGACCAATCCGGGGGCGACTCGTTTCGGACGCAGTCATATTGCGACCAGGAAGGACCGCATGGTGGAGCAGGAGGTCGCCATCTTGGACATCCCGTGGGGTAAGTTCTCCATCTTCCATTACAGAAAGCAATTGAAGTGACATTATTATGGACTATTTAAAGGGGATGTTCACCTTTTACAAAGTCCTACCAAAGTGGGTATTAGTTAAGCTCAATCTTTTAAAAAAAAAAATATCCCAGAAAAGATCTTTGTGCTTAGCTAATGTATTTGTTAATTTAAAGTGTTTGTTTTGCAAGGTCCTGCTACTTTGTTCAGACTTTCCAAAGTTGAACATCTCCTTTAAAAGCAATAGGTTTTGTGAACTTCTCCCGTGAGAAACACCGCAGTAAGGAAAAGACTACAGAGGACTACAGAGGAAATGGCTTAATAAATAATAAATTCATTGAAATTCTTCTAATAATGTTTTATGTAACTTCAGTCACTGTATCCAACAGAGGCCGGAGATTATACCATATGAAATCTTATTTATCTCCCCAATGTGTGGATGCAACAATATCAAATTGTTTTGTACTCTCCAAATTCCAATTTTAAACTCATTAATAAAAACATCAGGTTGCTTTTTTAATCTTGCACTGCCATTGTGGTTTATGTGGGTGTGGGCGTGCATTTCATATCTGTCCATACATATTTTATGATCATACCCTACAATTTGACTTTAATAAAAGACGAGGAGAGCATGTTCTTTCTGGGGGTTTGTTTTTTTATGTGCAGTGACTGCGTTTTAATATTTTAACACTAGGCAGCACAAAAAATATCTAATTTATTCATCATTTGTGAAAGCATAAAAATATATTTTTGTATTGGCATGTACCGTATTTGCTTGGCTTCCTTACTCAGATCCATGTTTATTTAGTGGGCCCTTTAGTACTTCATTATCCAGAACCAGAAAGCTTACAAGCAACCATTGTGTGTCTCTGTGCTGTGCAAGCTGGTTACTGATATCCTGACCATGTGAAAATGACAGATAACAGGATTAACACTTTCATATCTGTCAGTCTTCACTGTTTGATGGCATTTTCTTTATTTGTTGCCAGTCTGTTCATGAGCCATGTTTCTCCATCATGTATGTTCATATTACTGTTGCTTCTGCCTGTCTGCTGTTTTACACACCACTGATTTTTAAACACTGCATGTATCTCATCTGTGCTCACGAGTGAGTTTCGCCTTCAGATGCTGTTTGAGAATCTCCGGGGAGAGATGACCGTAAGCGCCACAGGAGCCAAGATCTCTCTGCGAGACAGCAAGTTCATCCAAGTAGTTGCTAAATCTCTAGGCGTGAGCTGCAAAGAGGTACTGTGCATCAGCATGAATTAGTTGAGCCCTTCCTAGTCACATTCATTATAGATAGCTCATACTCTCCGCCTGTTCTATTGGGGTACACAGCAATAAAGTTAATGCTGAAGCACTTGGGGGTTGTGTATGGTTTTTTAAATGCTGATTTATAAGGACACTCATTTATTTAAAAAAAAATAAGCACACTAATATAAAAATAAGCATAATGGTAAAGCTGCCCAAGAATTAGAATTCTGGTCCCTACTTAATGGTGTACCAGATTGGGCAAACAAGGGATTTACTGGCTGCCTTGAGGATTTCTGAGTGGTTTCAGACCATAGCAGGCCCCAGCCTAGGTAAGTTCCCATTTCTCCTTATTTCCACCATGATCCTGCATAAAAAACTTTTGGTACTATTTATATTATATATTATATTTATAGTGAGCTGATGGTGTAAAGTTCTCAGATGGACCCCAGGAGACCCATTTTGGCACTGTCTGTGCAGTGAGCAGTGATTCATCAATGGTTTTGTTAGGAGTTGAATGGATATTAATTGTAGAAGGTGGCAAAATCTGCCTAGTCTGTTGCTCGTTGAGTGTGACAGTATGAAATTCCTTCCACGTGTTAGAGCTAGGTGCCAGTTTTAGGGTTCTATTTATTAAAATGTAAGACCACAGGAATTCCTATAGAAGGACCCTCTGGTAACTTAGTCTGTCTCTGCTGCTCATGATGCCACTTGCATGAGGATCATTCTGCCCAAGGAATGATCAATAAGCCAAGTTGGGCACATATGATTTGGCCATGGAAAGGCTAATTCCACAGGCAGTTGTGCTGAGAAATGGAAGGAACGTGCTATTAAAATTGTCCTCTTACATTGTCAAATTTTAATTTTCACAAGGGCATCAATTTTAATACAGGTATGGGACCTGTTATCCAATATGCTCGGGAACTGGGGTTTTCCGGATAACGGATCTTTCCGTAATTTGGATCTTCATACCTTAATTCTACTAAAAAATCATGTAAACATTAAATAAACCCAATAGGCTGGTTTTGCTTCTAATAAGGATTAATTATATCTTAGTTTGGATCAAGTACAAGCTACTGTTTTATTATTACACAGAAAATAATAAAAATAATCATTTTGTAAAATTTGGATTATTTGATTATAATGGAGTCTATGAGATGTTCATTCTGTGATTCGGAACTTTCTGGATAACGGGTTTCCAGATAACGGATCCCATACCTGTACTGTACTTCCCAATTGTATTGTATAGCCAATTCCAAGTGCTAAGTGCATTGTTTTACTGTATGTCACAGGAGCTGGAAGCTGTCAGAGATGCCCTTACGCCATCTTTAGCCTGTGCTGCTGCTGCGACTGGTGATATCAATGCTTTGGAAGCAATAAGAGACATGGTAACAGTTTACTTACATTGCAAAACCAATGCTTCATGGTCATTCTATTCATGACAATGTAATTATCCTACTGCACACCTGTAGTTCACCAATCCTGCAAGCTGGTGGTGCGTTCCTTCCGTTGACCCAGCCGGGTCCCTTAGCAACCAATGTGTAAAAGAAACGGATCCGCACACACACCGATTAGTGCAGTCGGGGATTATCCCCTTTTATTCAGACACCAAACATGATGTTTGCACTAATCGGTGTGTGTGCGGATCCGTTTCTTTTACACATTCTATTCATGAGGCTTAAAGGGGGTGTTCACCTTTGAGATAACTTTTAGTATGAGGTAGAGAGTGATGTGCTGAGATAATTTGCAATTGGTTTTCATTTTTTATTATTGATGTTTTTTAATGTTATTTAGCTTTTTATTCAGCAGCTCTTCAGTTTGCATTTTAAGCAATCTGGTAACTATGGCCCAAATTACCCTAGCAACTGTGCATTGATTTGAATAAGAGACTGGAATATGAATAGGAGAGTCTGAATAGAAGGATCAGTAATAAAAAGTAACAATACATTTGTAGCCTTACAGAGCATTTGTTTTTTAGAAGGGGACAGCGACGCCCCTTTGAAAGGGAAGAAAAATACAAATAACTATAAAACTATAAAAAAAAAATAATAAAAACCAATTGAAAAGCTGCTTAGAATTAGGGATGCACCGAATCCTGTATTCGGTTCGGGATTCAGCCAGGATTCGGCCTTTTTCAGCAGAATTCAGATTCAAATCATTGTGCCCGGCCGAACCGAATCCAAATCCTAATTTGCATATGCAAATTAGGGGCAGGGAGGGAAATTGTGTGGCTTTTTGTCAGAAAACAAGGAAGTAAATAAAATGCTTTCCACTTCCCACCCCTAATTTGCATATGCAAATTAGGGTTCGTATTCAGTTTGTATACTGTAATCTTTCGCGAAGGATTCGGGGGTTCAGCCAAATCCAAAATAGTGGATTCGGTGCATCCCTACTTAGAATTGGTCATTCTATAACATAATAAAAGTTACTTTAAAGGTGAACCACCCCTTTAAAAAGTGGTTGCATCTTTCTTAGTCTTAAACTGGAGAGCCCAATTTTGTAAAAAAAAACATAACTTCAACGTAGCTAATTGAAATGTAATTTTCACAAATGTGTCCTATACTGGATGTATCCTACGTACTGTTGTACAACTGGTAATAAACTCCTACTTGACTTGAAACTGCAGTAGAATAGTGTATTGGTGAATAGTGTGTAAGTAAGGGGGGGGGATTATGATTAAATGGGATTCCTCTTCTGCATTTAGTTCCACTATTATAACCCCTTTTTACCCGACACGTGAGACATGCTTTATCTGTGCCTTAGTAGCCATTGTCATTTTATATGAACCAGGGTGGGAACTTGAGTAGTGAAGATTATGATGGTCGGACTCCCCTGCATGTGGCATCCTGTGAGGGTCACTATGCTGCTGTCCAGTACTTGCTAAATAACGGATCCACCGTTTATGCTAAAGATCGTTTTGGTGACACACCATTGATGAATGCTACGAAATTCAGGTAATTATCATGATATATTTTTTTCTCGCAAACTATTTAACAAGTCTTCATGTGCAGCCAACACTGTAATACATCTGCGCTTGTTTTCCTTCATGCAGCTGTGAATTTTTGTCACCCACATTCTATGAAAGCCCTCACCTTTCTCCATTTGTTCTCTGTACAATCAGAATTGCTTACATTGCACCCGGGGCGTAACTACAGAGGAAGCAGACCCTGCAGCTGCAGGGGGGGCCAGGAGGTATAGGGGGCCCCATGAGGCCCTAGTTAATGAGCAATTTAAACATTTATTGATAAAACAGTACAACCTCTGGATATGTTGGGGGCCCTAAAATTAACTTGCTGTGGGGCCCAGTAACATCTAGATACACCACTGCATGGTACTGAATATGTATAACTTTGCTTGTGCACATTATAGCTTTTTTTATATACAGCATTATATTTTAGCTCTTACACAAATGAAGTGTAATACACAGACATTAGCTCTCTAAAAGCACACACACATTTTAGGTGTTGCTTTTTGTTGTACATGCAAGCAAGTGACATTTTGTATATGTGAAAACCAGAGAGCAATGTGTGCCACACCCAGGCAGTGCCTAAGGTAGTTCTCAGTAGTTTGTTTAGATTCATCTAGCAGTGCCACTCCTATTGTTAGACAGGCCCCTGTTCTCTACTGCAGTCATTCTGGACTAGATACATGGAGAGATTTTTGCTTTTAGAAGGCCTGTCGTTGGGGTGTTACTGAGTTTTAAGTAGGTTGATCAGGAATTAACAATATTATATCAGATACAGAGGTATGTAGAACATTCACAATTCAGAGGTTAACACAGGAAACATAAAACATGTGTGAAATATGCCTCTTGGCATAACAACGTTTTTTGCCATTGTATGTGAATGGAAGGCATATATTCAATATTCCAGTTGAAGCATCCTGCTACCACAGATCTGTGTACACTGCAGTGAGCACCTTGCTTGAGACATGCCAAGAAATGTATTTGAGAAATTCATTGTATAATATTTGGCAACCTAAATTTTATGCAGCATTTATCTAGACGGCTCATGCTGACAGTCAGCTCTCCTTGTTTTTAATGGGGGCTGAATGTGTAGAAGTACAGAAACTAGTCGTACAAAATAGAAACTGTGTTGTATTAAGCAGCATGCTGTTTTTTGAAACCAACCTTAAAATTGATGACTGTGGCCCTTCAATGGAGAATTCTATTCAATCATTAATGCAGCACCCATGGGCTGTTAAAAAGCTTCTTCATACATCTGATTTATATGTAAGCAATAGGAATGGAAAATTATTTTAATTATATAGGAGTAGCTCTCAATGCCTTTCATAATAATTTATATTTTATTTAAAGGGCTGGGATGCCTTAATTTATTTAGCATATAAGGGCTATATGTTCATCATCACACAATTATGAACAATTATGGAAAATGATTCAGTTTATGTGCGGCATGTGGCCTTGTCTGCCACTACAACCTACAAAGACCATACTGCTCTTAATGGCATAAACCTAAGGGGACTGGTGTGGTCCCCAACTTGGTAGGCAGCAAAACTCTCTGAATTGCCCATCTATTTACTTGCACAGTAATTGTCTGTGCACTCAATGCTCGGCTGATTATAGCTCATAAATGCTCCTCTATTCCATTTAAAATATATGGTTGTAATTTGGAGTGTTCGGTCACTTGTGTAAAAATGTGAAGGTGTTGAAAAGCTTTAAATTTCCCCATTTTTCTGTGGCCTAAGGGAACAATTTCTCAGCACCATTTTGCTTGTCCATGTTTTGTTCTAAGGTCATGTATGTGGCTTGGTGTTAAGCCTATTTAGTGGTGTTGCCTTTTGGGTCATTCACAAACTTTTTTTCTTCTTCAGACAATTGGAAGTTATCAAGTTGCTTCGACAGACTGGTGCACATCTCTCCTGGGAAGAGCTTGAACACATCGGCACAGACTTGTGCAGGTAAAAAACTCCCTAAAGTCTTTGCATAATAAATAATGGCTGCATATTTCTTTGTGCATCTCCTGGCTAAAGCACTGGCCTCACAATGTAATCTGCCCCTGCCCTGTTTTATAGGGGAGAGACTTCCAAGTCCATCATTCATTTTTAAAGACATATGACCGCCATTAAAAGGACTTGTGTGGGGGTGCTAAAGCCACACGGAATTTTTGAAGACTTGGCATGTGATAGGCATACCCTCCTGTTGACAGTTTGCACACTGCATATTATTGAGCAAGCAGTGTAGCAATTCCTATTCATATGTAGAAATTCTGTTGGGAAGTTCAGCACACGCAATGTATTAGACATTTACAGTGTAATGTCTTTATTGTTACATTCTATTTAAACACTGTTTAAAAGGAAAATGTTTCAGGCAGTGGTATCAGCATTTCAGAAGTAATAATGGAGTATTATGAAATGTAATTGCAAAACACGACCATTCAAAAGAAACCTCAAGTAAATGACAGGTATGCACTACTGTAGTAATACTACACACACACACACACACACACACACACATCTCAATGTGGGCAGACTGCATGCTTTTTGCTCCCATGTCATATTCAAGTAAGCAACAGTTGTTTTTCTTTTACATTACCTGTGTGATAATGTGCTCTTACAGGCAGTCATTGGCTCTTTACTGTTCTAAAATACTGCTGGGTTGGCAGATAAGGAGTTGAATGAATAAATCAATATTTCACTTCCTTTCCTTAAATATATCATATATACATATCTGTGCTGTATCACCTTGTGGATATGGTTTAAGAGCTTGGTAAATCCCTCTCATTTGAAGACAAACATAACAAGCAGACTTTGAGCCAAGTCCATAAACAGGCCAAAAAGCCAGGAAATGCAAGCAATTCCTCAATGAGACTGGAAAGATTTCAAGGCAGGTTGCAGTTAACAACAAATCTAGGAAAACTTGCAATACCCCAAAAAAGGATAAGGGCAGGCAGGAACACATTCTGTCTTAGCTAAGAGGCAGGCTCAATATCTCCTTTACTGGGCAATAGCATTCAGCTGGACCTGATAGATATGAGCCAATGAAGGCACAGGCAGAGCAAACAGTTAATGACATCAAAGTGCTGATCACACATATAAGTGATGTGCGGGTCATTGACTCTTTACTGTTCTAAAATACTGCTGTGTGGGCAGATGAGGAGTTGAATTAATTGTTTAATATTTCACTTCCTTTCTTAAATATATCATATATACATATCTGTGCTGCGTCACCTTGTGAATATGGGTTAAGAGCTTGGTAAATGCCCCTCATTTGAAGACAAACATAACAAGCAGACTTTGAGCCAAGTCCATAAACAGGCCAAAAAGTCAGGAAATGCAAGCAATTAATCAATGAGACTGGAAACATTTCAAGGCAGGTTGCAATTTCAACAAATCTAGGAAAATTGGCAATACGCCAAAAAAAGGATAAGGTCAGGCAGGAACACATTGTGTCTTAGTTCGGGGTCCAGCACAGAGAGGAGTAAGAGGCAGGCTCAATATCTCCTTAACTGGGCAATAGCATTCAGCTGGACCTGATAGATATGAGCCAATGAAGGCACAGGCAGAGCAAACCGTTAATGACATCAAAGTGCTAATCACACATATTCGTGATGTGCGGGTCGATCAAAATCAACCTGCAAACGAACCTGTCTGGCACTTCTATTTATAGGCCTGTGCACATCACTAACATCACAAAAGGGAGCAGGGCAAGCGTGTGCCTATAAATAGATGCTGCCGGAAGAAGAATCCAGTACAGGAAAGTCACAGATGGGGAGAGCGAAAGGAAGAGCTCAACCTGAACCTGTCTGTGACCCCCCAAACTATGTGCAGAAGTCTGCCCGACCCTTGGGTAAACAGCAGGTCCGCGGGTATTGGCCCGGCCCGCACATCCCTACTACACATCTTATGGGACCAGCAAACACAAGGTTTCCAGGCAGGTCCTAAAAGATGGCTTTGTCAGAGATTCTGATAAAATCAAGCTTCATATACAGATTTAGTGGAATGGATCTGCCTCCATATTGGTACAGCAGAGTGGATTTTAGGATTGTAACTTCTAGCCAGAATGTTTGTGGGGCTTTTTACATGTCCTCTAAACCTCAAAGACAAACAGTTTGAATTTTTGGCTCACTCTGGCCACTGACTGCCAAAAAAAAATGATTTGCACATCACATTGCCAGCCTGTTGCTATACTTTCATTTTTATTTTCTATTTATAAATATTTAAAAATTACAAAATGCTTCCAAATACTATGCAGGAATAACACAGGATTTTTATTCTTAAACTGAGATTTAAAAGCCTCTCTTTTCCTGATGGACTCTGCAGTGACCAAGATTGCTGTGGGGCAGGCAGCTCAGGTTAATCCACTTCAGAAGCCTTCCAGCATATTAGCGTCCTATCAATGCTGTGTCAATGTGCTGGTCTGTAGAGAAACCAGTACATACAGAGTAGCAAACTGTTGGGTGCTTATGTCTGGTTCTGTCGGTTCTCTTAAGGTACACACTCTCAAATAAGGTTCATAGCCAAAACAAACTATCACCATGTAAAACCCTACAAAACTTCAAGCTAGATGTTCAATTCCTTATTGGAGAAGCTAAGCTTAGGGGTCATCACACATCATCATGCAAAAAATTATGTTTTTGGGTCCTATAAACTTTCAATTTTGATTCTGTATGCACTGGTTTTGGAGTTGCAATGTAATGTGAACTTGAATTAATCACTAACCAGCCTGGTATTGTGACATTTATATTCTATATAGTCCTTACCTAAGCTCAAGTAACTGACCGCTGCAGAGAGCATTAGTTGGGAAAAAAGACAGGGAGCTACTATGGACATATTCAGAGACACTACTAAAGGGCTGTTCCTGTTTGGGCTGGTACATAACCCCAAAACATACTTTTCAACTTTTATACCTTACTCACGGGTAAAAAAGGTTGGGGATCATTGTTGTACAAGCATCATAAGGTCAGCTTTTTGCACCATAAGATTAGTAAAACTCTTAACAGGTAATCTGGATGTGGGGTTTGGTGTGTAATGCTATTTACAGTCACACATAATGGGTGAATGAAGTGTTTGTCCCTACAGTGATTAACCATTTGGGAGGCAGATGAAAAATACTCAAAATCCCCACTCCATTCATTTCTATGGCTGTAGCCTGCATGCAATGCAACCTTTAAGCTGCCTGTTCCCACTATATTACTAGAACAGGGGGTGGCTTGCTGCACTGGGGTTCTAAGCTGATGATATCCAGGGCAAATAATATGTATATCCTCCGTATGCTTGGGAATGTTTCCTTCCACACTCCAAAACATTCATTGTCTGATAAAATTGACCACAGTGTATGTGAATGTGAGAGACTGTAGGCTCCACTGGGGACTGATGAATAATCTCAAAGTGCTGTCAAATGTGTTGGCACTATATAAAACAATTACAGATCCTTAGTTTAAGTTTATGTCTGATGGCTAAAAATATGCATTTTCTGTGTAAATGCAGGTCCATAAAGGACTGGGGAGACTGTCAGACACTTAGTTGAAGCATTGCAAGAGGTTGCTGCACATTCCAGACCACTGCAGGAATAATACTCTTCACAAAGCTTAATCCCTACAGTGTGGTATTTTGCTTATACATTGCCACATTCCCTCCACGGTATCAGAGGAGTGGCCCACAAAGCGCATTCCTTCAGACACTAGGCTGTGGCTTCATTTTTTTCCAGTGTAACTGGTTTCCCCTGACTCTTGTATTCCAGCATTGAAGGAATGCATCTTGAGGCATGTGAATACTTTGCAGGTGCACACGGGAACAAGGCTACCTTTAACCCGGACTGCTCTTTATTACACACTTAATTTGCGTTGGAAAAAAGATCAGGGTTGAACTTGGTGTATCCCAACATTACTGACTTAGGTTAGGAAAAACGTATACTTATAAAAAGTTATAAAGTTTTTAATAAGAAATACCAGCTTATTATATAAAGAGGAGCTGATAGATAAATCCCTACAAGACCTGAGAAAAACATGTAGGGGAGTGCTGGGCACTTTCTAGATTTAAAATTTGGGCTGATCTGACTTGATCAGTTCGTTTAGCTGATGACTGTGCTGTGCTGTCGCTAACTGCTGTATCCACCTGCTGTAAAGGAACTTTAGATGAAATTTCTGGTTTAGACAGAGACTATGGGGCAAATTTACTTACCTTCGAAGTTGCGCCAGCATTGGCTTTGCCGCACTTCGCCGCACTTCGCCAGGGCACCGGTAATTCACTAAAATCCGAAGTTGCGCTCAGGGAGGTGAACGGTAGCGAAGTTGCGCTACCGTTAATTCGTCAAGCAAAGCAAAGTTATGCTAGCGATGCCTAATTTGTATACAACGCCAAGTTAAAGTACAATGGACGTATATGTAGCAGCAAATATATTACACTACACAAGCCCAGGAAAGCTTCATAAAATAAAATAGAGTTGTTATTTTGCCCTATACATTTGCCCACTGTATAGTTTAGGTGCCATATGTTAGGAAATGTAGGGGGGAAGGAGGGTACCTCCAAAAAAAATTACGATCTTTTTCAGCCTATCACCCTTAAAAAGTAAAAGATGCCAGTGTTTTTTGGGACTTTTTTAAACTTTTTTTGAAGCAAGCCCTATCTACTCTATTGCACTTCGCCTGGTCTGAGGTGGCGATGGCAAGTCTGGTGCAAGAGGTAACATTCAGTAAAATGCGCAAGTTAGTGAATTAGCATAGTTATTTCCTTCGCCATAGCGCAAATTCGCCTGGCATAAGGGTGCGAAGTAGCGCTAGAGTAGGTCCTCTTCACTAGCGAATTTACGCCAGCATCCGTTAGTAAATCGGCAAAGTAACTAAATGACTTCACGCTGGTGAATTTTCGCTAGCGTTAACCACTTCGCCCTTTAGTAAATATGACCGGTAATGGCTGGTATTCAGGACTACTAATATAAATGAAAGATCAAGGCCCCTCATCCTGGTAACTAGAGAGGCCAGAGCTAAGACATATAGGTGAACGGAGGCAGATAGTGGTCTCAGGTAATCATACAATGGCATGCTGACCAAAGGTCAAGACTCTGCAGATAGAAGTCAAACAACAGTTAGATACAGAAGTGTTGCTTCAGAACTACAGACGCCCATCCTGTCTCAAACGAGCAGACATAGATTTTATGCTTTGTGTATGTTGGAATCAAGGAACCATAAAATAGTGCAATAGGTATTGCAATATTTACTATAGTAAGCTTACATGCCTCCCAATATAAAAGGAGGGCTTTGACCGTGTATGGTATATCCGTGTACCCTTTGCTCTTATTTATGGTAAAAGGTATAAAAGCTTGTTGTAAGAGGAGTGTTTTTGGGAAGTCCTCCTGTCACACTTAAGTGTTACACTGTGGTGTGATTGTGACAACTTCCTAAGCAAAACTCTTGTATTATTTTTCTTTTGTCTAATAAATGACTTATTTTGAATAGCCTTCTCTGTGAGTTTTGCTTTATAACGAGGTCTGGGCACTAAAAATACCTTCAACGGGAAAGGGGGAAAAAAAAAAGCATTAACTTAAAAAGCCATTGATTTTGTTTTATTTCACAGTTTAGCTGCTCTTGGTGATGTGGATGGTCTGGCAGCATGGGAATTAGCAGGAGCAGATATGAATCAAGCTGGATATGATGGACAAACTCCCCTCCAAGTAGTAAGTGAAATATTGGTCAGGTTTGAAAATCCTGTTTGACAAGTGCATCGGTGTGTTGCCGCGGTGCTTGTCCAATGGTCCTGTTTGGCCCTGTGCGTGGGTGGCTAAATTTATCATGTTCACAAATGGTACTGTTTTTTAGATCATATTTCAATATGCAAGTAGAGTTTGGACTTGTATAGCATTCAATTTTATATTTAATATTCTCAATTTTGAGCATCCTTAGTGTAACATCTGTTTTCTATAATTTGCCCCTCAAATGAGTAGTGTATCAAATCATCAGCCGCTACATTCGTTTATTCCAATTACTTTGTACACAAAATATTTGTATCTGTTTTTCCTGTGTCATCATTTACCTCTGTGTATTGCTTTACAGGCAGAAGCTGCAGGCAATGAAGAAGTCTTAGAATTCTTCAGCCTAAAAAGGCCACAGGTGAGTTATTGACAGATGCAGTTTTGTCACTGATCACAAACATTTCTGCATTCGCTCTGCACAGAATCTCTCACCAGTGAGCTTTTACCTCTATTCTGGTACTGCAACTCAGCCAAGGTTTGTCCAGGGGCCTCATTAGCTGTGCATGACAGTTGCTAAAGCCTTTGGCAAAGCTTGTTTTCTGTGATTATGAATGTGCACTTGAGATTTACGAGTAGGGGCCCTGCAACACTTGCATGACAAGAATAACAAGAAAAATGAATAAATTATGAATTACTCTGAAAAGCAGGGGCATACCTGGGTCAGAACCTATGTACCTCCAGCACACTGATTCACTAGTGTACAGAGCGCTACAATGGACTTTATAAAATATGCATTTAGACACATAACAATTGATTGTGTGTTGTGCACAGGCTTGTCTGTCATATAGGGGGAAATTTACTAAAGGGCAAAGTGGCTAACACTGACGAAAATTTGCCGGCTGACATCATTTCGGCACTTTGCTGATTTACTAATGGTGGCTTAATTCCGCTGGCGTAATTCCGCCAAGGAGATTAACTCTGGCGCAACTTCGCACTCTAACGCCAGGCGAATTTTCGCTCTGACGAAAGAGCGTTACTACAGAAATTCACTGTTTTTTATTTTACTGACTGTTACCTCTATCGCCAGACTTGCCTTCACCACCTCAGACCAGGCGAAGTGCAATAGAGTACATAGGAGTTCCAAGACGCTGGCGTCATTTCCTTTTTACAGGGTGATAGGCTGAAAGAAATCAAAATTTTTTTTGGGGGTACCCTGCTTCCCCCCTACATTTGATAACATATGGCACCTAAACTATACTGTTTGCACATGTGTAGGGCAATATAACACATTTATTAAGGTTCCCTGGCCTTGTGTAGTGTAATGTATTTGCTGCAGCATATACGCCCATTGTACTTTAACTGCACGCCGTAAGCAACTTAGCCAACGCTAGAGTAACTTCGAACTGCTGAGTGTATTTTCACTAGCACAACTTCGCCCCGCATTTGTTACCCTGTGCGCAACTTCGGATTTTCGTGAATTTGCATTGTCCAGGCGAATTTACACCTGGCAAACTGTTGCAATGTGCGCAAAGCCAGCGCTGGCGAATTTTCGCTGGTTAGTGAATTTGCCCCATAGACTCTTTATATTGGACACACCATTACATCTAATATCTATAATATAAAAACCATTCCTTGGCCAGTATATGAACATGTAATAAATAGTAGCTAACAGGAAGAGTATAACCCTGAACATTACAGGGTATTACATATATTTTAGTAACCCACTGTACACGAAAATATCCGTTTCCTAGTCACAAGGTTACAGAAACCCATTCTAGCATACAGAAGCACCAAATATATTTACCATTTGTATTAAATAATCAGGGAATTTACATGTAGTACCCCAGTTGTATATTGTGTTTGGATACAAAGTCATCCCCTCTTGTTACTGCCAAATTCTGCTGTTATTAGCAAAAGCCAGAACAAATCTGCAATATAGTGAATCCACTCACATCTCATGGTTACCTCTCCTGATCCATAAAGAGATTAAAAGCAGAAGGGTAAATTATCTCTACTTTGGCAGAGACATTAAAGCCAAATTAGCATCAATGTGCTTTATGGACACAGGCAGCTGTGTTTTTTTCATTCATGGGTTTAGTTTCTCCTGGCCAGTGACATTGCCTGTGCATGCCTTGTGTACCTGTTTAACCAGTTACATAACCAGACAACAAACCCACAACAGAACTTGCTAGAAATATTACTATCCTGCATCCTGCATGACTCTTCATTTTTCTTTCACTCCAGCCCTTTTTACAAGGCTCACACTTTGATTTTTTTTCACCTAGAACATTACTGGTTTATTTTATGCTTGTTTATAATAATGTGTTTTTTCTTTGTATTTCCTTCTTAGGTCTTTCTAAATGGCATTGCAAATGCAAACTAGCTGAGCGGTTCATCTGTTTCCCATGTGGATACTGGATGCTGTTAGCAGTGCAACAACCACATTCCTTTTGATATCCAAAAGGAGCCACCATATCTGTTCCATAACTCAGGTTACAGGCATACAGCAAGTGTTGCCTCACTAATAGGCTGATGAGTAACACGCTGCACACTTCCTAATGTTGTGCTCTATGTATATATAAAGATAGACATGGTTGTAGAGGAAAATAGACTTTTTTTAAATAAGTTTTAGGAACAATTTCAAGGAGAATTTTATCTTTTTAGAAAAGCACACAATTCAATCAGTTATGCACAATACAGGGCTGTAAGGGTTTCAGTTAACGTTAAAGGAGAATTCAACCCCCTAGGCGCAAAAACCCCTCCCTCCTCCTCCCAGCCTACCTCCCCCCTGGGCAAATGCCCCTAACTTGTTACTTACCCCTCCTTCTAGGTCTTCTCCAGCGGAGTTCACGGCAGCCATCTTCTCCTGAGCGCTCTTCTTCCTGTATTCCCTGGTTTGGTGGCGCATGCGCAGTAGGAGGCATTTACCGATAAGGATCTACTGCGCATGTGCCGAAAGTCACAACATTTCTGAAAAAAGAAATCAAAAATTTCGTGACTTTCGGGCGCATGTGCAGTAGCTCCGTACCGGCAAATGCACCCAACTGAGCATACGCCCTAAAGTCACGAAATTTCCGATTTTTGCGCCTAGGGGTTGAATTCTCCTCTAAGCCTGGGGTGAGGGTCAGTCTTCCCACCTGGACCTTCCTTGATATGCGCTAGATGCTCTGGTCTCATCTTCCACAGTATTAAAAGTTAGTGGAGCTGGTTGGCTGGTGTCCTGCTTTAAAGGAGAAGGAAAGCCCCAGGGCGCAAAACCCCTCCCCCCTCCTGTGTATTGCCCCCCCTCCCTCCTCCCCCCTGGCCTACCCCTCCCGCTGGGCAAATGCCCCTAACTTATTACTCACCCCTCTGCGCAGGTCCTGTCCACGGAGTTCACAGTCGCCATCTTCTCCCACGCGCGTCTTCTTCCTGCTCTGACCGGCGTCTTCTGGCGCATGCGCAGTAGGAACAGGTACGGTACAGCTCTATTGCGCATGCGCCGAATGTCACGAAGTGAAATCGGAAAACTTCGTGACATTCGGCGCATGCGCAATAGAGCTGTACCGGTACCTGTTCCTACTGCGCATGCGCCAGAAGACGCCGGTCAGAGCAGGAAGAAGACGCGCGTGGGAGAAGATGGCGACTGTGAACTCCGTGGACAGGACCTGCGCAGAGGGGTGAGTAATAAGTTAGGGGCATTTGCCCAGCGGGAGGGGTAGGCCAGGGGGGAGGGGTTTTGCGCCCTGGGGCTTTCCTTCTCCTTTAAGGCAAAGCCTGAGGTGCACAAAGTATTGCAACCAGAAAAATTATGAAACCCCAATCCAGGGATTGTGAACAGACTTCCCTGCCCATCCAAATCCAAAAGAAATTGCATTAAACGGGGGAACTTTGAGCCCTTTTTGCAGGATTCAGCCAAACTAACTCCTAGATCACGTGCATCTATAGAAAAATAAAATAGCTATTGCTGGAGTGGTGGGTCTCTGCTGTTTGTCACAGCAAGCCTCAGGGACAAGGAGAAGAGCTGGAGGTTATTTCACACTACTGGTAAGAAGTGCGACTCGTACATAGGGCTGACTTCTGGCTGATATTTTACCCATAAAGCTGGCAGTAACAAAACAAATTAGTTTCACATCATTTAGGGCTCATACCCTGTGATGTCTGGAGTGCACTGAAACCCATCACAATTAAATGACTTGTAGGCACAAACCATTTTAGTAGTGTAACAAACTAAGATGCAACGTAAAAACACTTGAATATTATTTGTTATATAAGTATTCTGTGTGCAACTGTCTGTGGTGTTTTTAACAAATGCTCACATATGTGTGAAGTATCAGCAGATGAAACAAGTGGTGTGTTTATTATCCTGTGGTGAGTGCAGACAATGGGTGTGACTCCTGCATTTTATGTTCAAACATTTTATCTTCGTGGCTGCATGTTTATGAATGTAGTGTTTGTCTCTTCCCACGGCTGGGGGATCAGAAGGCCTCTGGGTGATGATGGTTTTATGTGTGTCTCATATGGAGCATGGTATTTATAGGGAGCCATGCTGGGACAATTCACTGCACTCATGGTTTTTTTAAATGTTTTTAGCTGCTGCGCCTTGGGTACAGTTATTTACTCAGATTTGCTGTACTTTGTGAACACGTCCAAAATACATATAATGACACAGTATTACTGTTTTAAAAAATATTTGTTGGGTTCAAAAGAGCCATTTGTGTTAAACTGACTTTAGACCTGTAACGTTATTTCTCATGCTTCCAGTGGGAATTCAGTTGCTGATACAGTTTGCAGCTGTACACAGAGGTCTCCTGCCTCCATGTTGAGTGCTCTGCCAATGATATGTTTAAGGCAATATGTCAAACAATAAAATATATTTAAAACAACAATGGAGTCGAAGAGTGTATCTATATCATGAAAGTCAATGCTCTTTAAAGTCACATTATGGTAAATTAAAGGCAGAATATATGCATAAAACATGTTTCTCTGATCACTGAAGGGACTGAGTTGAAAACACCCCCCCCCCTAAACATTTCTTTTAATGGGCCTACAAAGAAGGAGGATTTGAAAACAGTGCAGACATTGTGGCAAACTCCAACTGGCAGGCAATAAAACACAATATATTCACTGGAGCAGTTTTAGCTTTTGCAATTTCAAAATCTATAATAGTATCTATTGG
Source organism: Xenopus laevis (assembly GCF_017654675.1). Lineage (NCBI taxonomy): Eukaryota > Metazoa > Chordata > Amphibia > Anura > Pipidae > Xenopus > Xenopus laevis. Next base: position 90,006,850 of record NC_054385.1, read on the forward strand.
AATCTGTTATGAACATAATAATGAATTACAGGCATAGCAGTCATTATCATCAGAACCTGGGGGGCAGCGTAGCCTTTAGAATTTTTACCCCCAGTTCCAATGTCTCTCATTCTGCAGTATCACGCCAGTCCTCCCCCCCCCCCCCCAAGATGAGACTTTTTAAAGAAGAGCTAAACCCTAAAAATGATTATGGCTAAAAATGCCATATTTTATATACTGAACTTATTGCACCAGCCTAAAGTTTCAGCTTCTCGACAGCAGCAATGATCCAGGACTTCAAACTTGTCACAGGGGGTCACCATCTTGGAAAGTGTCTGTGACACTCGCATGCTCCGTGGGCTCTGAGCAGCTGTTGAGAAGCTAAGCTTAGGGGTCGTTGCAAATTATCAAGCAGAAAATGAGGTTGGTCTAATATAAGCTGATGCTACAAGGCTGATTATTAAATTCTGATGCTAATTGCACTGGTCTCTGTGCTGCCATGTAGTTATTATCTGTATTAATTACTAATTAGCCTTATAATGTGACGGTTAAATTCTGTGTGGTACTGTATATTGTGAGTGGGTCCCTAAGCTCATTAAGTGACAGCAGCACAGAGCATGTGCAGTGAATCAGCAGAAAAGAAGATGGGGAGCTACTGGGGCATCTTTGGAGATCTTTACTGCTAAAGGACTGTGGTTGCCTTGGACTGGTACAGAAGTCGAAAACATAATGTACAACTTTTCTAGCTACTTTTTAGAAAGTAGCCACAATACTTCCTATCTCCTAGAAGAAACATTATTGTTCATATATGAATGTAGTATATGACGTAAAAGGCAACGCTACCCTATTTCATAGGTTCCAGCCATCACCCCCACATAAATGTCTGGATGTTGCAGCTGTGTTGTCTCCTTCTATTGGAGATGACTATACTATATATTAGGGATGCACCGAATCCAGGATTCATTTCGGCATTCGGCATCCTTCTGCCCGGCCGAACCGAATTTGAATATGCAAATTTGGGGCTGGGAGTGAAATCACGTGACTTTTTGTCACAAAACAAGAAAGTAAAACATATAGGATTTGGTTTGGTATTCAGCTGAATCTTTTGTGAAGGATTCAGGGGTTTGGCTGAATCCAAAATAGTGGATTCAGTGCATCCCTACTATAAATGCATCATAACGAATAGAAGCGCAATACAGTTATAGCCACTATAGATTGGCAGCTGTAAGGTATTTAAGGGATCAGAAGGAACCACCAGATAAGTCACTTCCTATTCATGTTTGTAGTACAGCAAAAAAGTCACTATAAAACAGATATTAATAACTGCTTTTTACAAAGAGTGCATTTCATTTTTTGAGTACCAGTATAAGTCCAAAGTGAAAGGAGGATTGACTGGGCGGGGTAGTTCTCACATAACCACAGGTTCTAGGTGGTTATAGGTTACTGAATAGTTAGACTGTTTCATCACCTCACTTGGGTGTGTGAGCACAAACCCAGGGCGTATTTGTAATCCACCCTTTGATGTATTCTGGGCTTCATCGGCATAAACACATTATACTGGGGAGAGGTGGCATCTCCCTGTTCTCTTCCACAACATGCACAAACTGGGACTCAAACTGAATATTATATAAAGGAAACCATATAGATAACATTTTTCACCTTTTAAGAAGTGATCCACCTCATGCAGCCCATTCCATTTACACAGTAGCCTGCCTGATCCAGTTGAAAAAAATACTGTCAATATGATGTTTTTGAATTGGACATTGGGGCATTGCTGTAGCTGTAGTAATGCAGTAAATAACCCAAGTTGACCAAAACTACAACTAGGATGAGGATCTACTTGCAAGGAGCATATAACATTGATATATTTTAGTGCCTGTGGCAGTTACAAGTCAGAGTAGCAGAATAATGTAGTTGTTTGACTTTTACATCATCATGACATTTTGTGGCATGGGGAGGGGTATGAGAAGACCAAGCCATTAATTGCTATTGGGGGCTGCTGGACATCATCTATGCACCTGTGACACATATAATAAACAGCCTGATTTTACAAGAGATATCATTTTCTTAAATTTCAGTCTGTGACCATCTTAGATTCTGTTACTCTATGCAGTCACCTTGTACAGTGCCCTCATTCTCTGCTTCCCAACTACCCCATCTTTGCCCAGGTGCTGAATCTATTGTCCTGCATTACAGTATTATGGACATTTCCCTCATGTTTCCCTCGCGAGGTATAAAATGCAAGCAAGTTACTTTCAGCTGCAACCAACCCCAATTTCCCATCTGCTCATAAACAACTAGTATGTCTTCCTCAACAAGTAGGAGTAATGCACACTATGGGATGACTCTGAAGGCAACTTTCCTACTATACTAATTAGATATTACCATTGGTAAGCTATTTACAAAAAAATAACCAAGACTTTCTACCTTCTGGTCCTTCAATAACAAATAAGTCAGTAAAGTGATAAGTGAAAAGCCCTATGAAGTAAGTAAAGGCAGAAAGTAAGAAGGTACCATGCAGGCTTGATACCGAATAGGTTTGACAGTCCTTATTTATTCTTATTTTTTGACTTTTTTCATTGAAGGGAAATAAATGAAGGTGGCAAAAATAAGACTATTTATAATGCACAAGTAATGGAAGCAACAAAGTTTGGTTGCTATGGGTAACTAGACCTTGTGCAATCAGCAGGCAGCATTTTGTAGCTACCTGGTTAAAGTTCATCATCGCTTTCTTGATCATAAAAATAAATGTCAGTTGTTAAGGAAGTGGGGAAAAAAAAGCTAAAAATGAAAAAAATGTGAATATAGTAGCGCTATGGTCACTTATGTGTTGTACAGCTCAGGTTGAGCAATGACCTTTTTACCCTATTGCTGAGCTGCAGTCTGAAAACACTTGGGATATGTTGGCTTAGCAAGAGACTACACATGGCAGCAAATAAGGTCTGGTGTTTCCATCATCCGGCAACTTAAAATGTAAAGTCACCTACAATGTGATCAATAAAATGCTTGGCTACACCTTTAAAATAAATTGGACTCATTTATATAATACAACCATGATAGCCCCGTGGTCTTCTATAGTCCCAAACTTTACAGTCATAGAATGGTCTTCAAACCTTGTACAGGTACAGGACCTGTTATCCAGAATGCTTGGAACCTGGTGTTTTCTGGAATTTGGATTTTCATATTTTTTTTTTCAGTAGACCTAAATAAAGCCAATAGGCTGGTTTTTCCTCCAACAATGATTAATTATATCTTAGTTGGGGTCAAGTGCAAGCTACTGTTTTATTATTACAGATAAAAAAAATGATTAGCATGGAGTGTATGGGAAATGGCCTTCCTGTAATTCAGAGATTTCCGGATAAGGGATCCCATACCTGTACAGCAATAACCACATCTCTTTTCTAGAAACATGGGGCTCAACCAACAAAAAATATTGTTTTATTCCTTTTTGTTTTTGAAATAGAAAACAATAAAGAGCCAGTTATAAATACAAATATCCAAAGTGCTAGAAAGTATAAGGCAGGGTTATCTCTCCACTATTTATATTTTAGTGCACTGGGGTCTGGCGATCAGACTCACAGGAAAACTATTCCTCAAGCATGGAGACCTATAAATGGATGTAAATTGTAGCTAATGTGACACTTTAATTTCTATATTTATAACGTTTGCACTCCAGTGGTCCTAATTATACATTTATGTAGATACAATACAAAAAAACTGCATCCGTAACCCAAACTGTAGTTTCTATAGTGATGTATTAGTTGGTTGAGTCCTTGGTTACTGGTTATAACGTGTGAGGTTTGGTGTAAGTAGGATCTCCATTGTGTAAAGAACTGTGAAGCATGAATTCATAAAGAGAAATTCTGACTGTGTCCCGTGAATCTCATCTTTATGTTTTATCAACACAAATGTTCTTATTTATGTTTCACCCCAATAACAATGTATTCCACATAACATATATTTTTTTAAAACATTCAGTGCTGTGGAATATGTGATAATAGGGGGCCCATTTACTTAGCTCGAGTGAAGGATTAGAAGAAAAAATACTTCGAATTTCGAAAATGGCTACTTCGACCATCGAATAAGCTACTTCGACCTTTGACTACGACTTTGACTTCGAATTGAATGATTCGAAGTAAAAATCGTTCGACTATTCGATAGTCGAAGTACTGTCTCTTTAAAAAATACTTCGACCCCCTAGTTCACCACCTAAAACCTATCAAGGCCAAGGTCCCCATAAGCTTCCTAACAATTTTCTGATTGAAGGAAAATCCTTCGATCGATGGATTAAAATCCTTCGAATCGTTCGATCGAAAGTTTATTCCTTCGATCGTTCGATTGTCGGAATAGCGCTAAATCCTCGACTTCGATATTCGAAGTCGAAGGATTTCAATTCGGCAGTCGAATATCGAGGGTTAGTTAACCCTCGATATTTGACCTTATGTAAATCTACCCCTAAGAGTGTATATAAAAGCTATGGCTCTTGGTATATATCTGGTGCCACCCAACCTTTGGACTGTACGTAAAACTTCTTTCCCAGGAAACAGTGAGACTAGGAAAACCAACGACCGCACCTGTTTAAGGTGAACTGGAAAGAGCCCGTCTGATAAATGTTTGTGTAAGTGGGGTTAGAGCTAAAACTAGTCCTACGGGTTCATGGGGAAAAATGCAAACAGGGTCTTTACATTCAGTAAATATTATTCCCATGAGAGAGAATTTTCTCTCAGGCGCCTACACAATACAGAAGCAGCCTAGGGCAGCCTGAGTGAACATGAACCGGCTTGCAGTAATACTGTAGATCAGCTTAAATTGTCTTAAATGAGGTCTTTAACTGCATGGACTAATACTGAATGATAGTTAGATATTCTCGTGTAGCATGATTATTCATATCATACATCAACATTGTATTTAAAACATTCAGACACGGGCCGTAAGCTCTGCAGGCGAGAAAGACACATGAACGCTGGTGCTGCAGGCGCAGAGAGTTGAAGCGTATGACCCAGGCCCACAAACAGTTGACACTTAGGGGCAGATTCACTAAAGGGCGATGTGTCTACCAGAGTAGACTTCGCCGCCTCAGACCAGACAACGTGCTAAAAAGCAGCTAGATCTTCCTTAATCTTCTGTCACTTACATCATATCCTGTGTGCAGAAAATGCATTAAAGTTCAAAAACCGCTGGTGACGTTTACTTTCTTTAAGTGGGATTGCCTGCAAATGTCCTAACATACTTTTTTGGGTAACCGGTTTTCTCCCGACATTTCATAACATATGGAACATTCATTTTACAGTGGGCTCATATGTAGGGCATTATATTAACTCTCTTGTCTTTATTAAGGTTCCCTGGACATTTGTAAAAAAAGTGGTAACTTCAAACATTGGCACCAACATTTATAATAAAGACCTCCATACATCCATACAACTGAGATTACTAGCATTTTTCACTAGACACAAACGAACGATAACGCATGTTCGCTATGAAATGCTCTCACTGCCGAAGTAACAATAGCGAAAAGTCGCCAGCGTTCGGCGCCCAAGGCACAACTTTGCATATTAGTGAATTAGCATAGTGGTAGTGAATTTGCGCCTGGCAAAGTGGTGTGATGTATGCGAAACGGTCACTGGCGACAATCTGCCCTTTAGTGAATCTGCCCCATGGATCTAATCTCCCTTCTAGAGACCAAGAAAAGTAGCCTAGAATCTGCAATATGAAACAAATGCTAATTAACCTATTGTTCTCCTTCCTATTATAATGATTTACTAGATAGGAGTGAGGCTAACATGTAAACTCCCTCCCAATACACTGGCTACTATAGAGTAGTACAGATGTGCAGGTTGGTCTTGTATCATTAGGGGATTATTTACTAAACTCCCAATGCAAAAAACCCCAAAAAATTGTGTTTTTTTAGTATAAAATCGGAATTTTTAGTGCTAAAAACCTCACAAATTTTTCGGGATTTATTATACCATGAGGATGGAAAAAGTCAGAATCTGAAAATCCAGCATCTGAGACCTGCTGAGGTTACATATACTGTAAGTCAGTGGGAGACGTTCCAAAGATTTTTGATCTGCGCTGGCTTTTGTGCAATAATCCAAAGATTTCGGTGTTTTTGGGCAAATATTTGAAGGTTTGCGGGTGGAAAATCCAAAAAATGTGTACGATTCGTATTTTTCATGTTTTTTTCCCAAAAAACAAAATTTTCGGAAAAGTGTATTAATAAATAAGGAGAAAAAACTCGTGCTGATTTGGTCGGAGTTTTTTTTCAGAAAAATTGAAATAAATTTGGACTTTGATAAATAACCCCCTTAGAGTGTTTTACACTGGCTGTGTGCCAGCACCATAGGTCCCTTCTTAGGGGATGGAGAATTTCAAATGGAATACTTCACCAAGCTCAAGAAGGAAAAACATCTTTGAGTTGGACATATACTTTTTTTCAATTTTTATTGATTTTCATTCACAAGGGGAGGGGAGGAAAAAGGGGGGGGTTTATGATCCCGCCTGGCAGACATTAACAATTTACATTCTCATCCAGCATTAATAAGGTACCTCATGTATATTTCACTTAAGCCCATTCGATTATACCTTTTATTCACCCATAATAGTTATTCCTTCAGCATCAGTCCATGGCTGCCAGATTTTATCAAATTTGTCACGGCAGCCCCGTGCTAAGTAAGTGAGTTTGATCAAGGGGAGCACATTGTTAACCTGCTTTTGCCACATTTTCAACGTGGGAGCTCTAGGCCCCATCCACCTTAGTATGATACACTTTTTTACATAACATAGTAATCCTCTAGTGAGAAGGTGCAGGCATTTCCCATGAATACTGAGCTCCCTCCAGAATTCCCAGCAGACAGCATTGGGGAGTGAGCAACAGGGGAAGAGCCAGTTGTGTTGAAAGGTGTGTTGTAACTGCTCTCCAGAATGATTGTATATGGGGGCATTGCCATGTGGAGAAAGTTTGCCTGCTCTGCCTGGCACCTATAGCAATTGCAATTTTCTTTTCTGCCAAATCTATATAGCTTGGTGGGTGTCAGGTAGACCTGGTGGAGGAACTTGTACTGTATCAGTCTATCTCGGGAAGATACTAGAAAGTGATATAGGTTGTCAGTCGCTTCTTCCCATTGGTCCTCTTCCAGATCTCCCAATGTGTCACGCCAGGTAGGTGCGGTGGAATGGGGCCACAGGGGCACCGACCAACAGCCAGTAGATTTGGGATGTCAATTTGGCTGGCATCTCCGCACCATAAGTTTCAATAGTGGGTATTCCTCAGTTACCAGTGATTGAGAAGTAGGCATGAAGCCTCAGATTAGGAGTCAACATCTTGTCCCTTAACTCTGTATAGAGTATAAACATGTTATCAACCAAAACATTTTCAGTTTTTTAATACCCCCCAGCAGCCATTCTTGGTAATTGGGGAGATCAATAAAGTGGATTAGGTGTGAGTTTCTCCAGAGTGGTAGGTTTGAGGAGAGTAATGGTGGGTCCACCCCTGTTATGTGCAGAGTCCCAGGCCCTGTGGGCTGTTGTTATTACTGCCAGTTCCTTGGGGATGTCTGTTTGTGCTCTATGAGGTGCATTTTGCATAGCTTCTATCGAGCCCAGAAACGCTGCCTGTAGCTGCATATTCAGGTTCTCTGCATTAGGCACCAACCACTAATGAACATAAGCTGCTTGGGCCACCAAATAGTAGGCCTTAAGGTTAGCCAGTGCCAGGCCTCCGCTGTCCAAAGGGGCATAGAGTGTCTCTTTGGCTATTCTGGGGGCTTTGTTATTCCAAATAAAGGTTGTTATCACCTTTTCTATACTTCGAAAGACTCTATTTGTGAACTGGGGAGTTACGGAATAAATACAAAAACTTTGGAAGAAATACCATTTTAAATAGGGCCATTCTTCCCCATAGTGTAAGTGTCAGGTGCTGCCATGCAGCCACAACCCTGGTAAAATGCTGAATTGCTGGGTCTAAGTTCAGCTTGGTAAACTCAGTTATACTTTTGTGTATTCTAAGGCCCAAATATTTAAAGGTATCAACCACTTGTAGGTCTTGTCTGGGGGATACCATTTGGGTGGGGGTTCGATCCAGGGGTAACAGTACAGACTTCCGCCAATTGACCTTCATGCCAGAGTATCTACCATGCTCTTGTATGATTCTTATAGCTATGTCTATTGATGGCCCCGTGTCCTGGAAGTATAGTAAGACATTGTCAGCATATAGAGAGATTTTCTCCTCCACTGGCCCTACTCTTAGTCCCTTACAGGTGCGTGTAGTCCTGATTCTAGCAGCTAGGGGTTCTATCGCCATTGCGAAGAGGAGGGGGGGATATTGCTTTAACAATAAGGCCTGTTGTGCCTTTTGCATCTCCTGATGGTAATATCTGTGGGACCAGTTGCATGATTTCTCAGGGTTTCTACGCATATATTTTCAAGATTGGAGACCTCCTCCTACAATATCGTTTTATGGTTTGTATTAAGCTACCCTGGAGGGACTTGGACATATTCTTTAAAATACTATGGGAGATGGACTATATAATGTAAAGGAATTTGGATCTGATGATTGACGATAAAAATGTGTAGCCTTACAGAGCATTTGTTTTTTTAAATGGGGTCAGTGACCCCATTTGAAAGCTGGAAAGGGTCAGAAGAAGGCGATAAATAATTCAAAACCTATAAAAAATAAATAATGAAGATCAATTGAAAAGTTGCTTAGAATTGACCATGCTATAACATACCTAAATGGTGAACCACCCCTTTAAAATGATTAGGTCTATGAAGACCTAAAATTCCCCAGCAGGCCTCCAGTTGTACTTCTCTAGACAGGCTTCCACTCAAGGGATACATAAGCCCACCATGCACTAAACAATAGGTCCAAATCCCATATTCATAACACAAAGACCACCCACCCAATTTAAAAGTAAGGTAGAGTTCAGTAGATCAGTACTTTCATTTCCTCTAAACAGAAACCCTGTTCCATTTAGTGGAAGAGAGATGCCATAGCTCAATGGGAATGTTCTAAAACTTTACTCCTCAGAACTGGGCTGCTCTTTTTAGCCTCTTGTACTACCATGGGATTATATAGAGCTACAGCAAGGCTCGCAACCCATTCAAACAACAGGACTTCTGTTATCAGCGGCAGTTTTTTTTTTAAGGAAATAATTGAAAGGACGATTGGAGTGATGAATGAGACCTGTTTGGTGTAATATGATTAAGTTTGGTGGTTACTTTGAACCATTGATGATTTTACGCTGCCTCCAACACATGGTGACTGTATTGTCTAATAAACAGAAACTTACTTAAAAAAAAAAAAGTCTCAAATGTGCAGGTAATAGTTACTGATGTAGTTACACCAGGGTGGAGATTTACACTCCCACTTCAAGCCACCTACAGCTTCTTTAAAACCTGTTTTTCTGTAAGAGAGTGAAGTGCTGTTGACTGCTTGGAACAGGTTTGACTCTACCCGCTGACGTTTGGCTCAGTGTTCAGATGATTGTTAAACACCCCTCAGAAGAGCGCCTGGAAAAACTGGTAATGTCAGGTGAGACTTGCATTCCTGGCTGATTTTTTAGTGGCTTTGTAGGAGATGGCTGCATATATAAGGAGTGTCCTTGTCAGTGAGGAGTCTAGTCAAGAAGAAGAACACAGAGTGAAGCAGCATGGAAATGCAGCCTGTGCTGGGTGAGTTATAAAGCTGTATGAATGGGAGCACTAAGATGTCTGTAAAACTATTGTGGGTAATAGGCGACTCTGTGCTAATAGGGAGACCCCCCTTCCCGTTTGGCCGAGAGATTGAATAAGATTTATCAGTGCTTCAGCTGTTAAACTGTATTTCATGCTGGCACTAGAGATACCAGAACAGTGATCTGATGCATTGTAGATTCTTGAAGGAGAAACAAACCCCTTATTAAAAAAAAAACACTACCCCCCTCCCCCCCCCAGCCTAGCTGCTACTCCGGGCAAATGCCCCTAACTCTTTACTTACCCCTCGGTGCAGATTCAGGCATCGGAGATCACGGGCTCCATCTTCTTCTCTTTGTAAATCTTCAGAATAAGGCCAGCGTGGTGGCGCATGCGCAGTTGGAGCAATTTTTTGTTTAGCGACAACTGAGCATGCGTCGAAACTCACGAAAATTGCTGAAGCGCCGGTCTCATTCCAAAGAATACCAAAGCGACTGAAGATGGTGCCTGTGAACGCCGATGCCTGAATCTACACCGAGGGGGAAGGAAAACGTTAGGGGCATTTGCCTGGGGCAACACTTAGGCTGGGGGGAGGGGGGTCTATGTAGGGTGGGGGGTATGAGTTTTTCTAACTTTAGGGTTGAATTCTCCTTTAAGCATTTGCTAAACTCTAATTTCCATGCTTCCCAGCTTGTCAGACTTTAGTAACACAGGGAGACAACTGGTTTGGCAGCCTTCAGTCTGGCTATTTGTCCCTGGCTGATACAGACAGGACAGGCAAATTCATCTGAGTTTGTCACAATGATCCTCAACTGCTCCCAGCTCAATAGTCCGTGAATACAGGAGACGTGAATACACATGTGCTCCCCTCTGCCTCTCATTACTAGCAGGCTCAGGCTGCCTATTGCCTAACCTCTTCATTTCTCTCTGTCCATGCAGATTTAAAAAAAAAAAAAAAAAAATATATATATATATATATAACTAAGTAATAAATACCAGTGGCACAAAGCAGTTCAGCAGCATGTGCCCCTGCGCCAGCCAGTGATTATTGTTTGTGTACGTTGCTAAGGCGTGATATAATTACACAATCTGCCCGCCTCCGAATTCAACTAAATCCCCACTGTGATCTTGCTGAACTTTATTTTAGGCAAAGGCATTTCAAGATTCTCTTGTAAAGATACAGATCCTCACTTACAATAGATATTAATGCATGTGTTGCACACAGGTAACTGCTTCGTATCTGACTAAAAGCCAAGCAGAAACACACAAATGCATGCAGGGTATAACAACAACATACTGGCCATTTTAAGGGCTCCCAATCCTCCCTAACATTGAGGGAAATTACCAGCTTATTCATACATAGAAATTGCCTTTTCCCTTAGTCCCACCATTCCCTGGTGCTGTCGCATGTCATGCACTGCTTGCAGTTTACTGTTGTTCCCCCAGCAGCCAATAGCCAGATGTTGCCCATCCCTGCATAAACAATTTCTTATTTTTCTTTTTCTGAGGCAAAGCACTGTTTTTTCCTAACATAACCTGTTCTTGTCTGCTCTAGGTGTGTCTGTGATGTGAATGTGGCTGATCCAGCTCTGAGTGGGAGGAGCAGCCGCCTCCCTGTGCCTCACACATTTCTGTCTCCCTGGCCAAGTGGTTCTTAACAGTTCAACAGTTCTCTATCGAAATTGTGAAATGTTTAGGACCACTTGATCCGGGGGATTCGCTCTGCCAGGCGTCACACGGAAGCCCCAAGCTCTCTCATGTACACATTGCATTTTTGGATAAAGCCTGGAACCATCACAGAAAAGAAACAAACGACTTGTCCTATCTATATAGAATTACTTGCTGTATTTGTGCTTTAATCGAAATGGCAAGTTGAGGTGTGGAAATGTTGTAATAGAATATTGACTGATGAATAATGTATGGACTATTGTTATAGGACAGCTGGTGCAAATGATCAGGATTAAAATCTTTAAATATCTTCAGTGTAGTTAATTCCCAATGTATGCTAATATCTGCTTTAAAAATGTGGTTCACCTTTAAGTTAACTTTTAATATGTTATAGAATGACTCATTCTAAGCAACCTTTCAATTGGCCTTCATGGTTTCTTTTTTTTTATTTTTATAGTTTTTGAATTATTTGCATTCTTCTTAAGACTGTTTCCAGCTTTCAAATGGGGGGGGGGGGTCACTGACCCCATCTAAAAACAAATGCTCTTTAAGGCTACACATTTAGGGGCATATTTATCAAGGGTCGATTTACGAATTGAAAAAAACGTCGAAATTCAAATTCAAAAAGACCAACTGAAATTAAGTCAAAGTTTTTTTTGGTCGAATAGGTCCGTTTTCGATTGAATAGGTCCATATTTTTCCCCCAAAAAACCCCTTTGATTTTTCAAAGTCCACCAATTGCCTCTAAATGGGTTCTAGGAGGTCCTCTATAGGCTAAAATCGACCGTTCGCCATCTAAAACCTGCCGAATTGCTAAGTCAAATTTTTGATAAATTTTGATTTCCGAATTTTTTTCAAAGTCTAATCGAATTAGGACTATTCCCTAGTCGAAGTACACAAAAAAATAGCTTGAAATTAAATTTTTTTTTTCATTCGAAAATTCACCTCAACCTTTGATAAATCTGCCCCTTATGGTTATTGCTACTTTTTTATTATTCATCTGCCTTTTCAGTCCCTCTCCTATTCAAATTCCAGTCTCTTATTCAAATCAGTGTATGGTTTCTGGGGTAATTTGGGCCCTAGCCTCCAGATTGCTGGTTGCAGATTGCCAACTGGAGAGCTGCTGAATAAAAAGCTAAATAACACCACAAGTAATGAAAACCAATTGCATAGTCTCAGAATATCACTCTTTACATATTAATAAAAGTTAAGCCTGTGAACAACCCCCTTTAAACAGAGGCAGCCAATGTGACGTGCAGATCAGTCTTTATATACAGCTCTGCACACAAGCTCATCCCTAAAGCTGCCATCTTGGTAACAGCAGCATGCAAGTCTTTAAGGGCAGCTTTGATCACTGTCTGGTTCCTCATGCCCACTAATCATTGGTGTTGCTTCAAACCTGAGCACATTCTAGTAGCAATCCAGAAAGAATTGTTCCCAAAATTGCAAGGCACACAAGTGTCAGCTGCAACATTTACTTCTATGAAGATCACTGGATATACAGTATATCCTCAGTGCCAATGTTTTCACCTGTATAACTAAGACTGACAGGCAGCCATATTGACTGGTTGCTCAACCAATAAAAAGAGCAAACAATGAAGCTACTGAAGTTGCATCAGAAAGCTAAAACAGCCTCTATTACGTTAGCCAAACCCACCTGAATTCAAGAAGTTCTCAGACTATTTTTTTTGTAAAGCCCCCTTGAAGGTTAAACTCTCGGAGGGACCAATAACAAATGTTCCCTTTCACCTTCATGCTGAGCTTCCAGGAGTCTCTAGAAGAGCACATACATACAGGGGACCCAGGAGATATAGGGGGACCCGTGAGACCCTACTTAAAGGGCACCTGGGGGGGGCATTTAAAAAAAAAAAAACTATGGTTATCCCCAACCAGAATGTGGCTCTATTATCCCGTACCTTTGTTAGGGGGATAATATTGTTAGCGAACAGGTGCCCTTTAAAGAGCAATTTCAATATATATGGGTAAAACAGGATCTCTGGATATAAATTTGCTGTGGGGCCCAGTAAAATCTAGATTCACCACTGCTTTAGACTAAGTACTCCCAACCTCAAGATCAGGACGGGATTGCTGTACAGTAAGTGGCCTGCTAATGCAGTTTTTCCCATTATATTTAGGGGCCCATTTACTTAGCTCGAGTGAAGGATTAGAAGAAAAAATACTTCGAATGGTCGAATAGGCTACTTCGACCTTCAACTACGAATTGAATGATTCGAAGTAAAAATCGTTCAACTATTCGATAGTCGAAGTACTGTCTCTTTAAAAAAAACTTCGACCCCCTAGTTCGCCACCTAAAACCTACCGAGGCCAATGTTAGCCTATGGGGAAGGTCCCCATAGGCTTCCTAACAATTTTCTGATCGAACTAAACTCCTTCGATCGATGGATTAAAATCCTTCGAATCATTCGATTCAAAGGATTTAATCGTTCGATCGATTATTCCTTTGATCGCTCGATCGTAGGAATAGCGATAAATCCTTCGACTTTGATATTCAAAGTCGAAGGAATTCAATTCGCCAGTTAATTAACCCTCGATATTTGACCATAGGTAAATCTGCCCCTTAGATTAGTATTGAGGCCATGTGCAAAGGTATGTTGGGTTTTACTCAGCACATTCCATTCTCCTTCCTTCTGAATCTCTCACATTGCTACAGTTAAACCTGTTTGTTGGGTTTTTTCAAGTCATAAATCAAAAGCCTTCGGGAATATACCGCACAACAGAAGTCAGGCCAGCAGCACAGGCGGGATATGGCTACAGCGGACATTTCTCTGTATAATACAAATACTGCCCATCTTTATTCATTTAAAGTCTTCATTTGGAAACTCACTGGTGAATGTGAAAATACGACTACCATAAAATAAAAATGATTTAAATGTGTTTTTGCTTCCTTTATTTTTCTATGAGACCGAATGTGTTTACAGATGTACAATACAATGTACAATAGCAACAAAGCTGCACAGGGATAAAACGTTGCTCTGTTACCTGCTAAATGTGTTCTCAGTTGGTAAACGTTTGACCATTTAAAATTGAAAAATGTGACCTCTGTAAAGACTAGGAAAAAGACTAGGTATTAATGACAGAGCATCGTTCTATTTTTCAGTAGATGTAAGGCATGAAGATCCAAATTACAGAAAGATCCTTTATCTTGAGCATTCTGGATAACAGGTCCCATGCCTGTACACAGAGGCCCAAGAGGCCCAAGCGGCCCCAGTGAGTAGTGTGTGTCTTACAGCAGCCCCTCTGGCACATGCTTGAATCCATAGCTTGCCAGTCCAGGCCTGCAGGGGTTCATGAATTATACCGTTGTATCTTTAAAGCAGCAATATGGCAGCTGCAGTCCTAAAACCATTGGTACAGTCAGTGGTTTTTCTTCAGCCACCTATTAGCCACCCCCACTAAATTATTGGTAACACCTGTGACTCCCCCCTTTTTATTGGCCTCCTCATGGTCACAGGGTGAACTTCCTCCTTCCTTGCTGGGAACCTAGTGAAAGAAATGGAAGTTTGTTTATGGCCACAGTTACGAGCTTAGGGATGGAGCAAACTCTATGGTTGAAAAAGCTGATTGGCTAATGGAACCTGTTAGTATTGAGTGACTGATCAACCAGCCATAGAATGAGGGTCACACTTGGACCAGTAAAAGGATCAGTTCAATGTATCTATTTATGAGTATGTCACAGATTAGTACAGATTCCCATCCCTAAACATAAATACAGAATGGGCCTTTAGATTGCAAAAGTGTTCTGCAACCACAGAAGTAGAACATTCACAAGTGAGCCACTAGAGCATGGATCCCCAATCTTTTGAACCCATGAGCAACATTCAGAAGTAAAAGAAGTTGGGGAGCAACACTAGCATGAAAAATGTTCCTGGGGTGCCAAATAAGTGCTGTGATTGGCCATTTGGTAGCCCCTATGTGGATTGTCAACCTACATTGAGACTCTGTTTGGCAGTGCGCCTGGTTTTTATACAACCAAAACTTGCCTCCAAGCCTGGAATTTAAAAATAATCACCTGCTTTGAGGCCACTGGGAGAAACATCCAAGGGGTTGGAGAGCAACATGTTGCTCATGAGCTACTGTTGGGGATCACTGCACTAGAGCATAGAGTCTGACTTGGGGGATCTCGGCCCTCCACAGCTGCCGCATCAGGGGCCCACACATGCACCTTCAGGCCCCCACCACCCCAACTGGCCCCACAGACTTCTTTCTTATAATAGGAGTCACTAACCCCAGCTGCCAATATCAGAGTATCACTCTCTACACCAGGGGTCCCCAAACTTTTTACCCATGAGCCACATTCAATTGTAAAAAGAGTTGGGGAGCAACATAAGCATGAAAAAAGTTTGCCTCCAAGCCAGGAATTAAAAAACAAGCACCTGCTTTGAGGCCACTGGGAGCCACATCCAAAGGGTTGAAGAGCAACACAGCAGGTCCAGTTGATTTGACTTATTTCTATAGATGAATGAGAATCTTCACAAACATATAGCAACACGTTGCTTACGAGCCAGTGGTTGGGGATCACTGCTCTATACCATACCAAGAGTTAGATTTAACAAACCCTTTAAGATTTTATACTTCTACTGAGTGGTAAAAACTAAAGACCCCAGTATCTAGGGTTTCTGGTGGGTGTAATAAACAGTTGTTTTTGCTAGAAAACACATTTTATTAATTATATTTTTATTATTTTATTTTCTATGCAATCATTGTTACAGAGTAACAAAAACATAAAAAAATTGTATTCAAAATATAATTGGAAGATGTAAAAAATGGCACAACTCCTCTCTAAAATCAGGACAATTTAGGTATTGTCCAGTTGTCAAAAACGCCCCTGATCCACCCAAAATCCCTCCCACTATCAGGGGCTGTAATGACATAATAGGTGCAATTGGAAGCGAAGCAGTAATAATCTCAAATCTGCCATCTTTGCATTAGTCGAATTAATGTAGAAAGTCACTTGGACGTTGAATGGCGCCGTGGAATTCATTTGTTGCAGACAGTTCTTATTGCTCGTAGGATTGCCTTTACTTTCTGCATTATTGTCTTCTTTGGTTGCTCCCCTTTTTCCCCAGCTTCTTCAGAATTTGTGGAAGTTGCACGTACATTTGTCTGTCTCCATATTTCTGGTTGTTCAGTGTCACTGGTTGTCTCTCCACCAGTTGCTGCTTTGGGCAGTCTAAACAGAGCATTAAAGAGAGTCATTTCATTTGTTCATTCAGTAAATACAGAACTTTCTTCTACTAATCTACATAGAAGTCCTCTTTGCCCCATAGTAAGTTAGGTTGAAATAAAGACACACGTCCATCAAGTTCAACCCTTTATTTTTTTCTTTAACCTGCCTAACTGCCAGTACTGTCCCACAATACAATACTCCTTACCTCTCTGGTTTATGCAGCTTTTTTAAATTTTTCCTGAATGGGGGTCTTCTCTTTATACAAAATTTGGGGGCAGCTTTTGGCTTATTCACAGTCTTATGTTTAGGCTGTTGAGAGCTGGAAACTTTGGATTTCTGATTTTCATAATTTCCAATGGGTAAGGGAGTAACCAAAATCTGTGTGAAAAAAAAAAGATTGGATAAGCATTTAGAGAAACACGTCCCACAACCACAGGCCAGGCCCCTATATATGTTATCCATATGATATTTCCCTTTATTATAAATCCATGTAACTATTAACACAGATGGAAATAATGATACAAAGTTACAAAAGAATCCTTTCACTTACCTTCAACTCGAGTGTAACCCGTAAAGCACCACAAGGTTCAAGCCGACCGAGCTGGAACCAGTCTGTGATAGTGAGATTTTCTGCCATCAGGAGCCTACAGATGGGCACAGATACAGAGCCCAGGGATCCATGATACCGGTCTTCTACCTGCAAAATACAGAGTGTTAGGGAAAGAGGCTAACAATGCACAAAGGAGCCTTCTGACCATCAGTTACAGGTGAGAGGAGGACAACTGTGCAGGATTTTTCTACTCACCATCAACTGCACTTCCTCCGTATAGGGGTCCTTAATTAGGAAGCTGAAAGCCTCGTTCCATTCTGGATCAGTGGTGTTGATATGGTACTAGAAACAGAAATACAGTCAAAATGGAAAAGAGTAAGTAAGGGAGCACTAACAGTATATATGCTATTATTATGCTTTACATAACCTCAAAATAATCTGTAGCGCTATACATAGAAATGACATATCCCCATGAACCCCTACTATTGTGGCCTTGTGTTTTTCGCTCTCTCTCCCAGAACCACCTACATATGAGAAATATACCACTATTCGTCTCTAGCTTATGCAACTTGCAGAAAGCAAGGGACTTCCAATATTCTGCAATAATTGGGGTTTGCAGCACTTTCTGTGCTACTCAAGGTTTGAGAGATAATTATGTTTTGCCCCATGTGATCACAGAAAATGACTATAACATTGTCTAATGTTAATGATATAAAGTCATTTTAATATATTTGGTAATATCTGAAAATCTATAACTTTAAAATTAATTTACAGTATAAAACTTGGCTTTTCCCACTGCCCTTTAGCTGGTGTTGTTGACTATAGCTTCCAGCTTTGGTTAATATAGGAATGCTGTGAGTTGTAGTATCGGAATAGAACATGTAGTTAAGAACCCAAATCTACAGGTAGCCAGGTATCATATATATAAAGCATTACCAAGGTAAATTTAGTAATATCCCGGACACTGATTTTTATAAGGGTGGTTGGCATCTTGTTTCCAACGGTCATCTGTAAGACATGAAAGAAGAACATTAAAATAAAGTAAAGGGTCTAAAGATGAACACCAGAAAAAAGAGAAATGACAATGCAAATTGTCAATGCAGTGGTTCATTAGTACTGACCTTAATGTCCCTGGCTCTCTTTACATGCACATGGAGGACCGCTGAGGAAAATTCCTTTATCTGTACTGGCTGAGACATCTGGTTCACCAGCAGAACCTGGGAATGGATAGACAAGTTACATTGAGCAGAGAGCCGAAGGTACCTTCCTTTCTCCAAGCAGCCAGAGAAAAGGAACACAGACATTACCTTTCTAAGCTCGGCAGGGTCAGAAGCAAGGTTGAGCAGCTGACTCCTAATGTGAAGCCTTCCAGGGGCCGCGTTATCAAATGGGAGCCACTAAAAGGGACAGAGAAACAGAACTCAGTGAGGAAGTCAGTTCACAGGACAGTCATGCCCAACCCAGGGTTGGAAACTCATGGCTTCTAAATCGATACTTAAAAAGTCCCTCATGCTGCATGGTTAGTTAGCAGAGAATGATGATATGTTCTGTATGGCTACATACCAGGGGTCAGCATCCTTTACTATCAAAAGAGCCATTTTGCCCCCTCTTCCACTAAAGAGAAATAGTCTGGAGCCACAAAACATAACACAGCTTATAAACTTTTAAAAGTTTTAACCTTTTTTTAATTTTAATTGCTACAACAACAGAATACAAGAAACAGAAGTGCAGTGTGTATGTGTAGGCCTACTTTGAAATAAATTAAACACTGAATAGCCCTATTAAATACTAGTGTTCTCATCTGTTTAATGTGACTTCTCCATACTGAATTTCCCTCTTTTGTCTTGAGTGTGTGACCGTGGTAAGGACCATGATGAATCATCTTGCTGCGGCTCGGTCTTGTCTGTCATTCCTGGGACGTCTATACAGCCCTCACACCTTCTGGATGTTTCCTGAGTGTGCGACCACGGTAAGCTAACCGTTAGCTTACCGCAGTCGCACATTCAAGAAGCCGCCAGCAAGTGCGAGGGCTGTATAGACGACATAACAGGTAAAGCCACAAGACCGAGCCGCAGCAAGCAGGATGAAGAGCCGCAGCAAGCAGGATGAAGAGCCGCGGGTTGCCTACCCCTGCTACATACAAACAAGTGCTATTCATGCTAATTAACAGGATGAAAAAATCTCAGCAACAGAACATGCAATTATAAGCCCCGGCATAAACATTTCTTACTATATCAAGGTTAGCATCTTTCATGGCCTCTTTCACGCTGATTCTGCAGCTAGACACGGACAGAAAAAAAGAGCTCAGTTACTTAAAGGAAACATGAATTTAAAAAGCCAAACTCAGGCACCATCTTCTGTATCACTGAATCACTTTGCTGATGGCACCAATCGAAAGCTCTTCGTCATTGAACTTATAGTTTTACAAACAGGGATGTTTTTCCATTTCCATGACTGCAGGGAGGGGGGGTAATGGAGGGCAGTAGATGGGAGTTTTGTTTGTAGTGAGGTTAGTTCTCTTTTAAGAGCCTCGGGAGAGCAGTGCCTTCATTTTATAGAGAAAAATACAAATGCAACCATATAATGTGATCACCTCCCACCAATCCGTGCCTGCCTGTTGAGATGCTAGGAAATGATAATTATAAATATTCTACTCACCTGCCCAACAACTCGTCCTTGAACAATCTGTCTTCAAAGAGTTGGAATACAATCTCTTGCTCTGGGATGTCGTTAAATGCCATCTGGGAAGAGAACATGGAATGAGCTTAGAGCTTATAATGTGTGGAACCAGTGCTTGAATGGTACCATTTGTTCTCCAGCTTTTCCTTCAATATCTGTATAATATCTGTAATTTGTGTGCATGTAAATGTATAAGCAAGCCATACCTCAAATGCCTGGTGCCATCTTGGATTGAGGCTGTTGGTGGCCACACTTGTTCTTGCTCTTTGCTTGGCACTGCTTATGGCAACGTAAGAATTAAGGGTTCTTGCTGTGAAGTCCTCGGTGCTAAAACCCTCAGCTTCCAATATGTATATACGCAATATATTCTGCAAAGTAACAAAAGCTCATTAAATTCAAGATAAAGCCCATGACCCAACAGCAATAAGCAGCCCAGTGCCATACTATGCCATGTGTAGCAACCAGTAACAAAGTAATAGTTAAGTATTCAGCACTGATCTGAATTCTGGGACTTACCACTGTCTTTTTATAGTTCAGATCTGTAGCGTTGAAATTGAGGGCCATTGGGAATATCACAGAGGTTGGCTTAATGAATAACATTCCTAAAAACTCTATGAACTTTTTGGTTACAAACTTGCTGTAGGGGAAGAAAAGAAATCATAGAGATGAGCACCATTTAATCATTCATTAGAAGACATATATAAATGCAGGGAACATGGCAAAACAGGTACTTACTTAATAAAAGAGAGGTTGGCTAGTTTTGAAAAGTCCGTAAATGTTATATGAATCTCCTGCAAAAAAAATCATATTGATAATATTAAGAGGGAGCGCATAAGCTGCATATTACATGCTTATTGTCATGTAATCACACACATATTAATAAACAGAACTAAACGAAGGAAGAATTACTAGAGGAAAGGTCTTTGATTCAACCTCGTCTACTAAATGACTGATTTTACAGATACATGAAATTCAAAATAGAACAGCCTGCACCCATTTATGTTATTACTAATGTGAAAGAAAATACAACTTATAAAGGGTAAACGTTCCTTTAAATGGCCCCACATTATCTCTCCTCCCCAAAACTAAAAAATAGCCTTACTAGTGGAAGTGGCTAATTCATCTTTAGTGACTCCATATCACTGCCAATCTGCTAGTCAGAAAGCCAATGGTGTGGTAGCAAATAAACACCCCTTTTAAGATTTCCTCTTCTTTTTGTTACCATTATTTTCCCATGAACCCCAAATGTTTCATTGTATCTGCCTTTCCCTAGAGCAACAACTTCCACTTATTACTGACTCACCGGTTCTTCAGAGAAGTAAATGACCATTGCACCAAAAAATGGTGGTCTGTCCAGGATTGGTTCGAAAATGACTCGGGTTTTTCCATTCAACTATCAGAGAGAAAATGTTATATAATTACTCAATGCAGGATAGAAAAGGTAACTTACCCAGTGATGTACCTCCACAGGCCAGGCCCTCCAACAAAAGGATTTTTGGGCCCCCAAACCCTGAGGCTCATGCACCTGCCAGTCACCCATGACTCACATGGTTCTTTTTGCTGGGAGACTGGATTTGTACATTATGCCTGCCACTTACCTGCACTCTTTTTACTTCGAATCTGAACACTTCATTTGCAAGTGAAAATCTCAGCAGTCCATCTAAATAAAATCTGCAATAAACAGGAAAAGGATTATTTGCCATGCAGATGATTTGTCTGTGCAATACAAGGGACTGGATAGATATGACTGTATATAAGATATTGGAGCAAAGGTGTGCGGAACTAGGCACAAGATCATAGGTTCCATGCAAGCAACTTACACAAATTTCAGATCGATGGAGAGGCGCTTTCTGTTCTTCGTCCAATCTATTGTCACTCCAGTTATTTTCATGGCCTTAATAAAACACAGGGGTATTAGAGGGTGTGGGCCAAAAGTTCTCTAAATGAGATTCTTAATGGAACAGAGACCCAATGTGGCTATACTATCGGAAGGAAAGGGTTTAGGGTTTTCCCATTATATCTGTAAATATTCCCTTTCTGAGTTGAACTCAAGCTATATACATACAGATATATACATACTAATTTGGCCAAATAAAATGCATTTCAAGGCAAAGAATATGCTGTGCTTTTTACCAAACACTATACCTACTAGTTTATAATAATGTGCAATAGGCTTTTACCACCTCTTCAATGTGATTGGTAATTAACTTGTACCACCCCATTGATGGGATCGGCTGGGATTTCTTTTAAATACTTGTGTACATTTATTTTAGCCTATGAGTAAGTGCCCATACGTGGCACAAAATCAAATATGATAATTTGAGACATGTAACAATAAACTAAATATATTTTACACTACAACAACTGCTCTTCAGTTTCTCTACAAACTGTTTGGTTCCAGATTGGTACCAGTTTCCAGTTTGGATTGTCTTGTCCCCCCTTTGATGAAGGTCTGGGACATTTGCACCCGGACCAAACATTCTTAGTGGTAAGTTATACCCTATTCCTTCATGTATGCCTTAGAGAATATGTTGTGGGCCTCTTACTGAAGGGAGTAAGAAAAGGGGGTACTTACCTTTTTACCAACGTCGACATGGTGTATCTTTAAGGTCGAGAGCAGGGGGAAGTAGATGCTCAGAAATTTCTCACAGTCATATTTAATGAACTTATTTAAAAACTGTGAAAGTTGTGGCCAGCTATCAGTGATGACCTGGGGAGAGATTGAAACAAATGCAGCTAGTGAGTTGGTACAATTTATGGCAATGGAGGAATTTGCAAAATCCCCAAAGGCAGGCAGAAATATGTCAGGCACTCAGGCAGGTAACCAGCACCACCAGTCAAGATCCTCAGCAAGCAAAGCCAAGGGCAGGATCAGTCACCCACAGACCCACACATGCACAGCTGTACCCACCCACAGTACCCACACAGTATCCAGCATGGCTCTTACCCTGTTCGCGAATCTGATCAATTCATCACTTATTTCCTGTAAATTTGGAGATAAAAAGAAACATTTTAGGTTTCATATTTAATTATTGTACTTTCACGTTGATACGAACAGCCTATGGGACAAGATAAAAACGTATTCAGATGCTTCTCAGAGCACTTTTGCTATTTACATTTTTTTTCTATTTTTGAATATTTCCGAGATATTTTAATACCTACTGCTAATATCAATTGTATGGCTTAACTGGGGTTAATATTTGGGGGAGGGGGTAGAAAGTTACCATGGCGACAACTACATTCATGTCATCATGGAATCCTAAGATTTGCCACTGACATATACACACACATGTACCAGACACAGACACACAGAGATACAATATACAGTCCCTTACTATAGATTCATCTTCAGATTTCTCTTCACAGGAGACATGGGGGTCCTGCAAATTCAAGAAAAAAGGGAGGCCGTTAGACTTATAAATACATAAATACAATAGAATAAATATTCCACAGTTTCTAATCATTTTAATGATTTTGTTGCATTTTCAGAGATTTCATTTTCATGACGACAACTACGTTGATATCATAATGGAATCCTAAGATTTCCCACTGACACACACACATGTACCAGACACAGACATACAATATACAGTAAGTCCCTTACATATGCATTTGCGTCTATTTGGGTAAATCAGATATAAAAGTAGTAGGTTTGATTTTATTTATTAATGTATTAATATTTATTTCCATTGTGTCAATTCCCTAAGTTGGTGGGTGTGACTATTAAATTTGTATTTGACTTCTAATCATTCTGTTTGAATTTTTACTAATCATTTTAATGATTTTGTTGCATTTTCAGAGATTTCATTTTCATGATGACAACTACGTTGATATCATAATGGAATCCTAAGATTTGCCACTGACATATACACACATGTACCAGACACAGACACACAGAGATACAATATACAGTCCCTTACTATAGATTCATCTTCAGATTTCTCTTCACAGGAGACATGGGGGTCCTGCAAATTCAAGAAAAAAGGGAGGCAGTTAGACTTATAAATACATAAATACAATAGAATAAATATTCCACAGTTTCTAATCATTTTAATGATTTTGTTGCATTTTCAGAGATTTCATTTTCATGACGACAACTACGTTGATATCATAATGGAATCCTAAGATTTCCCACTGACATATACACACACATGTACCAGACACAGACACACAGAGATACAATATACAGTCCCTTACTATAGATTCATCTTCAGATTTCTCTTCACAGGAGACATGGGGGTCCTGCAAATTCAAGAAAAAAGGGAGGCCGTTAGACTTATAAATACATAAATACAATAGAATAAATATTCCACAGTTTCTAATCATTTTAATGATTTTGTTGCATTTTCAGAGATTTCATTTTCATGACGACAACTACGTTGATATCATAATGGAATCCTAAGATTTCCCACTGACATATACACACACATGTACCAGACACAGACATACAGAGATACAATATACAGTCCCTTACTATAGATTCATCTTCAGATTTCTCTTCACAGGAGACTTGGGGGTCCTGCAAATTCAAGAAAAAAAGGGAGGCCGTTAGACCCAAAAATACAATAGAATAAATATTCCAGTTTGGGCTTTGCCCAAGCAACAAACTGATCCCTTCCAATAAATGTATCAAATAAAACATCAAAGAGGACTCTCCAATATGTTGACTTTAGTTTATTGTTGGATTGTCTCTACATAGTCAGAGGTGAGTGACAGTTATAGTTAAATAACGGAACATAAAAATAAATCCAACAGAGGGCAGAGAATAAATGAATGCAAAGCTCTTATATAGTAAATATTATCAGTAACATTGGGGACTTACTAGTCTTGTGTTGTCTTTCTTTTCTTTTTCTGCTGATTTTAGGGGATTTTGTGTGTTTCTGCATTTGCACAATCCGCTCAGCCATAAAATCAGAACAATCAATCCAGTTATTACATTGTATACGGCCACATTATTTTTTTGAAGAAAATAACCAAAAAATATGGCTAAAAAGCACTTAAAAAAAAATAATCTCAATAAAAACATAATTCTGTAAAATTTAGGTAAAATTAAAAGAATGTGTAATTTGCTTGTTAGCAGTATATCAGGAGAAACTCCGTCTACACTGCCAGCTAAAAAATGAATGATGTTTTTTTTACAAGCAACAGTAAAGCTTTTATAACCAGTGATGTCATAAAGGAAAAACTTCTCTCCCCATTGTGATGTCATAAAGGCAAGATTATCTCCCCATTGTGATGTAATCAAAGCAAAGTTCTTCCCATTGTGATGTCATCAAAGAAAAATTCTTCCCATTATGATGTCATCAAAGGAAAGTTCTTCCCATTATGATGTCATCAAAGGAAAGTTCTTACCATTTTGATGCAATCAAGAGGATACAATATTAGTCACTAAACATAAAGCATGTAATATGCCATTTCATATTAAGGCAGCTGTTTAATTTTACTTGACCTTTACATCTAATAGCAATGACACAAGCATACGCCAATCAAAGTTAGTAACAAATCTGTTAAACTGAATAACAAGTGTAGTTTGCAAATAACCAGTGACAATAACTGAAGAAGTGCAGCTTCTCTTCCCATTATGATGTCATCATACAGGAGCATACCAAACGGATGTCCAAACAAGCAGGGTGGAATATACTAATTAAAGGGGAAATGTGATAAAAAAAAGAATAATAATAAAACAGTAGCTTGTACTTGATTCAAACTAAGATATAATTAATCCTTATTGGAGGGAAAGCCAGCCTATTGGGTTTATTTAACTATTCCATTTTCATATTCATTGTTATTTTCAATGAATGTTTGTTATTATTTAAAAAGTTCTGGCATTGTGCAGAGAAGTCCTCCCCACTGAATTCTCTCCTCATAGCTTTCTTATCATGGTCAGTCCTGGTGGGTTTTGCATTGAATAATCAGTGCTCTCTAGGCTTGCGGGTACTAAAACTCAGCAAATCAGCAGATTCTGTTCATTTATGGTGACATAATAACGTCACTATTAAGGGCTAGTAATAATCCCATGCATGTGGAGATTTGGGGGTAGTGTGGCAACTTTCCAGAAAGGTATACTGGCCTTCCTTTACTGGAAGAAAAGAATTAGGCTCAGTCCAAATAATGGGCAGCATTCCAATTTAGCCAAGTCTCAAAGGCTTGGATCTAAAGCAATTGTTGTTCCCCTTTAAATTAACTTTTTCTATGATGTAGAGACTGATATTTGTTGGTTTTGAGTTATTTAGGTTTTTATTCAGTAGGTCTCCATTATTTAATTATGTTGGCTTTGAAGAAGATCTACTAGTTCAGCTCGTTATGTTGGCTATGAAATAGCCAACATACTGTTCTTCGAGTTCAGCTCGTTCTTCTTCTTATTATTGGCGAACCCCATTTTCTAAACGCTACTCCTCCTACAGTTTTAGGGGTGCAAGCGCCAAACTTTCCACACTTATTCCTCTTATAGCAAAGTACGTTGCTTGTGCTTTAATAAGCGATCCCACCCACCCCGCCCCTGTGGCGACCCCCCGACGACCCCTTTTTTCCCATTGACTTTGACAGGGAAAAATTTCAAATCGCCGCCACTCGTACAGTTTTGAAGATACAGTCCCCAAACTCGGACCACATATTGTTGATGTCACCCTGAATAAAAATAAGTATTTTGGGGGGGCACCCCAAAGTGGGCGGAGCTACCAACGCCCAATGAAAATTTAGCAATTTTCTATACGCTACTCCTCCCAGAGGTTTAGGAGTACAATTATGATACTTTGCACACTTGTTCGGCTCATACCCGAATAGGTTGCTTGTGCTTTGTTAAGCGATCCCACCCTCCGTGCCCCTGTGGCGACCCCCCGACGACCCCATTTTTCCCCATAGACTTTCATTGGAAAACTTGAAACTTTTGCCACTTGTACAGCTTTGAAGTTACACTCACCAAACTTGGGTCATTTAGTCATGGGGTGAAGCTGAAAAATTCTGTCCTATTTTGGGGACCCACCCCGCCCCTGTGGCGACCCCCCGACGACCCCTTTTTTCCCATTGAGATTGACAGGGAAAAATTTCAAATCGCTGCCACTTGTACAGTTTTGAAGATACAGTCCCCAAACTCGGACCACATATAGTTGGTGTCACCCCGAATAAAAATAAGTATTTTGGAGGGGCACCCCAAAGTGGGCGGAGCTACCAACGCCCAATGAAAATTGAGCAATTTTCTACACGCTACTCCTCCCAGAGTTTTAGGAGTACAATTATGAAACTTTGCACACTTGTTCGACTCATACTCGAACACGTTGCTTGTGTTTTGTTAAGCGATCCCAACCTCCGTGCCCCTGTGGCGACCCCCCGACGACCCCTTTTTTCCCCATAGACTTTCATTGGAAAACTTGAAACTTTTGCCACTTGTACAGCTTTGAAGTTACACTCACCAAACTTGGGTCATTTAGTCATGGGGTGAAACTGAAAAATTCTGTCCTATTTTGGGGACCCAAAAAAGTGGGCGGAGCCGCAAACAACCAATCAGATTTTCCCTATTGACTTCAATGAGAAAATGTAAACAGCTGTAATTCTCACAGTATTAAAGCTAGAGCTCTCCCAAACTTGGCACCGTGGGTCACTGGGTGACTCGGCTAAAATTTACCAAAAGTGGGCGAAGTGTACAACAGCCAATCAAATTTCAGCCATTCAAATAAATAGGAAAATGTTAAACTGCTGCCGCTCTTAGACGGTTAATGGCAGGGTCCTCAAACTTGGCACAGTTGGTCACTGGGGGACTGGGATTAAAATTAAGAAAAGTGGGTGGAGCCAAAACCAACCAATCAGATTTCTTTGATTGATTTTAATGGGAACAATTAAGAAGGCTGCCATTCTCTCAGTATTGATGTCAGGGACCTTGAATATCACAAATGTGGTCGCTGGGGGTTTCCACTTCAAGTTTAGAAAAAGTGGGCGGAGCCACCAACAACCAATCGAATTTCATTCATTGATTTTCAATAGAAAAAAATAAAAATGCTGCCATTTTTACACAATAAATGACAGCATTCCCAAACTTTGGAATGTTAGTCACTGAGTGACTGTGGTTCACAATTAGGAAAAAAAAGGGGCGGGGCAACAACAGCCAATCAGATTTCAGCCATTGACCTTAATTAAAAATGATAAACTGCTGCTATTATCACGGTTTAAATGCTAGGTGTACCAAACTTGGCTCAATTACTCACTGGGTGACTGCGGTCAAAATTTAGGAAAAGTGGGTGGAGCCAAAAACGGCCAATCAGTTTTCACCTATTGACTTCAATGTAAAATTTTTGATTACTGCCGTTCTCACAGTTTTAAAACCAGAGGTCCCAAACTTAGCACTGACCATGACTAGGTAACTGGGGTTAAAATTCAGAAAACTGGGCGGAGCTTAAGACAGCCAATCAGATTTCTTTGATTGATTTTAATGGGAACAATTAAGAAGGCTGCCATTCTCACAGTATTGATGTCAGGGACCTTGAATATCACAAATGTGGCCGCTGGGGGTTTCCACTTCAAGTTTAGAAAAAGTGGGCGGAGCCACCAACAACCAATCGAATTTCATTCATTGATTTTCACTAGAAAAAAATAAAAATGCTGCCATTTTTACACATTAAATCACAGCATTCACAAACTTTGAAATGTTAGTCACTGAGTGACTGTGGTTCATAATTAGGAAAAAAAGGGGCGGGGCAACAACAACCAATCAGATTTCAGCCATTGACCTTAAAGAAAAATGATAAACTGCTGCTATTATCACGGTTTAAATGCTAGGTGTACCAAACTTGACTCAATTACTCACTGGGTGACTGCGGTCAAAATTTAGGAAAAGTGGGTGGAGCCAAAAACAGCCAATCAGTTTTCACCTCTTGACTTTAATGTAAAATTTTGTATTACCGCCATTCTCACAGTTTTAAAACCGGAGGCCCCAAACTTGGCACTGACCATGACTAGGTAACTGGGGTTAAAATTCAGAAAACTGGGCGGAGCTTAAGACAGCCAATCACATTTTACCAAACGCTATTCAATGGGAATATTTAAATTCCTGTCAATCTTACACTGTTAATGTAAGAGTGCTCAAACTTGGTCCATTTGGTGAAGGGGTGACTGGGATGCAAATTTTTAAAAGTGGGCGGAGCCAAAAATAGCCAGTTTGTTTGAATGGATTTCAATGGTAAAATTGGATTGGCTTTAAATTTCACCGTTTTAATCCGGATTCTACCGACTTTGTGTACTCTCTAGGCACCGGGGGCGACTGGGCAAGACACCTATAGCGTTTCATAGCCAACATCCCGTGGTTTCTTCAGAAACGACACCCTCTAGTTCTTCTTCTTCTTCTTCTTATTAGCGCCCCCCCAGTTTCTAAACGCTACTCCTCCTACAGTTTTAGGGGTACAAGCGCCAAACTTTCCACACCTATTCGCCTTATAGCAAAGTACGTTGCTTGTGCTTTAGTAAGCGATCCCACCCACTGCGCCCCTGCGGCGGACCACCGAAGACGCAGTTTTTCGTATTGACTTTGACAGGGAAAATTTTAAAATCGCTGCCGCTCGTACAGTTTTGAAGCGACACTCCCCAAACTCGGACCACATATTGTTGGTGCCACCCCGAATAAAAATATGTATTTTGGGGGGGCACCCCAAAGTGGGCGGGGCTACCAACAGCCAATGAAATTTTAGCAATTTTCTAAACGCTACTCATCCCAGAGTTTTAGGAGTACAATTATGAAACTTTGCACACTTGTTCGGCTCATACCCGAATAGGTTGCTTGTGCTCTGTTAAGCAATCCCACCCTCCGTGGCCCTGTGGCGGCCCCCCAAAGACCCCATTTTTTCCCATAGACTTTCATTGGAAAATTTGAAACTTTTGCCACTCGTACAGCATTAAAGTTACACTCACCAAACTTGGGTCACTTAGTCATGGGGTCAACCTGAAAAGTTCTGTCACATTTTGGGGACTCCAAAAAGTGGGCGGAGCAACAAACAGCCAATCAGATTTTCCCTATTGACTTCAATGAGAAAATGTCAAACACTGTCATTCCCACGGTGTTAAAGCCAGAGACCCAAAACTTGGCACCATGGGTCACTGGGGTTAAAATTTTGGAAAGTGGGCGGAGTCTACCACAGCCAATCAAATATTAGCCATTTGTTTCAATGGGAAAAGTTAAAACTGTCGCCGCTCTTAGATTGTTCATGGGAGGGTCCTCAAACTTGGCACAGTTGGTCACTGGAGGACCGGGATCAAAATCTGGAAAAGTGGGTGGAGACAAAAACAACCAATCAGATTTCTTTGATGATTTCAATGGGAAAAATTAAAATTGCTGCTATTTGCACGTTATTGATGTCATGGACCTCGAATATCACAAATGTGGTCACTGGGTGTTTGCGCTTCAAAGTTAGGAAAAGTGGGTGGAGCCACCAACAACCAATCAAATGTCATTCATTGATTTTCAATAGAAAAACATAAAATTTCTGCCATTTTTACATGTTAAATGTCATGATTCCGAAACCTTAAAGTGTTAGTCACTTGGTGACTCTGGTTCAGAATTAGGAAAAAAAGGGGGCGGGCCAACAACAGCCAGTCGGATTTCAGCCATTGACCTTAATGAAAAACGCCAAATTGCTTCTATTATTATGGCGTCCATGCCAAGTGTCCCAAACTCAGCACAATTACTGGGTGACTGTGGTCAAAATTTAGGAAAAGTGGGTGGAGCCAATAACAGATTTTTCCTATTGACTTCAATGTAAAAGTTTCAAATACTGCCATTCTCACAGTTTTAAAGCCAGAGGCCCCAAACTTGGTACAGACCATGACTGGGTGACTGGGGTTAAAATTCGGAAAACTGGTTGGAGCTTAAAACAGCCAATCAAATGTTACCTATTGCTAATCAATGTCAATATATAAGTTGCTGCCATTCTTTCACAGTTAATGGCAGGGACATCAAACTTGGCACAGTCGGTCACAGGGGGACTGGGATTCAAATTTTAAAAGTGGGTGGAGCCAAAAACAGCCAATCAGGTTTTTTGATTGATTTTAATGGTACAATTTGATCTGCTTCAATTTTCACAGTTTTAAACCAGATTCTACCAACTTTGTGTACTCTCTATGCACCAGGGGCGACTGGCCCCAACACCTCTTGCGTTTCAAAGCCAACATCTTGTGGTTTCTTCAGAAACGACACCATCTACTGTAGTTTTAGTATATAATTTCAGCAACATGGTTGTTAGGGTCCAAATTACCCTAGCAACAATGCATTGATTTTAATTTAGAGACTGGAATATGAATAGGAGAGGGCCTGAATAGAAAGATGAATAATAAAAAGTGGCATATAGGGACCCCAAAAAAAAGCCCCCATATGGTCTGTCATTTCAGGTACTGCAAAATCAACACATTTACATCATTCTGGGGTGGGCAAAGGTACAAAAAAGTATGTTTACCCAAGAAAACCATATATTTTCGGAAAGTACACGTTTCCCCCAAATCCAAATTGGGGTATATAAATCTTTCTACTCCAAAGCACCAAGTCGCGAACTTTTCCTAAATTTGGCCATTTTAATGACACTTCCAAAGATCACCTCAAAATTTTAAACCTGCAGGATCTTATTTTCCACATACTATTAAAGGAAAACTATACCCCCAAAATGAATACTTAAGCAACAGATAGTTTATATCAAATTGAATGACATATTAAAGAATCTTACCAAACTGGAATATATATTTACATAAATATTGCCCTTTTACATCTCTTGCCTTGAACCACCATTTCGTGACTCTATCTGTGCTGCCTCAGAGATCACCTGACCAGAAATACTACAACACTAACTGTAACAGGAAGAAGTGAGGAAGCAAAAGGCAGAACTCTGTCTGTTAATTGGTTCATGTGACCTTACATGTGGTTTGTATGTGTGCACAGTGAATCTTACGATCTCAGGGGGCGGCCCTTATTTTTTTAAAATGGCAATTTTCTATTTATGATTACCCAATGGGACATACTACTTAAAAAGTATATTATTATGATAATGGTTCATTTACATGAAGCAGGGTTTTACACATGAGCTGTTTTACTCAGTATCTTTCAATAGAGACCTACATTGTTTGGGGGGTATAGTTTTCCTTTAAGTATCAAAATAAATCACCGCAAATATGAAAGCCTGGGGTCCGCTGAACAGTTTGATGCCCAATATGTATAGGTTTACCTAAGCACGTGGCATACGGGGACCCCAAAATGAAGCCCCCCATATTGTCTATCATTTCAGGTACTGCAAAATCAACACATTTACGAAGTTATTTGGGGGGGCATAGGTAGAAATAAGTGCATTTACCCTAGAAAATCATATATTTTATGAAAGTACACATTGCCTTGAATCGAAATTGGTTATGCATGTCTTTCTACTTCAAAGCACCAAGCTGAAAACCTTTCCTAAATTTGGCGATTTTGGTGACATTTCCAAAAATCACCTCAAAACTTCCATCCTGACGCATCTTTTTACCCCATACTATTAAGTATCAAGATAAATCACCCCAGATATGAAAGCCTGGGGTCCTCTGAACAGTTTTATGTCCAATATGTATAGGTTTACCTAAGCTCGTGGCATGTAAATACGCCAGAATCTACCTTGTGTATACTTATTTAATGCCTTACATTTACACTCATTTATAAACACTGCCAGTTTTATGTGGGATATAAGGTACAAAACATTATGATGACCCCTGAAAACCATATATCTTTTGAAAATACACATTCTAACATGGTTAATTAGGTCTTTCTACTCCAAACCACTAAACTGCAAAGCTACTCTAAAGGCAGCGGTTTTTATGACATTTCTGAAAATCGCCTAAAATATTGCAATTGGCCGCATTTATCTCACCCAGTCTCTTACATACAATTGTAAAACACCCCATATATTCACGCAAAGGGTCTACTGAACAGTTTGATGACCAAAATGCATAGATATACCAAAGCAGGTGGCATGTGCAGACCCCAAATAAAAATATTGCATATGAATTGTCCAATTCTGATGAATAGAAAATAGGTAATTGTGTTTTTCTACTTCAAACTACCATACAGCACAGCTACGCTAAAGGCAGCAGTTTTTATGACATTCTAAAAATATTGCAAAGACCCCCCCAAATTCATATATTTTTGGAAAATACACTTTCTGATGAATCCAACAAAGATAAAGATGTCTTTCTACACCAAACTGCAAAGCTTTTTTAAACGTGGAGGTTTTTATGACATTTCAAAAAATCGCCTAAAAATGTTGCAGAGAACAGCCCTAATTACTTCAAGGACGTACATAGTCCTTGGCAGTTAAAGCCCCTGCCTGCCAGCACGTAAGCTGTATGTGCTTGGCAGACAAAGGGTTAAAATAGCATGAAAACTCAATATGATCTTTCCTGCTGCAACTGCTTTGCCCTATCAAGGGACTGTAGAACACTAGTTGGGAAAACACAGACCCCTTTAGGATCCTTATAATCAATAGATATACATTAACAATTTATTGCTTATGAAAAAAATAATATATAACGGGAAACTCTTATACCGATTTGCTTTGGAGTATCTATCACCTGGTATAGCACAAATGTGAAACCTTCTTATGGAGATATACTGGCTACATCCCCCTTGTTATGTACGGAAATATCTAAGGATGTTTTGTGGTCTGTATCCAAAGAATAGAAATACTATCATGTGTATCCAGGGCAAGATTGCACGACCCGGAGAGAGCCATATTATGTTCAAAGAAATGTGTAGACTCCAACGAGCAATTTATAAATACACACTGTGTTGGCACCACACATTCGAGACATTTTTTGTTTTTCTGCAAAAATAAAACACGTTTTATTAAACCATAAGCAGTGATTGCCCAATTCATGGCAAAAATCTGTTTGATAGGCTTTGTAATGGAGAATGAGCAATAAGAACTATATATTCTCTAGCTGAAAGACTGTTTATATTGTTTCCACCAGTGCAGATTGAAAACGAATATATATATATATATATATATATATATATATATATATATATAATTAGACTAGAAGTACAGTTATAAGACAACCCATCTCGATTAAAAGGGGTAGTTTAACCTTTGAGTTAACGTTTAGTATGATGCAGATATGGAGATATTCAGAGGCAATTTGCAATTGGTTTTCATTTTTTATTATTTGTGTTTTTTGAGTTATTTAGCTTTTTATTCAGTTTGCAATGTCAGCAATCTGGTTGCTAGGGTCCAAATTACCCTAGCAACCTATTAATAGGTGAGGGTCGGAACAGAAAGATCAGTAATAAAACGTAGCAATAACAATAAATGTGTAGCTTTAGAGAGGATTTGTTTTTAGAGGGGTCAGTGACCCCCCTTTTGAAAGCTAGAAAGAGTCAGGAAAAGAAGGCAAATCCTTTAGAAACTATAAAAAATGTCCATTCTAGAACATACTTAAATTTAACCTGAAGGTGAATCACCCCCTTAAAGCATGTACATAAATCAATGAAATTTGGAGCCTTAAATAAGATGATGGTAACACACATTATTGACGTGTGTGATGGTGCGTCCAGCTAAAAATAAAGAGTTAAACAGCACGCCGGCTGTACAATGGGCAGCTCATGATGTCCCCTGCGTGCTACTTAGACTGGTCATTTTTCATATGTCTAGTCAGCACATTTGTCATTGCAAGTCACATTTAGTGTCACGCTCGTATAATACCCGCTCCTTTAACTATAAATACAGCACGTTTTACTTACATCTTGCTCTTGAGCACTGACACATCATAATCATTTTCTCATTACATTAATTTATATATTTATATCTAAAAATGAGACCACTAGGGGAGAGGCTGCAGCTCTAGTCAATGGGAAAAGTCAGGTTATTCAATATCAGTGCATATGAGTGTGTATGTAGTGTTTTCATACTCATTTCTGGTTTTACAATACAGGCAGCTGTTGTACACAGCCCAAATGTCTATAGTGTGAAATAGGCCATATACAACAGAGATCCCTTGACTGCAGTGAAGTGCTACTCACAGGAGAGAATACTGATGAGAATTGCTAGTATTGATTCCTTCATTAATGCTCTACTCATTACATTACATTACCCTGCCTGAACACAGACTTACACACTATTCACTCAGCCTAATTGAGAACTACTACAAGCCAAATGTTATAAACTAAATACTTAAAAACCCAAGGTGCATCTAGCAAGGACACATGGGTGCTAAATCAACTAGATGTTGTGTTGCATCCCAACTGGATTTTAATCAGACCATCCTGTCATTTCGGTGGCATGCTTCCTGCTGCTTGCTCAGTTAGGCAGACAATAATCATTGATTGCAATGGGTTTGGCCACACACAAGGCCAGTGTCACATGATATCTCTATACGAGTGGAGGATCAAGCAGTACAATACAGAACAGTACATTTGCCATTGATTAAATCAGGGTATAGCAATACCACCTTAACCCTTAAAAAGATACAACTATAAACACATATTGTACATGATTAATAAGAAGGAAAAGAATCTGCAAAGAATGACTGCTCAGTCATTTTCTGAGAGATAACTGCACAAAATTGGATTCCTGATAATACACTGTAAATCAGCAATGAGGCCATACTGTTGGTTCGGTGCTACAAAAGCTTTGTTTAGCACTTGCTTCTCTAACTGCAGGAGAGAAAAACATTGGATTTACACAGATCAGTTCTGATTAGAGGATTCACTTGTCATCAACCCTGCAGAGCCAGAGAAAAATTGTTGTTGTTGAGCCTTAGGCTATGGGCACACGGTATGAAGGCTCTGCAGTTCTCGGCCTGTGTATTTTTGCAGGCTGAGGAAAGCGGATCTGCTCCGTGCACAATCTTCTTTGATTAGAATTACTTCTGCATGTGTGCACTCACAGGCAGTGAAGGCCAGCCCAAATACGCATACGTTTTCATGCAGACCTCTACTCCACTGCATGTGAGCGGACACATACAGAAGCAATTCAAATCAACAAATATGGGGCACAGAGCAGATCCGCGTCTCTCAGCCTGAAAGAAAATAAGCAGGCTGAGAGCAGCAGAGCCTTCAGTCTGTGTGTGCAGATAGCCTTATTGCTTTAAAGGCTTGTTCACTATTGAAGTTAACTTTTAATATGTAATAGAATTTCCTATTCCTAGCAATTTTGCAATTGATCTTCGTTATTTATTTAATACAGTTTTTGAATTATTTGCCTTCCAATTCAGCATCTTTTTCAAATAGGGGTCACTGACCCCAGCAGCAAAAAAGCTATTGCTCTGTGAGGATACAGTTTTATTAGTTACTTTTTATAAGCACTCTTTCTATTCAGGACCACTACTATTCATTTTCCAGTCTCTGATTTCAACCACTGCAGGGTTGCTAAGGTAAACAAGACCCTAACAACGAGATAGCTGTTGGAAGTTCCAAACTGGAGATCTGCTGAACAAAAAGCTGAATAACTGAAAAAAACAACCTAAAAAGTAAACCAATTGCAAATTATCTCTGAATCTCACACTCTACATACTAAAAGTTAACTGTTAAGGTGAGTAACCTTCCTGGACTACCACTTCTAGCATGCTTTAAAAGCCTTGACATATTTTGTTGGACTTTTGTTTAGAATGTGTAATTCAGCATCATTTGAGTTAGTTTGGCTGTGCATCAATGTTTAGTTGATTATTACCTTTATAGTTTATGGATTAATTGTGTTTGTTTTGTTGTCCCCCCAATACTTAGGGGCCCAGCAGGATGACTGCACTGAATTCATGGAATACTCACAAATGCACACTCAATATATAATAATCGACATTGCCAAGTTTAATACTCAGTACAGGGTGTTTCGGTGTGAAACAAGTACAGTTCTTTGTTTAGTACTGTTTTTAAAGGGGTAGTTCACCATTAAGGTAACCTTTAGTATGTTATAGAATGGCCAATTCTAAGCAACTTTTCAATTGGCTTTCATTATTTATTCTTTATAGTTATCAGCGTCACTAACCCCTTCTGAAAAGCAAATGCTCTGTTAATGATTGTTATAGCTAATTTTTATTACTCATTTTTTTATTCAGGCCCACTCCTGTTCATAGTCCAGTCTCTTTTTCAGATCAATGTATGGTTGCTAGGGTAATTTAAACTCTAGTTAGCAGATTGCTTAAAATGCAAAGTGAAGAGCTGCTGAATAAAAAGCTAAATAACTCAAAAACCTTAAATAAAAAATGAAAACCAATTGCAAATGGTCTCAGAATATCACTGTACATCATACTAAAAGTTATCTAAAAGGTGCACATACTATACAATTTTCCCAGTCTGAACTACAACTTGCAGCCCTAGATGTGAGGCCTCTCACTACACTACAGCATGGTGTCACCTGTAGTCAATCTGTGTCAATTGATTTGCAGCCCATGAAGCGACCTTATCCTAAATCTCACTGCTGCAGAAACAGAGGCCAAAGAGGTCACAGTCGGGCAGCCCCACAGCTCCATCAGTGATGGGGAGGCTCCGTGCACCTGTCCAAACAACTGGAACACCTGTGAGCACATCCTATGCTTTCGGTCTGATTTAACGGCAATGTCGCTTCTCTTATTTTATTAATGGGGCTGTTCATCTTTGAGTTAACTTTTAGTATGATGTAGAGAGTGATATTCTGAGACAATTTGCAATTGGTTTTCATTTTTTATTATTTCTAGTTTGTGAGTTACCTTTTTATTCAGCAGCTCTACAATTAGCATTTTCAATCTGGTTGCTAGGGTCCAGCTTACCCTAGAAACCATAAATGTGTTTCAATAAGAGACTGGAATTTGAATAGGAGAGACTCATCAGAAAGATGAGTAATAAAAAGTAGCAATAACAATACATTTGTAGCCTTACAGAGCATTTGTTTTAGATGGGCTCAGTGACCCCCCCATTTGAAAGCTAGAAAGATTCAGAAGAAGGCGGCAAATAACAATAAATCTATAAAAAAAGACCAATTGAAAAGTTGCTTAGAATTGGCAATTCTATAACATAGTGAACCACCCCTTTAAAGGATAAGGAAAGTCTTCGTGCACTTGGGGGTGCCAAATTTTAGGCACCTCCAAGTGATTGTATTGACTTACCTGAAACCCCGATCCTCTTTCTTCGCACAGCTGCACATGCCCAGTGGAACGAAAAGCCGAACTTTAACTAAAAAGTCAGCTATTATGTTCAACTGTGCATGCGTTTGCCCTTGGAAATTTAAAGAAAGAAGAAGACGGAAGAGGATCACTCCGTGGTGCTCACTGGTATAACCCCGGGCAGGTGAAGTTTTTTGCTGATAGGCGCACCGGCCCGGGATTTCAGGTAAGTAAATAAAATCACTTGGGGGTGCCTAACATTTGGCACCCCCAAGTGCAAGATGACTTTCCGTCTCCTTTAAAGTATTTCAGGTCCTTCAGTGTTGAAGTTCCCAGCTGGCTGTATATTAATCTTACCAGGTTGGAGAACTCAGAAGTGCTGCACTAATTTCATTCAAATGCAAATCAGTAACTCTAAGCAAATCTCGTTTATTAGATGTGTCCCTGATATTTCCAAATAATATGGTATCCTACCTTCCGGTTTATCTGATTTGGCGAAACAGCATGTCCCATAGAACATTGAGTTTCCCTTACATTTTAATCAACTGTCCACATGAGGTCACTCTTTTCCCACTCATGCACCAAGTATGCGCTTCATCACTATACTGAGATCACTCACACAAACACAGTATTCCTTTCTCTCTCCATGTACTTATGTTTTATATAACAAAATCCAAAAATGCACTGTTTA
The DNA here is from genome assembly GCF_017654675.1 of Xenopus laevis. NCBI lineage: Eukaryota > Metazoa > Chordata > Amphibia > Anura > Pipidae > Xenopus > Xenopus laevis. Next base: position 90,045,337 of record NC_054385.1, read on the forward strand.
AAAGGGGTTCTGTTATAGTTATTGGGCTATCATAATTTCACAATTGTGGCACAGTAATATAAGCCTTTATCATTCCTCGGGGGTCCCTCTTCCATCTGTGTATTATGTGATATGTAGTTATGGTAAAACTCTAGTAAGAATGATTAAAGGCATAATATTGTTTTAAAAATAATTTCATATTTAGAAAAGGATTAGATTCTTGTTACATGAGAGAGCTTGCACCATATTGTTCTGACAAATATGTGATATAAATAATAGTCCATATTGATAAAAGTGATGTGCAGAATAACAATTTAGCCCCAGAAGAGATAAATTTGTGAATACCAACAGGGGTTATTCACATTTGGATAAACGTTTAGTATGATGTAGTGATATTCTGAGACAATTTGCAATTGGTTTTCATTTTTTATTATTTATATTTTTTTAGTTATTTAGCTTTTTATTCAGCAGCTCTGCAGTTTCAGCAGTCTGGTTGCTAGGGTCCGACTTACCCTAGCAACCATGGATTGATGTAAATAAGAGGCTGGAATATGAATAGGAGAGGCCTGAATAGAAAGATGAGCACTACAAAGTAGCGATAACAATACATTTGTAGCCTTACAGAGCATTTGTTTTTTAGATAGGGTCAGTGACCCCAATTTGAAAGCTGGAAAAAGAAAGAGTCAAAACAAGAAGGCAAATAAATAAATAAATACTGAAGACCAATTGAAAAGTTGCTTCGAATTGTCCATTCTATAACATGCTAAAAGTTAAACTGAAGGTGAACCACTCCTTTAACAGCTGGGTATGAAGAAAAATACAAAGGGGGGTTGTGGGAGCACTCACATTGCTAAGTAAAAATGTATATAATATAAGGGAAGTGCTACCGACAGCCAAATGGGTCAGTGCACATTCCCTGGGCCCCTGTCTAAGTAATTCAGTAAATATACAAGTGCATGTGTTCACAAGGACAGGGGTTTTTAGTTACAAAGTTATTGTAACACCTATTTGGGCCATACGGAGTTAATTCCCCAGCTAGTGCACTAGAGCATGGGTTACACGTGACTAACACTTCAGGTTAGGGCCTTCGCTATATGGAAGATTAAAGGTGTGGTGTAGTGTAACTACAACTCCCACAGGCTACTGAGCGATAACAAAAGACTTGGGCGCCAGGAGGTTCTTAATAAAACAGTAACGAGGTTTATTGAACTTTGCACGAGGCAAGTGACATCAGGTTTGTATTCACGCAGGAGCTGAGGCAACAGCATATAGAGAGGTCACACAGATCTCAGGCAGGCTCACCTAGAGCAGACACAGGCATTTCATGAGGAAGAGCCTCCATTAGGCATTTGCAGATTTCACACACATTCCCTCCTGGAAGTTGTCAGGGAAGCAGCTTCTACCCTACAGTCCCTCTTCACTGAGGTCCCTGACTGGAGGCAACACACAGAGCCTCTGGGAAGCTACTCCCTTACTGCAAATCCTTGTTGGAGCTTCAGCTGCTCTTTCTCTCTATCCTATCTGCCTTTCTCTCCTAGAGAGACTATGACAAGTCTGCCCTAGTATATCTGTTCCTCATTCACGGGGTTACCTGGTCCCCGACTTGGACACATGACTTCTTCTGGGCCTATTGCACTCAGTCCCCCTGAGCACATCCAGCTGGATCAGCATCCAGAGGCGGAAGAGGCCACTCCTTACACACACTATAGTGCAGTGTAGCAGGAAGCTGTCACACCTCTAAGAAAAAGGGGGGGGCTTAAAGCTGCAGGGCAGATTAACCCGTAGGGGCCCCTACATTATGATCATAAAGTTGATAAGCCACTATACCACGTCAAGGTAAACCCCACACGGTGGTCCCTAACTTGTTTACCTCTAGTCATAGTATAGAGGATCCTGTGCCTCTCTGCATAATAGCATTAGTTGAAGTAGAAGTCTGCTAAACCTTGGTTTCAGTCTGAGAGCTAGATCCTCCCCATTTTTAAAAAAAATTATAATATGAAAATGGTAAAGACAAAGTAAAATTAAATATATAAGTGCATACTTAGAAAGTGTATATATATGTATTAGTACAGGTATAAATAAGTAAGAATATGAATGTGAACTAAAAAATATAAAGGACAAGTTAAATAAGTGTAGTAATAGGTGTCGTGAATGTGTGTCAAAAGTGTGATTAGGTGCAGTTAAAAACATAGGGCCACCATTAGTTAATCGGGGGGGGGGGGGGTATGGAGGGTGCTACAAACCACATGAAGCTTAGCCAAAGCTTCAGGCTACATAGCAAATATAAAGAGGGGTTGTGGGAGCACTCACATTGCTAAGTAAAAATGTTATTATACATTTTTTAAAAAAAATAGGTGTTAGTTTGGGCAATCACTCTCTTTTAAAAGCTGTAAGCTAGCAGCAGGGGAAGATCTAGCTCTCAGACTGAAACCAAGGTTCAGCAGACGTCTACTTCAACTAATGCTATTATGCAGAGAGGCACAGGATCCTCTATACTATGACCAGAGGTAAACAAGTTAGGGACCACCGTGTGGGGTTTACCTTGATGTGGTATGGTGGCTTATCAACTTTATGATCATAACTTTGTAACTAAAAAACCCCTGTCTTTGTGAACACATGCACTTGCATATCTACTGAATTACCCAGGGGCCCAGGGAATGTGCACTGACCCATTTGGCTATGTCGGTAGCACTTCCCTTATACTTATATACATTTTTACTTAGCAATGTGAATGCTCCCACAACCCCCCTTTGTATTTACAAAGAAAAATGCCACACTTGCTGTATTTATAATAAGAGTGAATAGGGAATTCTCTGCTTTACTAGAACATGTAAATCAGAACCATGAACAAATACAACGAATATCAGTAAAGAACAAAGTTTTAGTTATTAACCCCTGTGGTGCACCACTTATAACAGCGTTCAGGCCTGCTCGTTGTGTAAACATTTTGGAAGTAATGTAGCATGTAGCGCAGCAAAATTTTCTGACCACGCCCCTTTCTGTGGTCACACCCCCTAATTACCATGTTCATTTTACAAAATTTGGCAGGTTATGAAAGTTTCAATTATTCTCATTATCTAAACAGTTTTTTGTGCCTCAAAATTACCTTATTTGCACCTGTTAGCTGTTGTGGGCTCTCTGCTAAAAGCCAATTAAGTTAGAAACTTGTTTCTTTTTCTGGCTGTTCAGTGCAGAGAAAAATAGGGACTTTCCAGTACAAATGAGAGACTGCAGCTTGAGCTGTCAAAAGAGGGACTGTCCCTCCAAAAAAGGTACAGTTGGGAGGTAAGTATCCCGGTGTTGCATCCATCAACTCAAGTACATTTGTAATCCATTCATGTGTATCCATACAGAATTCTCAGAGAGTGCAGTGTCCAGTAGTTAGTCCTGACTCTCCTTTTGGATAAAATTGGGCCAGTAACTAAGCCGGGGTAACTGACCCTAACGGGTGCTGGAACCTGGGGCTCTGACTAATGAACCTTGTGGTTCTTATGAGACAATTCCGAGTCCCTAACTGGGCCCTAAATCTGCGACTGCAACAGCTACAATGAAGGCCTATTGGAACAGGAACCTGAGGGGCCTAAATTGCAAGGAGAGTAAAGTCCTTCCCTGACTGACACACAAAGTGGAATCTGCAGTTGGTGCAGCTTTCCCTGCATTTTACCTCCCAGGTAGGGTTGCCACCTGGCCGGTATTTCACAGGCCTGGCCGGTAAAAATGATAGTTGATCCCAATGTTATTAATAGGGAAAAAAAAATATATAGGAAGGCCTGTACTTTTTTCCAGAAAAGGTGGTAACCCTAATCCCAGGGAATCTGTGCCTGCTCTCTCCATGACTGCCCTGCCTTTTCTCTTTCCCAGCATTCCCTACTCAGTCACATGGCCCCAGCCTTACTGTTTCCGGATTGCCTAACGCTGCCATCTGCAGGCTGGAGGCGACCTTTGCATCATCCTCATTTGTCTGCAATATTACAATATGACCTTTTTATGATGATTTTTATTCTTTATTCCTCCATTTTTATTATTTTCCTCCTCGAATATGAATAAGCCCTTGGAGTACCAATCATGATTGACACCAAACTACCAGAACAACTAGTGCTAGTGCAAAATCCCTTTGAGAGCACACTACATTTAAAGCCAACATTAATGTACTCGAGTGAAGATGATTCAAATCAAGTTGCCTTTACAAATCACATGCAGGTCTGGACTGGGATTCACAATAGGCCCTGGCATTCCATGTACACAGGGGCCCAAGTAGCCCCCCCCAGCCCAATAAATAGTGACTGTCTATGCAGGCCCTGATTTGTGGAGAGGCCACCAATGCCTAGCCTAGGGTGGCAGGATTTTAGGGGGCAGCATGCTGCCCAACCACACCCACATTGGTTCAGAAACACTTGGAATGAGCAGGAGATACAATAGTTTTTCAAATCTCCCATGCACCAATCCCCATTGATCCGATCCCGATGATGAAAATTTGAGCAAATAAAAGGGAGGGGACAGGAGTGACGAATGACAGCGGGCCTAGTGGGGCCTTCTATGTAAATCCGGCCCTGTGTCTATGGCAATTTACAGCAGCCCCTCTTCCATTTGCCAGAACCTACAGATTACCAGTCCAGGCCTGATTACATGCATACAAAGCACCACCTTGTGGCAAACAAATTTAACAGGAAAACTAGGCCTGCTTAAATATGAATTGTTTTTCTTTTAAAAGAGGAGCACCATGGAACCAATCGGTCACAACTAGGGTTGCCACTTGGCTGGTATTTTACCGGCTTGACCGGTAAAAATGATGGTTAATCCCAATGTTATTAATAGGGTAAAATGATAAATATATAGGAAGGCAAGGCCAGAGTTAGAGGAGAGGTGACCCTGAAAGGTCAGGAAAGTTGGACCCACAGCTTGAGAGAAATAAACTAATCAGAGATGTCCAGTCTTTAGTTGTTACGGATGCTGGAAGTGGGGGTTAAACAACACAGAATCAAAATCCTGTAACACGCAACACAATGTGAGACCTTAGGTTCTATAAGAGTGGCCCAAACTGTCTCCCAAGTGGGGCTCACCAACTGGAGTGAGGGACCCAGTATGAAGGGCAATAATATGGCTAAGATTTGGGATGAAGACTAACAGGAAGATTCATTGCTGCTTGGGAAAAAATAAGATTTAAGTTACTAGATTCTTACCACATTACTATAAATTTCAAATTAGTCCTGTAAAAATGTACCTTTTGTTGGAGGACTTAAAGGAACAGTAACACCAAAAAATAAAAGTGTTTTAAAGTAATTCAATTATAATGTACTGCTGCTAACAGCAGGTAAAAGTTATGTGTTTGCTTTAGAAAGACTACTATAGTTTATGTAAATAGGCTGTTGTGTAGCCATGGGGGTAGCCATTCAAGCTGAAAAAGGAGAAGAGGCACAGGGTACTTCTTAGCAGATAACAGATAAGACTGCATCTGGAATCTACTATATAACTAGTTCTTTGAGTGGCTGCCCCCATGGCTACATCATACCTTGTTTATACAGAAATGTTTTGAAGCAAACACACCAGTTCTACCAATGTAGGAAACAGTACAATATATGTTAAATACTTTAAAACACTTACATATTTTGGTGTTACTGTTCCTTTAAGAAGTCCAACACTCCAAAAGTAAGAATTGAGTTGTAGTGCTTCTGCCGAATCAACTGTTTGAGTCTCACCAGGGTTGGGACTAGGTATGTGTAGAACAGGCAGCTGTCCAAAGTGCTGGATTTGCTGGGCGGGCGTCCCTAGGCCATGTGGTCCGCACGGTCCTATCGCCTGCTGCCCACACTACCTCACTCAGGCTCAAGAGTGTCAGCATTCTATTGCCGGAGCACTGGGGAGCAGCGTGTCCCCAGTGCTCCCGATAGGGCTGCTGGGTGGCATGTTGGGAATCGGAAGTTTAAGAAAATCTCCCTCTAAATTGGTTGTACCTGGAATAATTTTAGTAATTCTAAGCTAAGTGGGCTTCCCTTGATCCCAACTATAGACCTCTGGTTTCTGGGTAAACTTTATGCAGGGATTGGGAGCTTTGTATACCTGACATTGTGATAGAATTATTGGAAGACACTGAGAATTGTAGTTTATCAATAGCATGTTTTGGTGCCACAGCAATAGCCATTAGATGATTATGTTGTATATTAGAAAGATGCAGACTTTTCAAAAATATATAGACTGATGAACAGTCTAAGCCAGGTCTGGGCTGCCATGTCCAGCCATGTGGAAGCTGGAATAATGTGCTTGGTACAGAATGCACGTTTTTGTGTGATATGAATAAAACATGTGTGTCTTAATCATTTGCATCTTCCATTCGCAGATTCACTGGTGGGTTTTACCAAGAGCAGATCTGAATTCCGCAACCCCCCAAGCCTCTCATTGATAAACATGCTGGGTTATCACTAGGACAAAATCCAGTGTTAGGAAATGATAATGTATTTGTAACATACAGTAAATCTTGTATCATTACAGTATTTGGCCTGGGCCTAAACCGCTTTATTAGTCGCACGCATTTAATGAGTAATGTATCCAAACATATTTTTTGGAGCAAAGCCACAGTTTAGCATTTTACATTTTGTATAAATCATAATAATTGAATCAAGCTTGTTGTAAAGCTATACAGTAAATAGAACCAAGACATTTTCTGTCTCGTATCCAAGCTCTATATATATATATATATATATATATATATATATATATATATATATATATATATATATATATATATATATATATATATATATATATAGCCCTACTGAGTTTCTTACTCCACACATGTTGCAGCAATGGCCTCCATAAAGTCAATACACCTGTGTATGCAAAGAGAACAACCGGGCAATGGAGTGCCCAGTGTATGCCATGGTTGCCACTTGGTCAATATTATATCAGTTAAAAAATATTTTGATGCTTATGTTGCTCCCCAACCCTTCTTATATTTGAATGTGGCTTATGGATGAAAAAGGTTGGGCATCCCTGCCCTTCAGCATGCATAAACCTTTACCTATATGAACCTCCTGGGTGGAATGGTTATAAAGTCCAGATGATATCCTTCCGTAACAATTTCGTTGACCCAGGCATCCGAAGAATGCTGAATCCAAACCTCCCGGAATCGTAACAATTTTCCCCCAATTTGCTGCAACGATTCTGGAGGGGGTGCCACGTCATGCCGAGGTTGTCTTCTCTCCCAAAGACTTGTTGTGTGGCCTGTTGGTCTTCCATGGGGTACGGTTCTTCTCACCGCCCTTGGAATGAAAGTGAGAACTTTGTGGTGAATTGTTCCGTCTCGAGAACCTGCCACTTTGGCCACGAAAAAATCTTCCCCTTCAATTACTTGTGGTGGCCCTACTCTTGGCCTGTGGGAGGAAGGTACTCTTCCCTCCTGTTGCTTGGGAGATGATTTTCTCCAATTCTTCTCCAAACAGTCGTTGAACCTTAAATGGGATTGATGTCAGTGTTTCTTAGAACTCAGGTCCGCCGACCAGTTTTTGAGCCACAATGTTCTGCGTGCCGCAATGGATAATGCTGAAGTGTGAGCTGTGATCTGCGATGTATCTAACGAGGTGTCACAGAGATAACTGGATGCCTCAGCGATTGATTGTGCAGATGCTAGCAGATCCTGTCGGGGAACTCCCTCTTGTATGTCTTTAATAAGTGTTTCAGACCATGCCTGTATAGCTCTGGACATCCAAGCTGAAGCTAGGCAGGGACGCAGCGTGGACCCAGCGGAGGCATAGATTGCTCGTAGGAAACCTTCTAGCCTTCTATCGGAAGGATCCTTAAACGCTGCTGCATCAGTGACTGGTAGGGTAGTAGATTTAGACAGCCTGGACACCGGCGCATCCACTGCGGGTGGATTAGACCTTTGTCAACTAACTCCTTGGAAAATGGATATGATTTGTTAAACTTCTTATTGGTCTGAAACTTGCGTTCAGGTGCATTCCATTCATCCTGAATTATACTGAGTAACTGTTCCTGCTCAGGGAAACAAACTGTAGACTTGTGCTGTCTTTTGAATAAACTGGATGATTCTCCTGTCTTATCTGGCTTTTGGGAAATGTTCAATACCTCTAAGACCCCTTTAATGATGCCGTCGACACCATGCGGAATATCCTTGTCTCTTCCCTCATCCTGGTGTTCTTCCTCATCTGCGGATGAAGAACCAGAGGAATAAACTTCGCCCTCAGAATGGGAAGAGAGTTGTTCAGGGGAAGACTGGTCAGATTTAGACAAGTTAGCGGTATTACCTTTTGCATCTTCACCCCTTTTGCGCTTAGCAGAGGATTTATGGCTAAGCTTAGCTAAGGCCTTTCCCAAATTGTCTGCTATAACAGGTAACCCTTGTAAGGAAGCGAGAGACTGGGAGAGTTGCACTGCCCATAGAGGTGGGGGGGGTTTCTGTTGAGGTCCCAGAACCTTTACTCTGAGGGCTGACCTGTGTCTGTGGCACATTTACTGCTTGGGTTTCAGGTGAACCCCCTGAAGCAGTGGCTGCCCCCTGCCCCATAGTGCAAGACCTGCACAGCGGCTCACCTTGACCACCAGGAAATTTATGCTGGCACTTAGTGCAGGCCAAATACCTCACCTGTGCTGTAGCAGAGACTTTTCCCCCTGCCCTGGTGAATAAAGCCACTGGCCTACCTTCTGCCATGTTATGGATGCAAGGAATGCCAGGGAAGGTGTGCAGAGTTCACCGGCTATAAGCAGATAACTTATACTTGTGCAGGATAAGTTCTGTGTCCCCTCTGCGCCCTACTCGTAAGAATCGCGGACAAAATGGCCACTGGAATGCAGCGTGTGTTCCAATGACGCGCGACAATGCGCGCTCATAGTAATTTAAAATGGCCGCCGATATGCAGTGAATGGAACGCAATGCGTTCCGGATTCCTCAACGGCCTGCGCAGACATGCAGCAACCTCCTGTCTCTCTCTAAAATGCAAGAGACATGAGATGCTGCTGCTGCTGAGTCTAACTGCGCACCTTCCTTTCTTTGGCCGACATGTGGGTAGCAGCCATAAGCCCTGAGGTAGACAGAGGGCGAGGAGTCGAGGAGTCGAGAGTGGGGGGGGGGGGGGGGGGCGGGGGGGCAGAAGGGCGGGGAACCCCAAAGGCAATGACCTAGAAAAAAGTCTGTGCTACTTACCCCCCCCACACCGGCCAGAGCATCTGCGTGAATATTTCCATGCAGGGAACCTCTGGGTGGTTGTTATAGCAAGGCTAGGGATTTAACCCCGGTGTGTAGCACCACGTAGGGGGTTAACCTCTTCCAGACAGGTAGCTCTGCCTTGGGTATGACCCTGGGTATCAGCTGAGGCTGAACGTAGAATATCTGTAGAGACTCTTCCCGTCTCGAGCACGTCCATCCTCCCGTGAGCAGGACACTTAAAAAACTGAATGCTAGTGTATGGTGTGTGGGGGTAAGCCTCATGGCCATGCCCACTTTAATTAATATTCAAGTGTCCTGCCTCCGGAGAATGGAGCTTAACCCCCATCGTCCCTGTGTCCCCCTAAGACGACAGAGAAATGGAAGTTTGTTTATGGCCACAGTTACGAGCTTAGGGATGGAGCAAACTCTATGGTTGAAAAAGCTGATTGGCTAATGGAACCTGTTAGTATTGAGTGACTGATCAACCAGCCATAGAATGAGGGTCACACTTGGACCAGTAAAAGGATCAGTTCAATGTATCTATTTATGAGTATGTCACAGATTAGTACAGATTCCCATCCCTAAACATAAATACAGAATGGGCCTTTAGATTGCAAAAGTGTTCTGCAACCACAGAAGTAGAACATTCACAAGTGAGCCACTAGAGCATGGATCCCCAATCTTTTGAACCCATGAGCAACATTCAGAAGTAAAAGAAGTTGGGGAGCAACACTAGCATGAAAAATGTTCCTGGGGTGCCAAATAAGTGCTGTGATTGGCCATTTGGTAGCCCCTATGTGGATTGTCAACCTACATTGAGACTCTGTTTGGCAGTGCGCCTGGTTTTTATACAACCAAAACTTGCCTCCAAGCCTGGAATTTAAAAATAATCACCTGCTTTGAGGCCACTGGGAGAAACATCCAAGGGGTTGGAGAGCAACATGTTGCTCACGAGCTACTGTTGGGGATCACTGCACTAGAGCATAGAGTCTGACTTGGGGGATCTCGGCCCTCCACAGCTGCCGCATCAGGGGCCCACACATGCACCTTCAGGCCCCCACCACCCCAACTGGCCCCACAGACTTCTTTCTTATAATAGGAGTCACTAACCCCAGCTGCCAATATCAGAGTATCACTCTCTACACTAGGGGTCCCCAAACTTTTTACCCATGAGCCACATTCAATTGTAAAAAGAGTTGGGGAGCAACATAAGCATGAAAAAAGTTTGCCTCCAAGCCAGGAATTAAAAACAAGCACCTGCTTTGAGGCCACTGGGAGCCACATCCAAAGGGTTGAAGAGCAACACAGCAGGTCCAGTTGATTTGACTTATTTCTATAGATGAATGAGAATCTTCACAAACATATAGCAACACGTTGCTTACGAGCCAGTGGTTGGGGATCACTGCTCTATACCATACCAAGAGTTAGATTTAACAAACCCTTTAAGATTTTATACTTCTACTGAGTGGTAAAAAATAAAGACCCCAGTATCTAGGGTTTCTGGTGGGTGTAATAAACAGTTGTTTTTGCTAGAAAACACATTTTATTAATTATATTTTTATTATTTTATTTTCTATGCAATCATTGTTACAGAGTAACAAAAACATAAAAAAATTCTATTCAAAATATAATTGGAAGATGTAAAAAATGGCACAACTCCTCTCTAAAATCAGGACAATTTAGGTATTGTCCAGTTGTCAAAAACGCCCCTGATCCACCCAAAATCCCTCCCACTATCAGGGGCTGTAATGACATAATAGGTGCAATTGGAAGCGAAGCAGTAATAATCTCAAATCTGCCATCTTTGCATTAGTCGAATTAATGTAGAAAGTCACTTGGACGTTGAATGGCGCCGTGGAATTCATTTGTTGCAGACAGTTCTTATTGCTCGTAGGATTGCCTTTACTTTCTGCATTATTGTCTTCTTTGGTTGCTCCCCTTTTTCCCCAGCTTCTTCAGAATTTGTGGAAGTTGCACGTACATTTGTCTGTCTCCATATTTCTGGTTGTTCAGTGTCACTGGTTGTCTCTCCACCAGTTGCTGCTTTGGGCAGTCTAAACAGAGCATTAAAGAGATTCATTTCATTTGTTCATTCAGTAAATACAGAACTTTCTTCTACTAATCTACATAGAAGTCCTCTTTGCCCCATAGTAAGTTAGGTTGAAATAAAGACACACGTCCATCAAGTTCAACCCTTTATTTTTTCTTTAACCTGCCTAACTGCCAGTACTGTCCCACAATACAATACTCCTTACCTCTCTGGTTTATGCAGCTTTTTTAAATTTTTCCTGAATGGGGGTCTTCTCTTTATACAAAATTTGGGGGCAGCTTTTGGCTTATTCACAGTCTTATGTTTAGGCTGTTGAGAGCTGGAAACTTTGGATTTCTGATTTTCATAATTTCCAATGGGTAAGGGAGTAACCAAAATCTGTGTGAAAAAAAAAAGATTGGATAAGCATTTAGAGAAACACGTCCCACAACCACAGGCCAGGCCCCTATATATGTTATCCATATGATATTTCCCTTTATTATAAATCCATGTAACTATTAACACAGATGGAAATAATGATACAAAGTTACAAAAGAATCCTTTCACTTACCTTCAACTCGAGTGTAACCCGTAAAGCACCACAAGGTTCAAGCCGACCGAGCTGGAACCAGTCTGTGATAGTGAGATTTTCTGCCATCAGGAGCCTACAGATGGGCACAGATACAGAGCCCAGGGATCCATGATACCGGTCTTCTACCTGCAAAATACAGAGTGTTAGGGAAAGAGGCTAACAATGCACAAAGGAGCCTTCTGACCATCAGTTACAGGTGAGAGGAGGACAACTGTGCAGGATTTTCTACTCACCATCAACTGCACTTCCTCCGTATAGGGGTCCTTAATTAGGAAGCTGAAAGCCTCGTTCCATTCTGGATCAGTGGTGTTGATATGGTACTAGAAACAGAAATACAGTCAAAATGGAAAAGAGTAAGTAAGGGAGCACTAACAGTATATATGCTATTATTATGCTTTACATAACCTCAAAATAATCTGTAGCGCTATACATAGAAATGACATATCCCCATGAACCCCTACTATTGTGGCCTTGTGTTTTTCGCTCTCTCTCCCAGAACCACCTACATATGAGAAATATACCACTATTCGTCTCTAGCTTATGCAACTTGCAGAAAGCAAGGGACTTCCAATATTCTGCAATAATTGGGGTTTGCAGCACTTTCTGTGCTACTCAAGGTTTGAGAGATAATTATGTTTGCCCCATGTGATCACAGAAAATGACTATAACATTGTCTAATGTTAATGATATAAAGTCATTTTAATATATTTGGTAATATCTGAAAATCTATAACTTTAAAATTAATTTACAGTATAAAACTTGGCTTTTCCCACTGCCCTTTAGCTGGTGTTGTTGACTATAGCTTCCAGCTTTGGTTAATATAGGAATGCTGTGAGTTGTAGTATCGGAATAGAACATGTAGTTAAGAACCCAAATCTACAGGTAGCCAGGTATCATATATATAAAGCATTACCAAGGTAAATTTAGTAATATCCCGGACACTGATTTTTATAAGGGTGGTTGGCATCTTGTTTCCAACGGTCATCTGTAAGACATGAAAGAAGAACATTAAAATAAAGTAAAGGGTCTAAAGATGAACACCAGAAAAAAGAGAAATGACAATGCAAATTGTCAATGCAGTGGTTCATTAGTACTGACCTTAATGTCCCTGGCTCTCTTTACATGCACATGGAGGACCGCTGAGGAAAATTCCTTTATCTGTACTGGCTGAGACATCTGGTTCACCAGCAGAACCTGGGAATGGATAGACAAGTTACATTGAGCAGAGAGCCGAAGGTACCTTCCTTTCTCCAAGCAGCCAGAGAAAAGGAACACAGACATTACCTTTCTAAGCTCGGCAGGGTCAGAAGCAAGGTTGAGCCGCTGACTCCTAATGTGAAGCCTTCCAGGGGCCGCGTTATCAAATGGGAGCCACTAAAAGGGACAGAGAAACAGAACTCAGTGAGGAAGTCAGTTCACAGGACAGTCATGCCCAACCCAGGGTTGGAAACTCATGGCTTCTAAATCGATACTTAAAAAGTCCTTCATGCTGCATGGTTAGTTAGCAGAGAATGATGATATGTTCTGTATGGCTACATACCAGGGGTCAGCATCCTTTACTATCAAAAGAGCCATTTTGCCCCCTCTTCCACTAAAGAGAAATAGTCTGGAGCCACAAAACATAACACAGCTTATAAACTTTTAAAAGTTTTAACCTTTTTTAATTTTAATTGCTACAACAACAGAATACAAGAACAGAAGTGCAGTGTGTATGTGTAGGCCTACTTTGAAATAAATTAAACACTGAATAGCCCTATTAAATACTAGTGTTCTCATCTGTTTAATGTGACTTCTCCATGCTGAATTTCCCTCTTTTGTCTTGAGTGTGTGACCGTGGTAAGGACCATGATGAATCATCTTGCTGCGGCTCGGTCTTGTCTGTCATTCCTGGGACGTCTATACAGCCCTCACACCTTCTGGATGTTTCCTGAGTGTGCGACCACGGTAAGCTAACCGTTAGCTTACCGCAGTCGCACATTCAAGAAGCCGCCAGCAAGTGCGAGGGCTGTATAGACGACATAACAGGTAAAGCCACAAGACCGAGCCGCAGCAAGCAGGATGAAGAGCCGCAGCAAGCAGGATGAAGAGCCGCGGGTTGCCTACCCCTGCTACATACAAACAAGTGCTATTCATGCTAATTAACAGGATGAAAAAATCTCAGCAACAGAACATGCAATTATAAGCCCCGGCATAAACATTTCTTACTATATCAAGGTTAGCATCTTTCATGGCCTCTTTCACGCTGATTCTGCAGCTAGACACGGACAGAAAAAAAGAGCTCAGTTACTTAAAGGAAACATGAATTTAAAAAGCCAAACTCAGGCACCATCTTCTGTATCACTGAATCACTTTGCTGATGGCACCAATCGAAAGCTCTTCGTCATTGAACTTATAGTTTTACAAACAGGGATGTTTTTCCATTTCCATGACTGCAGGGAGGGGGGGTAATGGAGGGCAGTAGATGGGAGTTTTGTTTGTAGTGAGGTTAGTTCTCTTTTAAGAGCCTCGGGAGAGCAGTGCCTTCATTTTATAGAGAAAAATACAAATGCAACCATATAATGTGATCACCTCCCACCAATCCGTGCCTGCCTGTTGAGATGCTAGGAAATGATAATTATAAATATTCTACTCACCTGCCCAACAACTCGTCCTTGAACAATCTGTCTTCAAAGAGTTGGAATACAATCTCTTGCTCTGGGATGTCGTTAAATGCCATCTGGGAAGAGAACATGGAATGAGCTTAGAGCTTATAATGTGTGGAACCAGTGCTTGAATGGTACCATTTGTTCTCCAGCTTTTCCTTCAATATCTGTATAATATCTGTAATTTGTGTGCATGTAAATGTATAAGCAAGCCATACCTCAAATGCCTGGTGCCATCTTGGATTGAGGCTGTTGGTGGCCACACTTGTTCTTGCTCTTTGCTTGGCACTGCTTATGGCAACGTAAGAATTAAGGGTTCTTGCTGTGAAGTCCTCGGTGCTAAAACCCTCAGCTTCCAATATGTATATACGCAATATATTCTGCAAAGTAACAAAAGCTCATTAAATTCAAGATAAAGCCCATGACCCAACAGCAATAAGCAGCCCAGTGCCATACTATGCCATGTGTAGCAACCAGTAACAAAGTAATAGTTAAGTATTCAGCACTGATCTGAATTCTGGGACTTACCACTGTCTTTTTATAGTTCAGATCTGTAGCGTTGAAATTGAGGGCCATTGGGAATATCACAGAGGTTGGCTTAATGAATAACATTCCTAAAAACTCTATGAACTTTTTGGTTACAAACTTGCTGTAGGGGAAGAAAAGAAATCATAGAGATGAGCACCATTTAATCATTCATTAGAAGACATATATAAATGCAGGGAACATGGCAAAACAGGTACTTACTTAATAAAAGAGAGGTTGGCTAGTTTTGAAAAGTCCGTAAATGTTATATGAATCTCCTGCAAAAAAAATCATATTGATAATATTAAGAGGGAGCGCATAAGCTGCATATTACATGCTTATTGTCATGTAATCACACACATATTAATAAACAGAACTAAACGAAGGAAGAATTACTAGAGGAAAGGTCTTTGATTCAACCTCGTCTACTAAATGACTGATTTTACAGATACATGAAATTCAAAATAGAACAGCCTGCACCCATTTATGTTATTACTAATGTGAAAGGAAATACAACTTATAAAGGGTAAACGTTCCTTTAAATGGCCCCACATTATCTCTCCTCCCCAAAACTAAAAAATAGCCTTACTAGTGGAAGTGGCTAATTCATCTTTAGTGACTCCATATCACTGCCAATCTGCTAGTCAGAAAGCCAATGGTGTGGTAGCAAATAAACACCCCTTTTAAGATTTCCTCTTCTTTTTGTTACCATTATTTTCCCATGAACCCCAAATGTTTCATTGTATCTGCCTTTCCCTAGAGCAACAACTTCCACTTATTACTGACTCACCGGTTCTTCAGAGAAGTAAATGACCATTGCACCAAAAAATGGTGGTCTGTCCAGGATTGGTTCGAAAATGACTCGGGTTTTTCCATTCAACTATCAGAGAGAAAATGTTATATAATTACTCAATGCAGGATAGAAAAGGTAACTTACCCAGTGATGTACCTCCACAGGCCAGGCCCTCCAACAAAAGGATTTTTGGGCCCCCAAACCCTGAGGCTCATGCACCTGCCAGTCACCCATGACTCACATGGTTCTTTTTGCTGGGAGACTGGATTTGTACATTATGCCTGCCACTTACCTGCACTCTTTTTACTTCGAATCTGAACACTTCATTTGCAAGTGAAAATCTCAGCAGTCCATCTAAATAAAATCTGCAATAAACAGGAACAGGATTATTTGCCATGCAGATGATTTGTCTGTGCAATACAAGGGACTGGATAGATATGACTGTATATAAGATATTGGAGCAAAGGTGTGCGGAACTAGGCACAAGATCATAGGTTCCATGCAAGCAACTTACACAAATTTCAGATCGATGGAGAGGCGCTTTCTGTTCTTCGTCCAATCTATTGTCACTCCAGTTATTTTCATGGCCTTAATAAAACACAGGGGTATTAGAGGGTGTGGGCCAAAAGTTCTCTAAATGAGATTCTTAATGGAACAGAGACCCAATGTGGCTATACTATCGGAAGGAAAGGGTTTAGGGTTTTCCCATTATATCTGTAAATATTCCCTTTCTGAGTTGAACTCAAGCTATATACATACAGATATATACATACTAATTTGGCCAAATAAAATGCATTTCAAGGCAAAGAATATGCTGTGCTTTTTACCAAACACTATACCTACTAGTTTATAATAATGTGCAATAGGCTTTTACCACCTCTTCAATGTGATTGGTAATTAACTTGTACCACCCCATTGATGGGATCGGCTGGGATTTCTTTTAAATACTTGTGTACATTTATTTTAGCCTATGAGTAAGTGCCCATACGTGGCACAAAATCAAATATGATAATTTGAGACATGTAACAATAAACTAAATATATTTTACACTACAAACTGTTTGGTTCCAGATTGGTACCAGTTTCCAGTTTGGATTGTCTTGTCCCCCCTTTGATGAAGGTCTGGGACATTTGCACCCGGACCAAACATTCTTAGTGGTAAGTTATACCCTATTCCTTCATGTATGCCTTAGAGAATATGTTGTGGGCCTCTTACTGAAGGGAGTAAGAAAAGGGGGTACTTACCTTTTTGCCAACGTCGACATGGTGTATCTTTAAGGTCGAGAGCAGGGGGAAGTAGATGCTCAGAAATTTCTCACAGTCATATTTAATGAACTTATTTAAAAACTGTGAAAGTTGTGGCCAGCTATCAGTGATGACCTGGGGAGAGATTGAAACAAATGCAGCTAGTGAGTTGGTACAATTTATGGCAATGGAGGAATTTGCAAAATCCCCAAAGGCAGGCAGAAATATGTCAGGCACTCAGGCAGGTAACCAGCACCACCAGTCAAGATCCTCAGCAAGCAAAGCCAAGGGCAGGATCAGTCACCCACAGACCCACACATGCACAGCTGTACCCACCCACAGTACCCACACAGTATCCAGCATGGCTCTTACCCTGTTCGCGAATCTGATCAATTCATCACTTATTTCCTGTAAATTTGGAGATAAAAAGAAACATTTTAGGTTTCATATTTAATTATTGTACTTTCACGTTGATACGAACAGCCTATGGGACAAGATAAAAACGTATTCAGATGCTTCTCAGAGCACTTTTGCTATTTACATTTTTTTTCTATTTTTGAATATTTCCGAGATATTTTAATACCTACTGCTAATATCAATTGTATGGCTTAACTGGGGTTAATATTTGGGGGAGGGGGTAGAAAGTTACCATGGCGACAACTACATTCATGTCATCATGGAATCCTAAGATTTGCCACTGACATATACACACACATGTACCAGACACAGACACACAGAGATACAATATACAGTCCCTTACTATAGATTCATCTTCAGATTTCTCTTCACAGGAGACATGGGGGTCCTGCAAATTCAAGAAAAAAGGGAGGCCGTTAGACTTATAAATACATAAATACAATAGAATAAATATTCCACAGTTTCTAATCATTTTAATGATTTTGTTGCATTTTCAGAGATTTCATTTTCATGACGACAACTACGTTGATATCATAATGGAATCCTAAGATTTCCCACTGACATATACACACACATGTACCAGACACAGACATACAGAGATACAATATACAGTCCCTTACTATAGATTCATCTTCAGATTTCTCTTCACAGGAGACTTGGGGGTCCTGCAAATTCAAGAAAAAAAGGGAGGCCGTTAGACCCAAAAATACAATAGAATAAATATTCCAGTTTGGGCTTTGCCCAAGCAACAAACTGATCCCTTCCAATAAATGTATCAAATAAAACATCAAAGAGGACTCTCCAATATGTTGACTTTAGTTTATTGTTGGATTGTCTCTACATAGTCAGAGGTGAGTGACAGTTATAGTTAAATAACGGAACATAAAAATAAATCCAACAGAGGGCAGAGAATAAATGAATGCAAAGCTCTTATATAGTAAATATTATCAGTAACATTGGGGACTTACTAGTCTTGTGTTGTCTTTCTTTTCTTTTTCTGCTGATTTTAGGGGATTTTGTGTGTTTCTGCATTTGCACAATCCGCTCAGCCATAAAATCAGAACAATCAATCCAGTTATTACATTGTATACGGCCACATTATTTTTTTGAAGAAAATAACCAAAAAATATGGCTAAAAAGCACTTAAAAAAAAATAATCTCAATAAAAACATAATTCTGTAAAATTTAGGTAAAATTAAAAGAATGTGTAATTTTCTTGTTAGCAGTATATCAGGAGAAACTCCGTCTACACTGCCAGCTAAAAAATGACTGATGTTTTTTTACAAGCAACAGTAAAGCTTTTATAACCAGTGATGTCATAAAGGAAAAACTTCTCTCCCCATTGTGATGTCATAAAGGCAAGATTATCTCCCCATTGTGATGTAATCAAAGCAAAGTTCTTCCCATTGTGATGTAATCAAAGCAAAATTCTTCCCATTGTGATGTCATCAAAGAAAAATTCTTCCCATTATGATGTCATCAAAGGAAAGTTCTTCCCATTATGATGTCATCAAAGGAAAGTTCTTACCATTTTGATGCAATCAAGAGGATACAATATTAGTCACTAAACATAAAGCATGTAATATGCCATTTCATATTAAGGCAGCTGTTTAATTTTACTTGACCTTTACATCTAATAGCAATGACACAAGCATACGCCAATCAAAGTTAGTAACAAATCTGTTAAACTGAATAACAAGTGTAGTTTGCAAATAACCAGTGACAATAACTGAAGAAGTGCAGCTTCTCTTCCCATTATGATGTCATCATACAGGAGCATACCAAACGGATGTCCAAACAAGCAGGGTGGAATATACTAATTAAAGGGGAAATGTGATAAAAAAAAGAATAATAATAAAACAGTAGCTTGTACTTGATTCAAACTAAGATATAATTAATCCTTATTGGAGGGAAAGCCAGCCTATTGGGTTTATTTAACTATTCCATTTTCATATTCATTGTTATTTTCAATGAATGTTTGTTATTATTTAAAAAGTTCTGGCATTGTGCAGAGAAGTCCTCCCCACTGAATTCTCTCCTCATAGCTTTCTTATCATGGTCAGTCCTGGTGGGTTTTGCATTGAATAATCAGTGCTCTCTAGGCTTGCGGGTACTAAAACTCAGCAAATCAGCAGATTCTGTTCATTTATGGTGACATAATAACGTCACTATTAGGGGCTAGTAATAATCCCATGCATGTGGAGATTTGGGGGTAGTGTGGCAACTTTCCAGAAAGGTATACTGGCCTTCCTTTACTGGAAGAAAAGAATTAGGCTCCGTCCAAATAATGCGCAGCATTCCAATTTAGCCAAGTCTCAAAGGCTTGGATCTGAAGCAATTGTTATTCCCCTTTAAATTAACTTTTTCAAATGATGTAGAGACTGATATTTGTTGGTTTTGAGTTATTTAGGTTTTTATTCAGTAGGTCTCCAGCATGTAATTTCAGTATATAATTTCAGCAACATGGTTGTTAGGGTCCAAATTACCCTAGCAACAATGCATTGATTTTAATTAAGAGACTGGAATATGAATAGGAGAGGGCCTGAACAGAAAGATGAATAATAAAAAGTGGCATATAGGGACCCCAAAAAAAAGCCCCCCATATGGCCTGTCATTTCAGGTACTGCAAAATCAACACATTTACATTATTTTGGGGTGGGCAAAGGTAGAAAAAAGTATGTTTACCCCTGAAAACCATTTATTTTCGGAAAGTACACATTTCCCCCAAATCCAAATTGGGGTATATAAATCTTTCTACTCCAAAGCCCCAAGTCGCAAACCTTTCCTTAATTTGACGATTTTGGTGACACTTCCAAAGATCACCTCAAAATTTCAAACCTTCAGCATCTTATGTTCCACATACTATTAAGTACATAGTCCATAGTCCTTGGCAGTTAAAGCCCCTGCCTGCCAGCACGTAAGCTGTATGTGCCTGGCAGGCAAAGGGTTAAAATAGCATGAAAACTCAATATGATCTTTCCTGCTGCAACTGCTTTGCCCTATCAAGGGACTGCAGAACACTATTTGGGAAAAGACAGACCCTTTTAGGATCCTTATAATCAATAGATATACGTTAATTTATTGCTTATGAAAAACATAATATATAACGGGAAACTCTTTTACCGATTTGCTTTGGAGTATTTATCACCTGGTATTGCACAAATGTGAAACCTTCTTATGGAGATATACTGGCTACATCCCCCTTGTTATGTACGGAAAGATCTAAGGATGTTTTGTGGTCTGTATCCAAAGAATAGAAATACTATCATGTGTATCCAGGGCAAGATTGCACGACCTGGAGAGAGCCATATTATGTTCAAAGAAATGTGTGTAGACTCCAACTAGCAGTTTATAAATATACACTATGTTGGAACCACACATTTGAGACATTTTTAGTTTTTCCGCAAAAATAAACACGTTTTATTAAGTGTTTAGATTAATCAAACCATGAGCAGTGATTGCCCAATTCATGGCAATAATTAGTTTGATAGGCTTTGTAATGGAGAATGAGCAATAAGAACTATATATTCTCTAGCTAATAGACTATTTATATTGTTTCCACCAGTGCAGATTGAAGAAAAAAAAAATATATATATATAAATATAATATATCTTCAGTATCAGCACTCCAATCTTGAGAAAGGTCCAAAACGTTGGAGCACTGTGATGTGTGTAAAATAAAAAGACACTTGTTTTACTAAGGGAAGTGCTGGCCCAGGAATGCTTTATTCCAAACATTGATTTTATATATATATATATATCTCTATCTCTATATATCTCTATATATCTCTCTCTATATATATATATATATATATATATCTATATATATACATATATATATATATATCTCTATATATATATATACATATATATATATATCTCTATATATATATATATACATATATATATATATATATCTCTATATATATATATACATATATATATATATATATATATATCTCTATATATATATATACATATATCTCTATATATATATATACATATATATATATATATATATATCTCTATATATATATATACATATATATATATATATATATATCTCTATATATATATATACATATATATATATATATATATCTCTATATATATATATACATATATATATATATATCTCTATATATATATATCTCTATATATATCTCTCTATCTATATATATATATATATATATCTCTCTATCTATATATATCTCTCTATCTATATATATATATATATATATATATATATATATATATATATATATATATATATATCTCTATATCTATCTATCTATCTATCTATATATATATATCTCTATATATATATATATATCTCTATATATATATATATATATCTCTATATATATATATATATATATATCTCTATATATATATATATATATATATCTCTATATATATATATATATATATATCTCTATATATATATATATATATATCTCTATATATATATATATATATATATATATATCTCTATATATATATATATATATATATATATATATATATATATATATATATATATATATATATATAAGTCCACGAGGTAGCCAGCACTCTCGAAAAATAGTCCAAGGTGCCTGGGTGCAGTATCAATAATATCAATACATATTCAGCAAGGAAGATCCGCACTCTCAGGTCTTAAGTAAAAATGTAAAAAAATTTATTGTTACATACGAGACTGACGTTTCGGCCTCCTCCGAGGCCTTTCTCAAAGTGTCCAATCAATTACAAGAAAGCCTTATATACAAGTGTTGGCGGGAGAATAGACAAATTGAGGCTGACGTATTAACATCATCACACAAAGTGCGACTCTGATTTACATATCACTTAAATTACATAGAACTCATTAAGAACATAAAAATGCATAACTTGCATAAATTACAACTATTCATAATCTCTACATGAAAACATTATATGCATTCATCTTCTAAAACCACGATACTATGCAACTATGTTTTGTAACATTAATTAAGATGTCATTTCCTGCTCCGTGTCATAACAAACTATGTTGCAAAAATGTATCAAAAGTAAGAGATAAGATAACAGGCCTGCTCTGAAGCTCCTTCCCTGGCTTATGTTAATTGACTAGTTCGGTATCCAAAATGATCGCTCCGTGTACAGCTAAAATAGACTCTACATCTAATCTTTTCACTAAAACTCTGCTTGTGTGCCCCACTCCTACATAATATATGACTCCTGTCTTAAACCCTGTCGTTATATGTCATAAATGACTATAAATCCAGACGGATATAAGCCCCTCTATTGTGGATCTACGATCTACCAAGTATAACAGCGTGTGTATTAAGGACAAATCTACTTGTATATGCGCACTAGGACCCTAACCCTTCACATAATTCTATATATCAAACAAATAATGCTTGGTATATCCATCAGTGATAAAAAACCCAATACACCACATTAATTAAATACAAAAAGTTTAACCCTTACATTCCCAAACATCAATGTCTCGAGTTAATGGGTACTGTATGTAATCTTCATTACTCATCTCCATAATTAAACCCGTAATTAATTTACAATACATTGTGATCAAAATAATTAAATTAACAAGTGAACACTGTAGTGATATTACTCTATATCTAGTACCTTAAAAACATTTACCAATATTTATGTAAAAATAAATTAGCCCCACTACATATAAATAAAATTAGTGTGCAATACATATAGCAAAAAAAGAAAATAATGAATCAAATATAACATGTAAAAGTGTGTGCAAAGGGTCCCGGTATCCAAAAAGTCACAGTCCATTCATAAAGTCATTGGTAAGCCGTCTGTCAGCCTGGGCAAGCTCCACCTCTACTTAATATCCACAGGACGTCCACTCTGATCCACATTATATGTTGTTAAAGTGAAGCTAACGGATCTGTCCGTCTTTCCCAATCAGCCCTTGCAGTGGATAGAGTTGCTACCAATAAGGGGTAGATACACATATCAAGTCTTGCTGTGCTTTTTAGTGCTTCATATAATGCAGTGATATGTTTGTAGATACAGGGCATAAACGGACCCACTGAAGATATAGGGGTTTAAGGGTATACTCGGCAACAGTCTCTGTGCTCCAGATAAATAATGGCACTCACCCCCACCGAGATCAGGTGTTAATGGAAGGTGACTCGGTCTTGCACCCATTATGTCCTTGTATACGCAGAGCAATGCAGGAAGCAACATGCACGACATTTTAGAGCGTACGGCACACACCGAATGGATGCAGGCGAGAGAATTTTCAACTCACATACGATATAGTTCTCCCATCCGATCGCCAGAGATACTATTCTCCTATCCGATCACCCTTCCGGTAATTCTTCTCCTCCGTCTCTTAATGATTGCAGCTGAGGATACTTTGCGGTTATAGATGGAATCCAAGCCAATCACCCGATTGTCCTTAATACACACGCTGTTATACTTGGTAGATCGTAGATCCACAATAGAGGGGCTTATATCCGTCTGGATTTATAGTCATTTATGACATATAACGACAGGGTTTAAGACAGGAGTCATATATTATGTAGGAGTGGGGCACACAAGCAGAGTTTTAGTGAAAAGATTAGATGTAGAGTCTATTTTAGCTGTACACGGAGCGATCATTTTGGATACCGAACTAGTCAATTAACATAAGCCAGGGAAGGAGCTTCAGAGCAGGCCTGTTATCTTATCTCTTACTTTTGATACATTTTTGCAACATAGTTTGTTATGACACGGAGCAGGAAATGACATCTTAATTAATGTTACAAAACATAGTTGCATAGTATCGTGGTTTTAGAAGATGAATGCATATAATGTTTTCATGTAGAGATTATGAATAGTTGTAATTTATGCAAGTTATGCATTTTTATGTTCTTAATGAGTTCTATGTAATTTAAGTGATATGTAAATCAGAGTCGCACTTTGTGTGATGATGTTAATACGTCAGCCTCAATTTGTCTATTCTCCCGCCAACACTTGTATATAAGGCTTTCTTGTAATTGATTGGACACTTTGAGAAAGGCCTCGGAGGAGGCCGAAACGTCAGTCTCGTATGTAACAATAAATTTTTTTACATTTTTACTTAAGACCTGAGAGTGCGGATCTTCCTTGCTGAATATATATATATAGATATATATATATATATATATAGATAGATAGAAGTACAGTTATAAGACTACCCATCACAAATAAAAAGGGTAGTTCAACCTTTGAGTTAACGTTTAGTATGATGCAGATATGGAGATATTCGGAAGCAATTTGCAATTGGTTTTCATTTTTTATTATTTGTGTTTTTTGAGTTATTTAGCTTTTTATTCAGCAACTCTCCAGTTTTCAGTGTCAGCAATCTGGTTGCTAGGGTCCAAATTACCCTAGCAACCATGCACTGATTTGAATGAGAATATAGAATATTAATTGGGGAGGGTTGGAACAGAAAGATCAGTAATAAAACGTAGCAATAACAATAAATGTGTAGCTTTAGAGAGGATTTGTTTTTAGAGGGGTCAGTGACCCCCCTTTTGAAAGCTAGAAAGAGTCAGGAAAAGAAGGCAAATCCTTTAGAAACTATAAAAAATAAATAATGAAGACCAGTTGAAAAGTTGCTTAGAATTGTCCATTCTAGAACATACTTAAATTTAACCTGAAGGTGAATCACCCCCTTTAAGCATGTACATAAATGAATGAAATTTGGAGCCTTAAATAAGATGATGGTAACACACATTATTGACGTGTGTGATGGTGCGTCCAGCTAAAAATAAAGAGTTAAACAGCACGCCGGCTGTACAATGGGCAGCTCCTGATGTCCCCTGCGTGCTACTTAGACTGGTCATTTTTCATATGTCTAGTCAGCACATTTGTCATTGCAAGTCACATTTAGTGTCACGCTCGTATATTACCCGCTCCTTTAACTATAAATACAGCACGTTTTACTTACATCTTGTGCAGCTTGCTCTTGAGCACTGACACATCACGGTCATTGGAGATGCTAAAAACTATAGCACTCAATAAATTGCTTTCTTTGCGGTACAAATTTGAGCCCTCGGATAGGACTCCAAGGAGCTATAAAGAAACACTCCTCAATGTTTATAGATTTGTAAAGACACCAAAGAGACTGACCATTTAATAACACAGATCTGCAATGAATTATTTCAGGCAGAGGCTCGGAGCTCAAAGACCTGTTTAACTATTGTGTATCCTTACAGCGCAACAACTACAAACTGCAATTAATATCGGACAAAGGCGAGGGAGGCAGAAATAATCACCAAAAGCAACTGCATAAAAAATGATATTCCAATTCTATGCATGAAGGGATTAATGCATGTCGATCATTTAATCCTATTAATAATCATTTTCTCATTACATTAATTTATATATTTATATCTAAAAATGAGACCACTAGGGGAGAGGCTCCAGCTCTAGTCAATGGGAAAAGTCAGGTTATTCAATATCAGTGCATATGAGTGTGTATGTAGTGTTTTCATACTCATTTCTGGTTTTACAATACAGGCAGCTGTTGTACACAGCCCAAATGTATATAGTGTGAAATAGGCCATATACAACAGAGATCCCTTTACTGCAGTGAAGTGCTACTCACAGGAGAGAATACTGATGAGAATTGCTAGTATTGATTTCTTCATTAATGCTCTACTCATTACATTACATTACCCTGCCTGAACACACTTACACACTGTTCACCTAATTGAGAACTACTACAAGCCAAATTTTATAAACTAAAAACTTAAAAACCCAAGGTACATCATTTTGCAGCTTGCTAGATCAACTAGATTTTGTGTTGCATCCCAACTGGATTTTAATCAGACCATCCTGTCATTTCGGTGGCATGCTTCCTGCTGCTTGCTCAGTTAGGCAGACAATAATCATTGATTGCAATGGGTTTGGCCACACACAAGGCCAGTGTCACATGATATCTCTATACCAGTGGAGGATCAAGCAGTACAATACAGAACAGTACATTTGCCATTGATTAAATCAGGGTATAGCAATACCACCTTAACCCTTAAAAAGATACAACTATAAACACATATTGTACATGATTAATAAGAAGGACCCATCACCAAAAGAATCTGCAAAGAATGACTGCTCAAGTCATTTGCTGAGAGATAACTGCACAAAATTGGATTCCTGATAATAATACACTGTATACCAACAATGAGGCCATACTGCTGGTTCGGTGCTACAAAAGCTTTGTTTAGCACTTGCTTCTATAACTGCAGGAGAGAAAAACATTGGATTTACACAGATCAGTTCTGATTAGAGGATTCACTTGTCATCAACCCTGCAGAGCCAGAGAAAAATTGTTGTTGTTGAGCCTTAGGCTATGGGCACACGGTATGAAGGCTCTGCAGTTCTCGGCCTGTGTATTTTTGCAGGCTGAGGGAAGCGGATCTGCTCCGTGCACAATCTTCTTTGATTAGAATTACTTCTGCATGTGTGCACTCACAGGCAGTGAAGGCCAGCCCAAATACGCATACGTTTTCATGCAGACCTCTACTCCACTGCATGTGAGCGGACACATACAGAAGCAATTCAAATCAACAAAGAGGGGGCACAGAGCAGATCCGCTTCTCTCAGCCTGAAAGAAAATAAGCAGGCTGAGAGCAGCAGAGCCTTCAGTCTGTGTGTGCAGATAGCCTTATTGCTTTAAAGGCTTGTTTACTATTAAGTTAACTTTTAGTATATAATAGAATTTCCTATTCCTATCAATTTTGCAATTGGTCTTCATTATTTATTTAATACAGTTTTTCAATTATTTGACTTCCAATTCAGCATCTTTTTCAAATAGGGGTCACTGACCCCAGCAGCAAAAAAGCTATTGCTCTGTGAGGCTACAGTTTTATTAGTTACTTTTTATAAGCACTCCTTCTATTCAGGACCACTACTATTCATTTTCCAGTCTCTGATTTCAACCACTGCAGGGTTGCTAAGGTAAACAAGACCCTAACAACGAGATAGCTCTTGAAGTTCCAAACTGGAGATCTGCTGAACAAAAAGCTGAAGAACTGAAAAAAACAACCTAACAAGTAAACCAATTGCAAATTGTCTCTGAATCTCACAAAAGTTAACTCAAAGGTGAGTAACCTTCCTGGACTACCACTTTTTTTTAGAATGTGCAATTCAGCATCATTTGAGTTAGTTTGGCTGTGCATGAATGTTTAGTTGCTTATTACCTTTATAGTTTATGGATTAATTGTGTTTGTTTTGTTGTCCCCTCTTTGTTCAGTTGTGGCCCCAATACTTAGGGGCCCAGCAGGATGACTGCACTGAATTCATGGAATACTCACAAATGCACACTCAACATATAATAAGCCAAATTGCCAAGTTTAATACTCAGTACAGGGTGTTTTGTTCTGAAACAAGTACAGTTCTTCATTTAGTACTGTCTTTAAAGGGGTAGTTCACCATTAAGGTAACCTTTAGTATGTTATAGAATGGACAATTCTAAGCAACTTTTCAATTGTTTTTCATTATTTATTCTTTATAGTTATCAGCGTCGCTGACCCCTTCTGAAAAGCAAATGCTCTGCAAGGCTATAAATGATTGTTATTGCTAATTTTTATTACTCATTTTTTTATTCAGGCCCACTCCTGTTCATAGTCCAGTCTCTTTTTCAGATCAATGTATGGTTGCTAGGGTAATTTAAACTCTAGTTAGCAGATTGCTTAAAATGCAAAGTGAAGAGCTGCTGAATAAAAAGCTAAATAACTCAAAAACCTAAAATAATAAAAAATTAAAACCAATTGCAAATGGTCTCAGAATATCACTCTCTACATCATACTAAAAGTTATCTAAAAGGTGAACATACTATACAATTTTCCCAGCCTGAACTACAACTTGCAGCCCTGGATGTGAGGCCTATCACTACACTACAGCATGGTGTCATCTGTAGTCAATCTGTGTCAATTGATTTGCAGCCCATGAAGCGACCTTATCCGTACTCACACAGGCGCATATAGGCACCGAGCGCAGGTTGAGACGCAACATGCTGCATTTTTCCTGCGTTCGGTGCCTACACGCGCCTGTGTGAGTACAGCCCCATTTGAAATAATGAAATGCGTCTATTCCTGCGCTCCCCTGCGGCTGAACGCCGTAAAACGGAGCGCAGGTAAAAACGCTCATGTGTAAGAGCCCTAAATCTCACTGCTGCAGAAACAGAGGCCAAAGAGATCACAGTCGGGCAGCCCCACAGCTCCATCAGTGATGGGGAGGCTCCGTGCACCTGTCCAAACAACTAAACACCTGTGAGCACATCCTGTGCTTTTGGTCTGATTTAATGGCAATGTTGCTTCTCTTATTTTATTAAAGGGGCTGTTCATCTTTTAGTTAACTTTTAGTATGATGTAGAGAGTGATATTGTGAGACAATTTGCAATTGGTTTTCATTTTTTATTATTTCTAGTTTGTGAGTTATCTTTTTATTCAGCATCCGTCCAATTAGCATTTTCAATCTGGTTGCTAGGGTCCAACTTACCCTAGAAACCATACATTTTTTCAATAAGAGACTGGAATTTGAATAGGAGAGGGTCTGAACAGAAAGTTGAGTAATAAAAAGTAGCAATAACAATACATTTGTAGCCTTACAGAGCATTTGTTTTAGATGGGCTCAGTGACCCCCCCCATTTGAAAGCTGGAAAGATTCAGAAGAAGAAGGCAAATAACGATAAACCTATAAAAAATGAAGACCAATTGAAAAGTTGCTTAGAATTGGCAATTTTATAACATACGGTGAACCACCCCTTTAAAGGATAAGGAAAGTCTTCGTGCACTTGGAGGTGCCAAATTTTAGGCACTCCTGAGTGATTGCATTGATTTACCTGAAACCCCGATCCTCTTCTGTCTTCCTCTTTCTTTGCACGGCTGCACATGCGCAGTGGAACGAAAAGCCGAACTTTAACTAAAAAGTCGGCTATTATGTTCAACTGCGCATGCGTTTGCCTTTGGAAATAAGACGTTAGAGGATTGCTCCGTGGTGCTCACTGGTATAACCCCGGGCAGGTGAAGTTCTTTTGCTGATAGGAGCACCGGCCCGGGGTTTCAGGTAAGTCAATAAAATCGCTTGGGGGTGCCTAACATTTGGCACCCCCAAGTGCAAAATGACTTTCCGTCTCCTTTAAAGTATTTCAGGTCCTTCAGTGTTGAAGTTCCCAGCTGGCTGTATATTAATCTTGAAACACATGAGATTAGTACTGATGAGCTGCCAGGCTGAGCAATTGACTCTGTTACAGAGTTGAGAGGTTGGTGGGTTTCCAGCCAAATTGGGCTAATGATTTTGAAAGTACAAACTAGCCAAGGCCCCTACCTGATACTCGCACCGGAGCACTGAATCAGATATCCCACAAGGCCCCGCAGAGAACCGGCGGTAACACGCTGAGGGATATCTTGGCATTTAAAACGACACCGCTGCGGCCTTGGAGCAAGAGATTGTTAAATAGCCGGTGGAGGTGAGGTGGACACTCTGTGTAGAAGACGGAGATCTCCCCCAAAGACGCTTATTATTAACTGATACTCCATATTGGGGACCGAATATCAACTTAGCGCACCAAATCCTGAACTGTCTTATTCCACATAATTTTGCAGGCCCTGTGTGGACTCGCACAAAACTTTGGTGCAGCTAGCAAAATTTTTTGCGAATTGGACTGAGTGCAGCACTCACACTTACCAGATAAACTGTATATTAATCTTACCAGGTTGGAGACACTCAGAAGTGCTGCACTGATTTAATTCAAATGCAAATCAGTAACTCTAAGCAAATCTCGTTTATTAGATGTGTCCCTGATATTTCCAAATAATATGGTATCCTACCTTCCTGTTTATCTGATTTGGCGAAACAGCATGTCCCATAGAACATTGTTTCCCTTACATTTTAATCAACTGTCCACATGAGGTCACTCTTTTCCCACTCATGCACCAAGTATGCGCTTCATCACTATACTGAGATCACTCACACAAACACAGTATTCCTTTCTCTCTCCATGTGCTTATGTTTTGTATAACAAAATCCAAAAATGCACTGCTTAAAAGGGGTTCTGTTATATTTATTGGGCTATCAGCGAGACTACTATGGCAACACAATTTCATAATAATTGTGGCACAGTAATATAAGCCTTTATCATTCCTCGGGGGTCCCTCTTCCATCTGTGTATTATGTGATATGTAGTTATGGTAAAACTCTAGTAAAAAATGATTAAAGATATAATATTGTTTTAAAAATAATTTCATATTTAGAAAAGGATTAGATTCTTGTTACATGAGAGAGCTTGCACCATATTGTTCTGACAAATATGTGATATAAATAATAATCCATATTGATAAAAGTGATGTGCAGAATAACAATTTAGCCCCATACAGAAGAGATAAATTTGTGAATACCAACAGGGGTTATTCACATTTGGATAAATGTTTAGTATGATGTAGAGTGATATTCTGAGACAATTTGCAATTGGTTTTCATTTTTTATTATTTATATTTTTTGAGTTATTTAGCTTTTTATTCAGCAGCTCTGCAGTTTCAGCAGTCTGGTTGCTAGGGTTCCTACTTACCCTAGCAACCATGGAGTGATGTAAATAAGAGGCTGGAATATGAATAGGAGAGGCCTGAATAGAAAGAGGAGTAATACAAAGTAGCGATAACAATACATTTGTAGCCTTACCGAGCATTTGTTTTATAGATAGGGTCGGTGACCCCAATTTGAAAGCTGGAAAAAGAGAGTCAAAAGAAGGCGGCAAATAATTCAAAAACCGATAAAAAATAAATACTGAAGACCAATTGAAAAGTTGCTTCGAATTGTCCATTCTATAACATACTAAAAGTTAACTTGAAGGTGAACCACTCCTTTAACAGCTGGGTACGAAGAAAAATACAAAGGGGGGTTGTGGGAGCACTCACATTGCTAAGTAAAAATGTATATAATATAAGGGAAGTGCTACCGACAGCCAAATGGGTCAGTGCACATTCCCTGGGCCCCTGTCTAAGTAATTCAGTAAATATACAAGTGCATGTGTTCACCAAGACAGGGGTTTTTTAGTTATAAAGTTATTGTAACACCTATTTAGGCCATACGGGGTTAATTCCCCAGCTAGTGCACTAGAGCATGGGTTACACGTGACTAACACTTCAGGTTAGGGCCTTCGCTATATGGAAGATTAAAGGTGTGGTGTAGTGTAACTACAACTCCCACAGGCTACTGAGCAATTACAAAAGACTTGGGCACCAGGAGGTTCTTAATAAAACAGTAACGAGGTTTATTGAACTTTGCACGAGGCAAGTGACATCAGGTTTGTATTCACGCAGGAGCTGAGGCAACAGCATATAGAGAGGTCACACAGATCTCAGGCAGGCTCACCTAGAGCAGACACAGGCATTTCATGAGGAAGAGCCTCCATTAGGCATTTGCAGAATTCACACACATTACCTCCTGGAAGTTGTCAGGGAAGCAGCCTCTACCCTACAGTCCCGCCTCACTGAGGTCCCTGACTGGAGGCAACACACAGAGCCTCTGGGAAGCTACTCCCTTACTGCAAATCCTTGTTGGAGCTTCAGCTGCTCTTTCTCTCTAACCTCACTGCCTTTCTCTCCTAGAGAGACTATGACAAGTCTGCCCTAGTATATCTGTTCCTCATTCACGGGGTTTCCTGGTCCCCGACTTGGACACATGACTTCTTCTGGGCCTATTGCACTCAGTCCCCCTGAGCACACCCAGCTGGATCAGCATCCAGAGGCAAAAGAGGAAGAGGCCACTCCTTACACACACTATAGTGCAGTGTAGCAGGAAGCTGTCACACCTCTCCTGGCAGATCACTCTAAGAAAAAGGGGGGGGGGCCTTAAAGCTGCAGGTCAGATTAACCCGTAGGGGCCACTACATTATGGTCATAAAGTTGATAAGCCACCATACTACGTCAAGGTAAACCCCACACGGTGGTCCCTAACTTGTTTACCTAAATCTGCGACTGCAACAGCCACAATGAAGGCCTATTGGAACAGGAACCTGAGGGGCCTAAATTGCAAGGAGAGTAAAGTCCTTCCCTGACTGACACACAAAGTGGAATCTGCAGTTGGTGCAGCTTTCCCTGCATTTTACCTCCCAGGTAGGGTTGCCACCTGGCCGGTATTTCACAGGCCTGGCCGGTAAAAATGATAGTTGATCCCAATGTTATTAATAGGGAGAAAAAAAAATATATAGGAAGGCCTGTATTTTTTTCCAGAAAAGGTGGTAACCCTAATCCCAGGAAATCTGTGCCTGCTCTCTCCATGACTGCCCTGCCTTTTCTCTTTCCCAGCATTCCCTACTCAGTCACATGGCCCCACCCTTACTGTTTCCGGATTGCCTAACGCTGCCATCTGCAGGCTGGAGGCGACCTTTGCATCATCCTCATTTGTCTGCAATATTACAATATGACCTTTTTATGATGATTTTTATTCTTTATTCCTCCATTTTTATTATTTTCCTCCTCGAATATGAATAAGCCCTTGGAGTACCAATCATGATTGACACCAAACTACCAGAACAACTAGTGCTAGTGCAAAATCCCTTTGAGAGCACACTACATTTAAAGCCAACATTAATGTACTCGAGTGAAGATGATTCAAATCAAGTTGCCTTTACAAATCACATGCAGGTCTGGACTGGGATTCAAAATAGGCCCTGGCATTCCATGTACACAGGGGCCCAAGTAGCCCCCCCCAGCCCAATAAATAGTGACTTCCCCATTGCTCGGGTCCCGATGATGAAAATTCGAGCAAATAAAAGGGAGGGGACGGTGGTGACGAACGACAGCGGGCCTAGGGGTGCCCTCTATTTAAATCCGGCCCTGTGTCTATGGCAATTTACAGCAGCCCATTTGCCATTTGCCAGAATCTACAGATTGCCAGTCCAGGCCTGATTACATGCATACAAAGCGCCACCTTGTGGCAAACAAATTTAACAGGAAAACTAGGCCTGCTTAAATATGAATTGTAACACCAAACACCAGTAACACCAAAAAAATAAAAGCGTTTTAAAGTAATTCAATTATAATGTACTGCTGCTAACAGCAGGTAAAAGTTATGTTTTTGCTTTAGAAAGACTACTATAGTTTATGTAAATAGGCTGTTGTGTAGCCATGGGGGTTGCCATTTAAGCTGAAAAAGGAGAAGAGGCACACGCTACTTCTGAGCAGATAACAGATAAGACTGCATCTGGAATCTACTATATAACTAGTTCTTTGAGTGGCTGCCCCCATGGCTACATCATACCTTGTTTATACAGAAATGTTTTGAAGCAAACACACCAGTTCTACCAATGTAGGAAACAGTACAATATATCTTAATTACTTTAAAACACTTACATATTTTGGTGTTACTGTTCCTTTAAGAAGTCCAAAACCCTAAAAGTAAGAATTGAGTTGTAGTGCTTCTGCCGAATCAACTGTTTGAGTCTCACCAGGGTTGGAACTAGGTATGTGTAGAACAGGCAGCTGTCCACAGTGCTGGATTTGCTGGGCGGGCGTCCCTAGGCCGCGTGGTCCGCACGGTCCTATCGCCCGCTGCGCACACTACCTCACTCAAGAGTTCCAGCAAGCTATCGCCAGAGCACTGGGGAGCAGTGCTCCCCATAGGGCTGCTGGGTGGCATGCCGCCCCCAAAAATGTGCCGCCCTAGGCCCGGGTATAGTAAATTCCACTCCCTGACCCACCCTACATCTAGCTAAGTTCCAGAAAGGGCAAGTGGTAGTGGTTCACAGTGGTGTGCTGGGGTGGCAGTAGGTGGTCACTGTTGTAGCGGGCAGCTGAGGGGTGAGTAGGAGCTGGCACATGTTGTTCTTGCTATGGGGCACAACTGATTTGGTGCACTGATTCCCTTGGTACACCCAAAATAGCAAAAATTGCTTGATAAATGTGCCAATATGTTTCCTAAATGCACCATTTCCTATCATGAATATGTTCTTTATAGCCAGAGACATGAAAATGTTAATAAAAAAAATTCTGACTGTTGGGAATCGGAAGTTTGAGAAAATCTCCCTCTAAGTTGGTTGTACCTGGAATAATTTTAGTAATTGGGCTTCCCTTGAACCCAAATATATACCTCAGGTTTCTGGGTAAACTTTATGCAGGGATTGGGAGCTTTGATTACCTGACATTGTGATAGAACTATTGGAAGACACTGAGAATCGTAGTTTATCAATAGCATGTTTGGTGCCACAGCAATAGCCATCAGATGATTAAGTTGTATATTAGAAAGGCGTGGACTTTTTCACAATGCTTTTTCAAAAATATATAGACTGATGAACAGTCTAAGCCAGGTCTGGGCTGCTGTGTCCAGCCATGTGGAAGCTGGAATAATGTGCTTGGTACAGCATGCACGTTTTTGTGTGATATGAATAAAACATGTGTGTCTTAATCATTTGCATCTTCCATTGGCAGATTCACTGGTGGGTTTTACCAAGAACAGATCTGAATTCCGCAACCCCCCAAGCCTCTCATTGATAAACATGCTGGGTTATCACTAGGACAAAATCCAGTGTCAGGAAATGATAATGTATTTGTAACATACAGTAAATCTTGTATCATTACAATATTTAGGCTATGCCTAAACCGCTTTATTAGTCGCAACACTTAATGAGTAATGTATCCAAAGATATATTTTGGAGCAAAGCCACAGCATTTTACATTTTGTATAAATCATAATAATTGCATTAAGCTTGTTGTAAAGCTATACAGTAAATAGAACCAAGACATTTTCTGTCTCGTATCCAAGCTATATATATATATATATATATATATATATATATATATATATATATATATATATATATATATAGAAAAAAATACTTGTGGTTTCCGCACTCCACTGAATGAAGCAAAATACCCAGGTGGTACTCAAGAAATAATATCAATAGATTTTCCAAGGGAGAATGAGTGCACACTGGGAACATTTAAATAGGTTATTTTAAAACCATAATTTTATTTAAGTTAATTAAAAACAGGCCATATATATATAGTTAAAATTGCTTGTGTAGATATGCATGATACTGCTGAATGCATCCTGTATACAGTAGCCCTACTGAGTTTCTTACTCCACACATGTTGCAGTTTCTCTTCTGGGTTCCCCACTTGCAGCAATGGCCTCCATAAAGTCAATACACCTGTGTATGCAAAGAGAACAACCGGGCAATGGAGTTGCCCAGTGTATGCCACGGATGCCACTTGGTCAATATTATATCAGTTAAAAAGGAAATGCACTGAACCCACAACCAAATGCATATAAATGCCATATTTGAGACCAGAAATAAGGCAAGTTTTCTGGCAGGTTTTCAAATAATTGGATGAGCTGTTATGGTTGAATCGCAGGAGGAGTCTAATGAAGACCCCATACTTGACTGGAGTAGAAACATTAGCATGTGGTGTTAATTAGTATCAAACTGGACCAATAAAAAGATAGATCTAAAAAACAGAAGTATAGAAATGATCAGTGATGTCCATCTGATGACGGTCTATGAGCTGAATGCAACCTGCTGACATTTTAGCAAGATTGCCCAAGGCTCCATATAATCATTAGTGCAACACCATCACTTCAATGCCATTTTGCCTTAAGACGTGTGCATGCTATTGCTGAGGATAAAAAGGTGACAGACATTTGTCCAAATCAAAGGTTGGTCTTTTAGACCCTGGTTCACTGTTGATTAAGTCAACTGGCAAATGTGAAAAGAAGCACAATGAATGTCCCAATCGTGTCAATGCTTGCTTAGTGCTATTGAAATGCTCAGGAAACCTCAGCAAAATGTATTCAGATCAGTCTCAGCTAAGCCTCCTGTAGGCTGCCAGTTCACATAGGGGCTATCAAATAGCCATTCACAGCCCTTTGTTGGCATCCTCTGGAAATATTTTGATGCTTATGTTGCTCCCCAACCCTTCTTATATTTGAATGTGGCTTATGGGTGAAAAAGGTTGGGCATCCCTGCCCTACAGCATGCATAAACCTTTACCTATACACACTACATGGGCATTAATAGTCACACAGTGAGCTTTCAATTGCACTTAGCAGTACATGTTCGTAAGCCAATGGAAGGAACATGATTCAGGAGGAACTAGCAATTCAACAATTATGGATCCGCACACACCAGTTTTTCTGCAGTGGGGAAACCCCCTTTCTTTTATTTATATTCACCACCAATATGATATTGGTGGTGAATATAAATAAAAGAAAGGGGGTTTCCCCACTGCAGAAAAACTGGTGTGTGCGGATCCATAATTGTTGAATTGCTGTTGCTGAGGGGCCTTGTCGGGTCGGCGGATAACCAGCACCACTAGAGCAGTGAAAGTGAGTACATTTCTGGGTGTGCGGTGGAAACACTACAATACTATTGACTTTCAGGAGGAACTAGAACATTATCACAAAATGTTTTATTACTTCTCTGGTCAATGCAAAGTATTGATAATGGTTTCTTTTATTTTCAGGATCACCAGTCGAGGTAGAGGGAACCTATTTTGTGATTGCTTCAGGACGGTGCAATTATAGGAAAGTAAAGCCATTCTGTAATGTTTGTCATCCTCCAGAAACCATATACCTTATGTGGTTCCTCACTTATGCCCCTGAACATCAGAGTATCCTGCTGTCTCATATTGCATATATTTGTAGCACAAAGAACGCTACAGGAAATGTGTTTTCTGTGCTGGGTCTCATGGATGTAATGGATGTGCTGTGAGGCATGAGACCGCATGCTGAGTACATTCAGCCATCCAAGGAGCACAATGTTAGATGACAAGAATGCATTTGCAATGTGTTAATCACAGTGTCCATTGAGCAGCTCTTTGGCAACTGGCTTAAAGCGAACTCAAACAACTGAAATGAAACTGCATCTGTACAGTTATAAAAACACTAGCAACTGTGAAAAATACTGTAGATGAATTTGACCATAACCTTGCTTATTGACCTAAACAGTTTTATACTGAAGTACACTCTATTTATCTTTTTATAAATCTTTACTTGAAAGAATGCCTTCCAAATAACTTATTTTGAATATATAGCTTGACCACTCCAATACTCGCAACAATCCTGTTGTGTTATCCTATCTTAGATGTACCAAGAACTATAAAGATGTCTTATGAGGTTGATTAAGCAAAGGCCTATTGATCTTACAGTATATACATTATAAAATTATAGAGCATGGGATAGCGATAGAGTGAATGCAATAATGAAATTTAGATTTGCAACTATCTCTTGAGAATTATTTAAAGAGTGATATAATCTTTAGAAAAGCTTTACTTGACAAAGCATGATTCGTTTTCCTTATTTATCTTATAGAACAGTTCATATATAGCTTTAAATGCAGAGTCAAACTAACTAGTTAAGCATGCTATTTGAATTTGTGACAGTGAGCATAAAGGTGGCCATACACAGAAAGATTTAAGATGCCAATTGGACCCCTTCAGCCAGCGTTGGCATCTACCCATGTATGGGGTTCTCAGACGGGCCTGCCCAACAGATATCATCCAGATATCAATCAGGAAGGTTTAAAAATCCAATTGGGACATGGACCGCATTGGTTCTTTAATGCAGATCTCATCTTGTCAGGCTACATTCTCTTTGTTGTGTTGTTGATCAGATTAGCCCAATATTGCCCTTCTCAAGGTGGGCATATCAGGAAAAGATCCATTCATTTACCAATCTCCCCATTTAGGGCTTACATTAGTAGTGTCCATGAAAAAGTTAGGCACCTACAGTACATGACCTTATTATAAAAGCTGATTGAAACAGAGAACATTGTAGTAGGTCGATGGTCCCCATTGATATATATGGGATCATCTGCCATCCATGAATAGGAAATAGTGGCACTTTATATCAGTACAAGTTTGCAAAGCAGGATCCCCTGAAAATTGTCTCAGGTTAACGTCCTTCCCTGTCTGGATTCATAAAGAGAGAAGCTTCTTCCTAGGTAGGAAAGGTATACCATAGGGACATTAACAGACTCTGTAATGCTGTTGTAATACCCCTGTAAAACTGGAGATTTATAATATAAACTATACAGCCTCTTTGTATATTACTAATGTCGCTTTGAGAATTCCCCCCTTGTGTGTGTGAAACCCTAGGGTACATGTGTGTCCAATCCTCCTGCTTAACTGTGTACATGCATTAAATACAGTTTTATTATTAACATGTATTTATATATAGCCAACATATTTCACAGCGCTGTATTATGTGCATTTGGCAGAGGTGCTTCACTATATACAGTAATCCTTGGCAGCTTAATGCAAGTGTTGAAGAGACTGGGTTTATGATTTATTGACCGTGATGCCTGCAGTGTTAGACAACTTGCATATATTTGCAATGTAAGCTGTACATGTAAGCTGTAAATGTATTTTTTGGCACTCTCATAGTTACTAAACTACTAGTGCAATCTCTGCTGGAGAGGGATTCTGGTAATTGTAGTTTTATTGTAACTGAAGTATAATAGAGATTTATAATATAAACTATACAACTTATTTGTACAGTATATTAATTTCCCACCCATAACTCTGGGTGTTAGTTATAAATAAAATAAAATTGAGCAAAATTACTTATGTAGCTTTATGCAGTCCCCCTTGTTTGTGTGAAACCCTAGGGTACACGTGTGTCCAGCCCTCCTGCTGAACTGTGTACATGCATTAAATACAGTATTATGTGTGTAGGGATCCATAGGGTTAAATTCCCCTATGGTCTGAAACCACATGGTTGTAAATCCCCTGCCTGTCCAGCTACAGGTTGAACCTAGAGTGAAGGGAGGGGCAAGAGCCCTTGTCCTTGTGCAGTGTGTTCTGGCAGATACCAGAGGGTGTCACAAGGTGTCGCTGCTGCACAACTGTTTTGATTTAGGTAGAGCCATGTGCTCACAGCCATTGCTGCTTTCTTTCTACTTCACTGAGGACAGAGTGATTTTGAACTGCTGCAAGATGTAAGGGCTAAAAAGGAGTTCAATAGCCCTGCCGGGCCTGGGGTAGGGTACTCCAAACCCTGGTAACCATGCAGGTTTAGAGTTTAGATGGACATTTTATGTGCTCGCACTATGGAGAGTGCTGGGAGCTGCAGTTCAGCAGAGTAGGACTTTGTGTGCTCACACTATGGAGAGTGCTATGCCATGAGGGTAAAACAAGCTGTGTGTGCTTCGCTGAATGGGTTTCATCGATGTGGATGAACCTGCCCATCTGAGTGAATCTCCTGGTGATTGATCCTGAGTTGATCCTGAGTTATGCTCCAGGGAGGGTAGAGAAAAAAAAGCATCCACCATGTGTCCCTGTAAAGATACAGGTGTTGTTCATATGCCTGCTACGTGGGAGCAACTACCTCTGTCCAGCGGGAGAGGTATTTGGGCAGGTAGTGCTACCTGGGAAGTTTAAGAGCTCTTTGGGGAAAAAGGGACTAAGACTCTTGGTCCACCAGGAGTGGAGGATTGGACTGCAGATATTCCCAGGATAGTGGGTCATTAATATGTTAATGCATATTTACTTTGCCTTAACATTTATATAAAGTTTCTGTGTTTTACTGCAAACAGTGTGTTTGGTTATTTTTCTTATGGAGCCACCTGCAGGCGTATTACCGGATCCCATTAGGTGGAGGCACTGCCATGAGAGGTAATTCCTAGGACCCTTTCACTTAGCAAAGGGGACTCAAGACCTGAAATTGGTAAGACATGTGTGATGCATAACCTATGGCACAGGGGTGGCCTGTGCATTTGGCTGTGCATTTGGCAGAGGTGCTTCACTATATAACCCTTGGAAGAGTAATGCAAGTGTTGAAGAGACGGGGGTTATGATTTATTGACCATGATGCCTGCAGTGTTAGATAATTTGCATATAAGTGCAATGTAAGCTGTATTTTTTGGCACTCTGACAGTTACTAAACTACTACTGCAGTCTCTGTTGGAGAGGGATACTGGTAACTGTAGTAAAATGCATGTTTGGTCACAAGGTAGAACACATCCATAAACAAACAGATCAAACATTCTTATTATGAGAAGATAAATGAGCAGTATATTAATATTCACATACACAAAAACAAGGTTATGAGAGTATCATTAACGAGAAAACAATCAGTGTGCACAATTAATATTCTGTCTATAAACCAGGAGCAGAGAGAAAGACAAATGGCATTTGTATAGGTCTGTCCAAGATGATTTATTTAAAGGCCAGTGTCAATAAAGTGTTACACGGCTTCAGTCAAGTAAGTGAGAGTTAAAGTGTTCTGATTAGGTCGACATGAAATTAAATGGAAAATCATGGATAACAAATGGTCTCTTTTTATGACTTGCAAATTAGAATGGAGATTAAAAAGCCTGAACAAAGTACTCCTCATGCCTGGCAAATACAGACAACTGAGCAAAATATTGGCTGCCACTGCATTCTATCAATAGGTGTTGCGTATCCTTTATGTGACCTTCATAATAACACACTCGTGCTGTGCTAGTAGCTGTGAAAAAGTGTAAAATAGGAAGGGGCACTGGTCTGCTAAGCAGTGTTAACCACAGTATTTGGTTCATTACCTGCAAAATGCCTTCAGACCCATTTTAGCTCCAACCTTCTTAGACTCACAGGTTCATATACACAAGTGCTTACAAGCCCTCTTACCATGTGTTCTAGGTACACTTTGAACGTAGACATGTCTGATGTATAATTTATATGGGGCAGGGATGAGTGCTTGGTGAATGAAAAAAGGTACATGTATGCAGTGTATTAGGCTGTATCTTGAAATGCTTAAATGCATTAGCTACAGTTGTAATGTTTTTATTACGTTTATGATGCCCCACTTCCATATCTAGAATAGATCTCCCATTGGTCATGCATTCAATAGATGGGCAAATGGACAGGAAAGTTTTTGTTTTTATGTTCTATGCTACGCTACTTTAGTCAACATATTTCCGTCAGTATAGCTCTTTATTTTTCTTCTGGGAAACAGGTATGTGTTCCACTTCCTAGCTGCACAAGTCTTAATCGATTCCTTCTGCCCTCTGGGTCTGTACCTATGGGAGGTCACTCCAGATAAAAACTGGACTTATAGGCCCGCAGGCTAAAATTCCATCAGTTAAGATTGGTATATAAATGCACGACACAGCAACTGCAAGATGACGCACTACTGGGTACAGTGACTTATGCTGCAGTTATGAAGTCTTTTTACCCAGCTCTTAACCGACATTAAAAAAAAATATATATATACGAAAATATAGAAGATTCTGATTATATTTCAAATGTTTTGCATTATTTAAAAGGCCATTGCTCTGCTGTGAAAGGAAGATGACTTTATTGTTTATGTAATAACAGACAGGTGCAATGACATGAGGGTAACATGTAGTGCGTGCAGAGGATTGACCTCAATCACTGAAGTTTATGAATATCAGCCATTTGATTTTGTATTTTCAGATTAAAGCTTGTCATCTCCATATCTGTATCTGCCAGGATACTCACACTATGATGTACCCAATAAAGAGCTTTGGCACCCTGGGCATCTGTGGCAATCAGTGTGCGCCCTCGTCTACAAAATGGCTGCACCCTAGGCCAGTTCCTCTGCTGATTATCCCTAGTTTTGGCCCAGTTTGAAAGGGAAATCAAATAAACTGTGGGTACTCAGTTCCTTAAGTATATTTAATAACAGCGCATTCAAAAACAAAATAGGTATCCCTAGCATGATGCACCATATTGTAAAAATAGAAATATTTTATTTCCGTTGTTATAACAGAATGTCTTAGCTGGATGCAAGGCTAGGAGGGATTAGTAACCAGGAAAGCATGGTAACCAGGAAGGCTTAGTAACCAGGAAGTGAAAAGCACCATCTATTTATTTTTCAGGTAGTGGGCAGTGTCCAATCTAGATCGCTATTGTCATGTCGCTTTACTGCACTGAACTGAAAACTACACATTTCTTCACACAAATGCTGCTTCCTCCATTAACCATGTCCCGGCTAGCTTCTATGATGTGACTGATTTAGGAAGATGTCAGTGTAGAGAGGCAACATTCTCTGATGTCACTCTCAACATAGGAGCTTCTAGCGGCAGTGGCTAAAGCAGGGAGTGGTGTTTCTA